>NC_134473.1:62161549-62634398 GCF_964194025.1 Convolutriloba macropyga | reverse complement strand
ATTTTTGAGGAATCGAGTCATATATGGTTTTTGTATGAAAACTATTAGCCGAGTTCAACACTTAATGAGGAATGTCAAAAACAGTAGTCTAATGAACTTAATTTACTGACGAACATGATAAAAAGTGTCCTCTAACCCAACTATCCAATAACTCAAAACTTTCTAGTAGTTCAGATGTCCAATAATAGCACGTAGAGTCTTCGTGCTATTATTGGACATCCAAATCAACGAACATATAAGTAATGTTGTACATATGTAAGATAAGTTAATTTATTCAACTCCTGTTGCGATTTAAAAAAAGTGCATATTAAATGTTGCGGTATGACATTAAAGCACAGTTAATACTGGAAAAATCTCATTATTTGACTTTTTCAATGTATCAAAGGTCAGGATCCCCTGGACCAGGGTGCCTTGCCTTGATATTCTTGATGTATTTTTATTGAGATTTGTGCTCTCAAAAATTTTTGTGCCTCAACGGGTATCATTTTGGGCAGCAACAACATGGCGTCGTCGTGTAATTTACGATGCCCAGTCCCACCCTTTATTAGGCTATACAAACCATTATCAGATCAAGCACAAGCATTGGTTGTTCAAACTTGGCAATTAAAAAAATGTTTGCTGGTACTGGTGGAAAAGGTTCCTCGTATTGAATGATGAAACTGATTGTTTTGAAATTGATCATACACACAAACTTCCAAAATGTTCTCGACCCGGGGTGAGGTGGTCGAAATATGATTCGCGAATTTTTTGTCTGTGGGGGTACCCCTCCCAGACGACAAATACACGGTCTGGACCAAAGTTTTTGGTCGCACTATTTCAAATTGTTATTATTCGAATAATCAATTATATGTAAACAGTTCCACAAAAATATACTACTGGGTTGTTTTCAGGAACAACGAGATGGCGGGTTCTATGGGCAGACTAGCAGCCCTTCAAGGGGAGGCGGACAGTGTGAACAGAGGTGTTGGGGCAATGTCTACCGCTGGGGCGGGGGGAGCTACAGGCAGTGGGACTGGATTATCGGGAATCCAGTCATCGAGCCCTGCATCTGGAGTTCTGTGGGCAACCAATGCAGCTGGTGCGGGGGCGGGAGGGGCTGGCGTGAGACCATGTAGTCAATGTGGGGGACATGTAACACAGCAAACTACTATTCAGAATTGTGAGTCAAATTCGCGGCTTCTCAAAAATTGCTAACTACAGAACTATAATAATTTTGGGATCTTTTCCGTTTGTGCCCCCGTACATTAAGCACCCCGAGTTACAGAGCACGCACCATTACATAGTAAATCATTATGCAGAAATATTGCACGTGCGCTTGAGTGGCGCAAATAATATGCTGCCGCTAAGCTGGGGGCACAACCGGAAAGGATCCTAATTTTGTTTCTGTGTAATCGCAGCGGAACAGCATTAGCTTTTTATTCTGCAGTCAAAAAATACCTGTGAAAATGGAAATACTTTCAAATTATCGGCCATAATTTCTGGACTATAATTTCAATGTATCGAACGTGGTTTTCAGAAGTGACAAAAACTGATTGTTTAATGCAGGTCCTGATTTGCTGAGGCAAGGCATGAAGCCGCCACACTCCCACGCACACCCCGCACACTTCGATTGTACAGGTGCAACCGCAACAGCAGCTGGCATGCCGGCAACATCTGGCTTCCTTAGCAACGGAAACATGACTCTGCCACGATACACGGACTCATCCAAAACTAATCAGGTATGCTTTGCAAGGGTCTAGGAAATAAACCCCAATGGAAAAAACATATTAACATTAAACTTCGGTCGTGATAATTTGTTCATATCAAGTCCCGGGTTCCGCGGAGGCAATGTGCTCATTTGAGCGGGGATTTATTTACGTGCGCGTTTTCTCCTTCCTAAAATTAGGTGGGGGTCCGGGGGGTCATCTGAAACCATGGTTTCCAATTTACTAGTTATCGCCAATTTTGTCAATGATAAAGAGAATCATATGATCAGTTGTTTGAGTGTTATCTAATTGAGATGTCGTATTTATGAACTGAGTTTTCATCTTGATCTATATCTTGTCTTTTAACTGATTTTTTTTAAAGATTGGTATGAAAAAGTTAGTCGCCAGATTTATCCAGAATAATGATAAATCCTTCTTTTTTGAGCGAGACAGATGAAGCTTCGTGGCCAAAAGTTCTCCTCCCTTTACCAGGACATTAAATGTCATTATAATGTAAGGCCGACCTCTCAATTAGAACATTCAAATGAACTTTTCTGGTCGGCGCAAAATTTTAATTAAGAACGGCAAATGTCAATTCTACGTTTCTACAGCAGGTAGTGAGGAATAATGGGACATCGACACCCCCCAACAACTGCAATTACAACTTCCAGTACTCCCCCACTGGCAATGGACCCCACCCCTTGCCCCTACCACACCCTCTGGCGGGTACTACTTCCACTTCGGCTCTGATCCAGCAACAGCCACAGCCAAGCAGGGGATCTTCTGGCACTGGCAGTCCCTGTGACGCCATGCAACACTACCACCACTCGGCCAGAATGATGTCCGGTCCTAACAACGCCAACTTCGGGTAGGGTCACCATTTCCAGTCCTTAAAGCTTTCTGGGGATAATTTTGGTGGAAACAAAAATTTATCCAATTATACCCCCGCCCCATGACACTGACCCCCTAACAATGCATTCACATTTTTCAAAAAAATTGAAACAAGTGAAACCAGTTAGAACTGGTTAAAGTAATTTTGCACTCGATAATAATTATTTCACTGTTATTAAAATCATCCTTTAACTAAAATTGTTGGTATCCGTCTTCCATTTACCCCCCCCCCCCCCCCCCCAACCCAAACCAGATAACGCGCACCTTTGCATTATTTTGGGATAACTTTGAGGTGGAGATTTCGACATGGGTTAACAATTGTGAACGCGACTTTCATTAACTGCAAATTTAATTTTGGTTCTCCCATAACAGCCCTCAAGTAAACGTTCCTTCCCAAGCTTATCCCCCCCGTTACAACATAATTACCCCAGAATTCCATAATTTTATTATAATGGGGGACATGCATGTTTTAGTTAAGGTCTATGATGGGTAAAAAATAGCCAACATTTTAAGCTCGTGCTTCAAGCGTACAAACCATGAGTTAGACTGATTTAACTTTATTTTAACTGCCGGAGTGAAAATTTATTTAATCAGCTCGCAATTTTCATGTACCTGGTGATATTACGTTTTGGCTTATTAATAAGTTATACTAATAAGTTTTAATAAGTTATAAATTTGGCTGCTTCTGGATCAGTCCGCGGGTGGTAATGAGTAGTCGAAAGATAGTGTGATCACTCATATATCTCCGGCTACACGTGTAAATGCCCTGTCACAGAGGTCTACCTAAATGTCTCTTCACTCCCAGCGTGTGAAATACTTTTATGGACGCGACCATCATAACATTTCACAAGAGTAACCTAATACAGACTATTGGTGAAAATGAAGATTAGAGCCAACGCTGCGAGGGGAGAACTCAGAAAAAAGTGACAAAACTGAGCTAAAGCTTAAAAAGCATTGAATTATACCTCATGTAGTCTGAATATATATAATGTAGCAAGGCAGTGTACAACATAAGCATATGCTCAAATCAGTAGAACTTTAAATTAAAAAAATTAAAATCACACCAAAATGTTTTGACGTATTGCTACGCTTGGGTCGTTTCAAAATGAGTCCAATTTAAAGAGCGCGAAAATTTTTTTAGCTTTCATACTTCAACGAATTTTTTGGCAGTAGGTTGCTGAATATGGATTTTGAAAAAAAAACTACTCCACGATATAGTGGCTCTATTGAATGCACATTTTTTTTCTAAAATTTTTGTTCTGCATTTCAATTGAAAAAAATACTTTGCTATGATGATTCAAATTTTCAGTTTTACCTCTTTTCACACCCATTTATTTAACCCCCAATAATTTAACCCCGTATATATAATCACCCCTCAGTCATTAAACCCCACAAGTTATTCACCCCGAAACTGGTTTAACACCGAAATCTTTTATCTATTTCGGCGTCCGAATGAAAAATTAGCAGAACTGAATTTCAAAGGACTTAAGTAACACAAAACTAGAGACGTTCAAGAGTGCGGCATTGAACAGCTTGCGTTCGTTTGAAATCAAAGAATAATGACGAGACGGCTTTTTAGCGCAATACTTTTGATCTAAAGTGAACACTTAACAAATTTGACCTCTTTTACGTTGCAATTTGATTTGACTCAAAAACTCCCAAAGTTGTCGTAGTCTAAAAGACCGGAGAACCGGTACTTTTCAAATGAAAGGGTGTAAGCTAAATTTTAAAACCCACTTTCTGAGCAGGCATAAATGAGCAAATCAAAACAAAAATTAACCGTTTGTTTAACAGAATGTTCAATGAAACCCAGATTGATATTTTTCTAGCAGCCATGCTGAGCAAATTTCATATCTAAATGCTGCAAAAATGTGCTCCCAATTAGGGGTCACCTCATAAGGTTAACGCCAGGATCAAATTCCCCAATGAGTCACGATAAGCGGCTTCACCGTAACTCCATGAGGACGCAAGGAGGGCACTAACTCAAAAATATTAGGATTGATCTCAAATTTAAATTAACACGAAAACACATAATTAAACACAAAAGTATGTTAAATACAACTAAGACAAACTGGCAATAGATCTAAGAATGGATATCAGTTTAAACCTGGTAAACCTGCATCAAATTCTACGTCTTTCCTTTAAAGCTCGTATACTTTTTCTTTTTTGGGTATTTTTGTCCGATGACGCATTCAGAAAGTTTAACTTTTGCACCCCAGCATTTTTTTGAGATTTAGACAAAAGTTTCCAAAATTCCGTGTGGGATCCGCTGAACAAGGATTGTATCCCATAATACCGGCCCTGAATAGCGTAAGTTGTTCTTGAAATTCCCTCTATGGCTGCATCTAGGGGAATATAAGAGGATGGTCCTACGGTCCCACGATTCCTGAATTGACACAGCTTGCAAATTCTTTCTTAAACGCTGCAATATTTGTATGAAATTGGGTGTTGACGTCAAACCATACTGTGTCTAGAGAACGTCACTTACTGATAAAATTTCGAAACCTACGGCTGCTTCGGGCGTTATGTTTTCACTCAAGGCTTTGATCTCTTTTTATAATTTTAGTGTGGCCAAATTTCAAACGAAATCATAATGATTGTGCTCACCGTTTACGCGAATAATTTGGCCATCTTGTGTAAATGCGGAAACGAGACACTTGTGGCTTTGATGTTTCAAGCAATTCCAGGCAGTAGTAAATTATTTATTCTTTATTATTGAACAGATGGACTTCTATAGCCAATATTTCCTTGTTTTTGGATGAAATGGTAAACTGAAAGTCAGCAGTTATTATGCTGATTTCAAAATGCAATGAAACAAATGTTCTTAAGTTCCATCTACTTCTCAATAGCTTTTAGTTGCTACATTAGCGACTAGATGAGATAACTAATTCGTTATTTGGCATAGTTTTGCTCTTTAACTATTGTGTCGTTAGCTTTTTTTACCTGAAAAATTTGAGCGATGAATTTAGAGATTGAAATTTGGGTGAAATGATTTAGGTGTGGAAAAGTATAATCACACCTCATTCATTTCACCCCGATTTCAATCTCTATTAATTAGACTAAATAGAAATGATTGAGACCTAAATATCCTCAAAAATAGGGAGCTGACAATCGGGGTGAAACAATATAGGGTTTAAATTATTAAAAAGTTAAATGATATATGGGATTAAAAATCAGGTTTGAAATATGGGGTTAAAAGAATAGGGATGAAAAACAGGATAACGAATTTTCATCATATTGTATTTAATCATTTCAGTAGCTGGTATTTATTTGTTCCGACCCCTCTTGATGGGGGAACTATATACTCAAATGGGTTTTTTTGTTCAGTCAATTTTGGCCGATCGATATATTCATCGTAGAGAGTTAAGACTGGCATCATTAGAAAGCTTGTCCAGCGTAGAATATAGAATTAAAATTTTTTTTAATTTTTGTTTTTAACAGGGAGATATCGAGGTTTAAACTTTCGAGAAAATAGAGTGAATTCCACTGATTTCATTCACATTTTTTCGGAATTTTTGATTAAAATTTCGCCCATTTTGATAACATATAATAAAATATTTCAAGAAAATGTTGTTGATTCTACGCTTATAGACAAAATATATTGTCGAATGTATTCATTGAATTTTTTGTCACAAATTCCGGCTAAATATTTCACAAAATTCGGAAATTTTCATCCAAAACAGCACGAAATAAGTTTCTTTAGTCCACTCTGATTAAATTTGCAGCAAGTGCACACCCGAACACCACTAACACAATCTTTGTAGACTGAAAAGGGGGCTAATTCTACTTCAACTTCTATTGAGAGTGCTCTGCAAATAAAACTTTGTCGTTTTTTGTTTACTTTATTCGTTGATTATCAAAAAAGCAGCATTTATTTTTGATTTTTTAACTAACAAAATATCTATATCAATGACATTGCAAAAATTAAATATTCCTAATGGAAAATCAGCATTAGCAGGACTAGTTTTGTACCAATCTTGGACCGTTAAAATCCAAAAATAATTCGGATTGTCGTCAGTCGGTTTTTTTAAAAAAAAAATTTGATCTTTTTTATATTAATTAAATAAGAGAACATTTTAAATCACTAGCTCACTAGTGATAGGTCCTATTGGCTTCCTTATTAGCTTGAAACTAATTTATCTAGTTTATTGCTTGAAAGCTTATGGTCGTTTTGACTTTTACAATATTTGATTTTTAAATAAAAAATGGTTTACTGCACTTTGCCTCCATTTTTCTGTTAATTTGGTCAACTTGTAGCTTAGTGTCAGCAATCAAAGAGTGCTCCTTCTTTCCGCTGAATTCAAATTTGATTGCGGTTTTACGCCTTAATTTATGGTGTTCTGGCTTTGATACTACTAGATTCCATAATTTTTTTTAATTTTCAGGTATTTGCCCATTTTTAATGCTTTCTATTTTTGTCAAAATATCACGTTATTGTCAGTTCATATATCACATTTTTTGAGTTAAAAAACACGCACAATTGATAATATTTAAATCCTTGAAGACATAGATTGTGGTTCTTTACCGCTTCGACAGTAGTTTCTCGAAGGATTTAATTGAATTTTTTAATTTTGTCTTTAGCTGTCGTTTTTACTTTGTCTTTTTAGTCGTATTTAATTTCCTGTACAATGACCCGGTTTGTTTGGCTTTTCCAGGAAGAGTAGATGAGCCGATGTTCTGATATTAGAAAATAGATAATGGCTTTCATGAATTTGAAAACAATTGTTTTCCAAAATGAAAAAAAAAACATTTCAACTTCGCAATTTTGTTCCTTTTAATTTCTGTTTGTTACCTGACCTCGTTAATTAAAGGTTAAAGATGACGTAATTTTTGTCAAAAGAAGGTGTCAAAAGGCATTGGTGTCACAAAATCTAATGTTTTCAAAGAATTCGTTATGACTTTACTGGCTTCGACACGGGTTTTTCACAAAAAAAAAGTAAATTAATTTTTGATTTTTGTCATATTTGTTCTTCTTTTTGTACACGTAAGACTTGTTCTGGATAATTGCAGGTCTCGAGGGATTCCATTGGAAGAATAAATGAACCTATTCAATTTTTTCATTTTGTAATTAATGGCTTTCATGTCTTTGGAAATAAATTTTTTTCGCTAAAAACAAGTATTACATAATATTTTTGCTTTTTTTCTTTTTTGTCTAATTGTTACCTAGTTTCATTAATGAGAGGTCAAAAAATACATTTCAAGGGAAGGTGTTAAAAGGGATTGGTGTCACAAAAGCTAATGTTTTAAGAGAATTCGTTGTGAATTTACTGGCTTCCACATGGGTTTTTCACAAAAGGAATTAAATTAATTTTTGATTTTTGTCATATTTGACGTTCTTTTTGTGGACGTAAGACTTGTTCTGGATAATTGCAAGTCTTGAGGGCTTCCTTCAGAAAAATAAACGAACCTATTCAAATTTTTCAATTTGTAATTAATGGCTTTTTTGTCTTTGGAAATAATTTTTTTTCGAAAAAAAAACAAGTTTTACATAATTTTGCATTTTTTTCTTTTTTGTCTAATTGTTGCTTATTTTAATCAATGAGCGACCTCATAATACATTATCGGTGTTCGACGAAGTTGCAATTGAACATATTTTGGCGGCCAAAGTATGGCTTTACGGCTTCGAAAGCAATGTCTGGCAAGTTTTAATTGATTTTTATTTTGTTGTCTAATTGTTGTTCTTTTTGTAACTGCATAAAAAATTGAATACCAAGAGTTCTTAATTCCCTTCTATAGAAGCATTGGTAATTGTAAACATATGGGATATTTTAGTTGATTCCTAATGGTTTTCATTACTTTGAAATTAATTGTTTTTTTAATAAAATTCAGTGAATTTTCTAGCTTTAAAGTTTCTGTTCTTTTTTGTCTAATTGTTAGCAAGCTTTATTATGAACTGCTGAATAACAATTTTTTCTGGTGAATTACAAGTTATTTTCTTTATGTTCAGTTTTATCTGACGCTATTTCGACTTTGTTATTAAGTTTTGTTTTTTAAAGCGCACATAAATTTTTTGATGTAATTAATGTTTGTTGTTGTTGTTTGATTTTGCCGTTCGTCTTCGCTCGCTTTCTTAATATCGGCATATCGCATCAATCTAATGCATCATTGTTTACTCCACTGAGTTATTTGCTTTGGAGGCGATCTTTTCGTTCATAGACCAGTTTTTTTGAAAAATACTTGAATTTTTTGTGTTTTTCCATCTGTTCCTCATTTGGTAGACAATTATGCCAAAATTGTGGATGAGCGGGGTCGGAACCTTATGTGCGATCGCACATTGCCGAGCCGCCTTGTTGTCTTATACTTTCAAAAAATACGTGAGAAGCATCTTGTTGAGAAAGAAACGCGTTGGTAAGATGTTAAATCTGGTGAGATGTTAAAACGCTTTGGCTGCCTTCAATGTTGAATCTGTCGCAAATTAGTCGTTTTTTAAGCGAACGTATGATTTGAGTTGAATTTCCATTTAGGAAAGTAGAATGATAGTACAAGTAACAAAACAGGAGCAGTCACTAAAAATAAATATTTTTTTCGAAGGAGGATTTTTGATTGCATTGATAATTTTTGATCCACTGACCACTTCTGAGAACATTTTTGATTTCTACTGAAACGCGAGGTTTTATTTTCCGTCTCAAATAGCCCCCAACTAATTTCTGTAAGTAGATTTGGGTTGCGCACCTCGTTCTGGGGCAAGCCTTTCCATTTCTTTTGTGATATCTTAGCTGTGATTACCAATGTTTTGAGTTCGCCGCCCCGCAGACTCAAATCAGACGGCAGCATTGGAAAAAAACAAGGCCATCAGTTTCTGAATAAACATTCTAAATTTTTTTGTCAAATTAAAAAAAAAACGATTTTTTAGTTTCACTTTTGTCTATTTCCCCCAATTGTAGAGAACTTGAACTAAAAAAGTAAATGACAAAATCACGACATGTACACTAACAGCGAATCAGATAGCTTAGACGATTTAAAATGAATTCAGTAGCCAAGAAATTGCCAAAAAATGTGTATGAAAGTAATTAAACATTTCAATAACAAAAAGCTCAGATATTAATCAATTGAGAAATATTATAAACTTTTCAGGCTTTCATTTCTTTGAAAATATCTTCAATCAGACAATTTTTGCCATTCAGGTAAAAAAAATTAATTTTTCGAAAAGAATTTGGTTTTCCCCGAAATAAACACAACATCTGAGTTAACCACAGTGGTCCTAAGTTGATAATATTATTCAAAAAGGGACTTTTTAGGGGAAGGGCTCTACGAAAATGTGTACTACAAAGAACGGCACTGCGAAATACCGATTTAAGGTAATAATCTTTTGGACGCTTCGGTGAACGTAAACACCCCGTGGTGTGAAATCGTGAATTTGTTCATGCTTTTTATGTGAAACAAGGGACTTCTTCAAACTGTGTTTATTTGATAAATCTGTTTAACTTGTTCTCAGAACGCTGAAAATTTGAGCATTGATTTTCAAGTTTCAGAAAATATTTTGGACACCCATTTGGAAAACTGGGAACTAAAATTCAATCTTCAAGTGTAATACGAGAAAACTGAATTTCGAGTTAGAGAAATAATCAGTTATTTGAAAAAGTCGAAATGTGAACGTTACCAAATACGAGATCCAAAAAAGATCAAATCTGAATAAAATCGGGAGCTACAAACACGTACTCTGGTAAATTAAGTTCATTTAGACTACTGCTTTTCGATAATCGTTAATAGATGTTTGAAGTAGCTGGAGAACGAAAAATAAACAAAACTGTTCTCAACAGTGAATTGTTTGTTACACTTGAGGTTCAAGTGATCTATCACCTTTTTTCAAAAACCTTATAGCATATAGCACTGTTAGCTGGCGGCCAAAACTATCAGCCTGAAAAATCGTCAATATTTTCGACCGATTGACCCAGTCGTTGTTGTAATCATTCACAGATCACGTACAATGCTACTTAATCGTACCCCACAATTAGTATTTGATGCATTCAGCAGGCGCAAAAAATTACTCGCCATATAGAGAGGAGCCCTTGTTTGATTCAAACTACCCAATGAGAGGGGAGAAGAATTCATAACGAAAGTTGGTCTTGCGCAATAAGTGGGGAGAATTGCCAGATTTCAATGTCAACAACCAATGAAAGGGAAGAATTTTTAAAGCCATTGGGTCTCTAATTAGAGTGAATTCATCAGCACAATTTTTTTTCTAACATATGGGAGGGTTCTAACATATTAGGAGGGTGTCACGTGATTTTTTAGACGTGATGAAATTATTCATTAGGGCCAACTAAGCTTAAGTGACAAAAAAACTATGAAGGCAATATTCTCACTATTAAAAATTAACTGTTTCAATAGTCTTGCAGGTCTTGTTGAAAAACATTAAAAACTCGATACGACGAAAAGCAGTAATCTAATACAGATTTGAAATGGAAATTAGTTATTTTTCACCAAAAGAAATGGATGTTCACAATTTACTGGAAACGCCTCAACGATATTTTCTGCCGTTTATGCGCTTTAAGTCTTTCCAGCACTGCATTGATCTGATGATGTATTTTGTCGGGCTAACTGAGCTTAACGCCTTTAAGTGATTCGTTGTATAAAATGGCTATGCAAAACACTTTAAATTATCTAAAATCTGATCTGTTTCCTCTCTTCTTTTCTCATCCCGTCAGGTTATAGCCCCCCCCCCCCCCCCCCCCATAGTTGATAATTTTTCACTTATAGAATGATACATCAATATATTATTTTATAATACTGATATATAAAAATACTAATATAAACAATGTAATGGTTAGCCCACTTCTTATCAGGCTCAACAAACCATTATGATTTTGAGAAATAAGCATTAGTTTGTGTCACGCTTGTTAATAAAAAAATGTTTGGGGGGGGGGGGGGGGGAGGAGGGAGGAAACAATCCATACAATCATCCAAAATTTTATTTCATCATGTTAATCTAAGTATGTTTGCTAATTATTAGTTTTTCGAAATGAAATCAATGCTTACAAGACAAAATACCCAGTGTGCCAAAATACCATTTCCTTGCATATACAAATTATTCCCTATTATCCCCAATGATCCATTTACTAATTAGTAGTATGCATTACAAGCATATTTTATACTTAGGCTGCTAAATTAATCCCAGGTTTGGTTGTCCACAAGCCTCTGAGTCTTGGTCAAATGATCTAGCCTTACATAAAAAACTTGGTAAATATACTTTATTGCGCTCTAAATTATTTCATTTGACATTAATATGCTAGCTACAAAGTCATTCAAATAAATTTGACAATAGGGTAAAATATTAGATATATTTTGGGTCTTTTGTCACATTGGGTATTTTGTTTTGACACCGTAATCAATAATAGCATGTTTTGTAACTATAAATGAGATCATTATTGTATTGTGTTAATTAACATTGCAGCTGGACACGTGAATACTTAATGCGTTCTCAGAGCAAAACAGACTTTATATCTCACTCAACTGCGATTGAGAATCAAAACAGCCTTTATGAAGATCCATGTCAGTTCATGGACGCCACTCAAAAACGACTTTATAACATGCAGCGACACTTCGGCTCTTCCGGCCGAAACGTCGGCTCAACTCGGAGGCTGTCGTTAGTTCACGAGAGCCATTACACGACTTTGCCTCTGTTTACGGCTGAAGAGTCGTCGCCTAAAGTAGTGAGTCGGTGTGCCGATGATAGTGGGGTGCGTTCGGGTGGTGTTGCGGGTACTGGGGTTGTTGGTACACCTGGTAGTAGCGAGTATAGACATAGTGTGTACTATTGCTGCTCCTCGACAACTTCTTCAACCAATCTTCGGTTTGTTCAAGTGAAAAAGGGGTCAAAATAGACGTGGGATCATATCATTTTGTCTTTGCATGTGTTGTTGTTGCGCATATCGATTGACAGACCAATTTCTCTTGATCATTTAACTGGTATTTAGAAGGGTCTTTCCTTTATCTTTCGCACACTTTTCCGTTGAACCCCCTTTCCCTCCTCCCTCTCACAATGAGACTATATGACAACTTCAGTCGCTGAAAAACTACATTCCACTACGTTTGTCGTTGGAGTTTGGAATTATCTAATTGGGGCATTAATGGAAAAATCTTTCCTATCTTTTCCTCCTTCCATCTTCTCATCACCATCCATTCTTCCTTGTACATTATCCGGCTCATCCCATACCTTTCCCGTTCTCTTGACCCCCCCTCCCCCACAGCTAAATTACCCCTTTTTAAAACTACATGTCATGGAAACATTGTACTCAGCGTGCAACCTGTTGTTCTTAGGGGGGGGGGGTCACAGAAAGGATCGCAAGTATCATTTTCGTTCATAGATGGTTTTGATAACTGATAACCAAAGAAAAGTATTAACAAAGCCCAGTCAAATGCTATGCAAGAATCATTACAGTTTCGTATCATAACTAATTCTTAACTAACCAATTCTATCATAATTTTTGCAAATGGTTCGAAATTTTTAGTTTTTCTTCAAAAAAACTTTGTGAAATTATAAATTCGTTAAAACCGGAGTTTTATTCAATCGTTTACAGATCGTTTATTCAATCGTTTATATCGGAGAGTTTGTCCACTTTAATCTTAGGTTTGAAACCCTGTAAACTATCTCTCTGCATTTGCACATTCTGATATAATAGAGGCACATTGGTTTTTATGCACTCTTTCTATCCTGTTTTAATTTGGTGGGTTATGATCATTTAATGTTGCTGATATTTCTCCCCCATATATATCTACACCCCCCCCCCCCAAACCAAATTATTTGTTTATTTGTGACGTTAATGTAACTCATTCATGGTCAAATCAAAAATAGATAGATAGATCAATTATTTAAATGTTTTCAAACGTGTGTTTAGGAATTCGTACGCGGAGATTCCCTTCAACCAGGCAATGGGTCACTCTGGCAGCCCGTCCGGGTCCAAAGGGAGCAGCACCAATGGACCCTCACCCCAACCCCCCGTGAACAACCGAGTGATGCTCCTCTCCAGGGAGGACAACCTTCTGCCCCGAAATATGGGGGGATGTACCGCAGTGGCAATTCTGACTAAGCCCAAAACCGCCTCTCCCCCACACTCCACAGCACCCTGTGCCAACCCGGGCAACTGTTGTTCACATCGGTCCCCAGCAGCCCTTCACAAACACCCGTCTCAGTTGCAAATCAAACACGATCCTAATTGCGCCTGTTAGTTCAAATCAGCAAAATACACATCAATTGCATAGCATTTCGAAAAAAAAAGATCCAAAAGAGGGTCAAAAAGCAAAGATTGTGGGAAATATTCCGGCCACTAATTTAGCGCTAATTCAGGGGTCACAAACGGAAAAGATCCAGGCCTCAGTTTGACTTAGTTTTGTTTCAGTAAACAACTTGTCCAACCCAGGAGTTCCTCATTGCAGCAAAAGTGGGGCTGGGGGAGGAGGAGGAGGTTGTCGCCTTGTGGGTAGTGGAGACGAGGCATGTTGTGCTAGTAATAACAATGGGGGCATAGACAGTGATGGGGAGCAGGAAGCGGCAGCAGTCCCCCCTCCCCCCGGAGAGCCACCATCATCCGATATTGAGTCACTCTACGAAGCATCCACCCTCGCACCCAGTTCAGGTTTGCACATAAATGTCTATGCACGTTGCAAACCGAACAATGTCAGGAACTCTTATAATACAGTGAAATCATATTCGTTATTGTAATAGAATGTGGCACAAATGGCAAGATTCTATTTTTTTTCAAAAACAACTAATGGGCTTTTATTTTTAGAAAAGTATGGTAGCATATAATCTTTTATATATTACTCGCTTGCATTTATGAAAATTAAAAACGTGGACAAAATCAAATTGCCATCAGGCATTTTTGACACCTACTTGAACTTTTCAACTTCCACAGAAGTTCATCACTGCGACTAATGATGTCTTCAATACTTATTATGTAACTGAGTATTAGTACCTATATTAGTATACCTATGAATTAAGTGGATAAAAACCTTTTGTAGAAAATAGCTCTCCTAAAAACTTCCACAAGAGTTCTTTCACTATGAATGAGTGAAGTACATATTTGTCACTAATTTGAATAATTTGAGTTAAATGGGTAAATTAAAGTCAAAAGATCTCCTCATAACTTGTCCTCACATTAAAGCGGTGGTTCCATTTAAATATTTTGTTCTCTCTCTAGTATCTTGGATGTAAAATGCGGGTTGAAAGCCTTTTTTATTTCAACGACTGATTTCACAATTTCCAATGATTCAATGAAATGAGAAGAGGAACATTCATGTGGGTTATCCGATAGAATTTCAACATCAAATTTATTTTATTTTTGCATTTATTCATCCAACCATGTAAGAATGAGATTCCTCCCAATACTTTGTGTTGTTTTGTATGGTGCAATGTGTTTTAGTGTACGGAGGGGGCAATGGTAGGGACAAGAGTCAAGACCCCGACTACGACTGTCGAGAGGAGGACTTCACGAACAACGAAGACGACGAAGAGGAGGGGGACTATGACATGTTCAGCCAAGGTGTAGTCTCAACATGCAGCAGTACAGTCAGTGCAAACACAAACACAAACAACAACAACAGATACGAGACTGCCTACCCTAGGGAAGAGGATGACGATCATTTGGGTATGTCACACGAACAAGCTTTTAGCTTCTCAATGCCAAACTAATTAACTTAGCAAACAAACTTAAACGTGCATTTTTAAAAGTTAACTATTAGCTGGCTGCTAGTTGTGAAGTAAAGAATGATCCAGCCGTTTAATTGACCTCAAACAAAGTTTTTATCAATTATATTAGTTTTGTGGTCTTTTTACGACTCGCCGAAGAGTATTGGTTTTCTTAAGGCTTTTGTAGCCGGAAGTAGTAGTTCAGGCGCCCTTTTGACCTAGAAGTGAAAGCGTGTAAAATTGCTGTGTGAACTAAAATTTTCTGAGCGATAGAAGTTTTTTTTGCTCATACCTTGCATTCATTCCATGAATGAATTTTTGACATTGACAGTTTTTTCGACGATTTGGCTCATTTCTTTTGCTTGTAGTTAGGTATTTTCGTAAAATTAATGCAATTTTTCGTTTGACCAATTTTTCGTATGACCCTTTTAACTTTTCGTCCTCAAAAACGGGATAAACAGATAAAGCCCGCAGGACTGAGCAGCTCTCTTAGAGCCTTACGCCTTACGAGTCTCTAAATAAGCGATTCACCGAAACTTTTGAGGAGACAATTTCATGGCGTAAAGGGCGGTTCTGGAGCTACATATAACAATCAGTTAATCAGCCAGTTTGAGAAATATTTTTTATCTTTTATGGCTAACTTTTCCAGTTGATGACATTCGCCTCTGCTACCGAATTATGTGTCATATATTGCATATATGAAAGCACAGTATTCGCCAATCCACGCAGTCAATAATATCTGTTGTGAAAAATAAGAGCAGTCAAATAGAGATGGAGATAATAAAGAGTTGAAAAATCGGAATGAATACTCCGCTTTTACCCTACGAACGCACCTAAGGAAAGAGAAAAAGAATAGAGATAACCCTAAAAATAATGATGTGACATTTTGACCATGTTGTTCCGATCTCATTTTCCTCCCCAGTTCAACGTGTTTTTATCTCTCCGTAAAAGAAACGGTAGAACGCAGAAATTTCACCCAGAAAAAAACAGTTCACATCGCACTCTTCTGTTAGTTAATAGTACATTGTTTGTATTGGCACTATTGATTCTGTCTAAACCAAAATAGGTAAAAAAACAACCTTACAATAGATCGTTACCCTTAAAGCTGCTGTTGTGTCATGCTGAACATTAACTGGTTCTATTCTGTTTGACCCCCCCCCCCCACAGTGTTTTTTACGCCCCCAGTTACAAATTATATGTTGTTATATAGCACGTTACTATGTAAAAAATAGCACGTGCGCCTGGGGGCGTAAAAGATATAAGCCCACTAAACTAAGCTGGTGGGGGGGGGGGGCAAAACAATAGATCCCACTAACTTACGATTATGCTCTCTTGCAAAATTGCACATGAGATTTAAAGCCAAATATTTTGCCGCTCTTTCATTGACTGATTAGAAACGCATTGGTTCGAACGCATTTTTGAGAAAATCTATCTGTGCTCTCACCCCCTACCAAACACCACGTATAATTAATTGATAACATTACAATAACAACTTATTAAATTAGTTAATCAGTCAGTTGTGAAAATTTAATATTGTTCATTATTTCACCCTCAATTTCACCCTATTAGATTGTTCTGCCAATCAATAATTTGCAGTAATACAAAATTTCAATGAGTTGCTTCTGAAAATGAATCATAAAGCCACGGTAGCCGTTGTTAACATTTTGTTGCAGTTACGCAAATTTTTCCAGTTATTACGACCGACAATACGAAATGAGCAATGCAAAATCAATCATGTTAATTTTGTTGTAAGCAGGATCAAACATTTTTTAGCTCAAAGTCTTCACTATAACACGAATTCTATACTTTCGGGTCTTTCCCATTGGTCGCCTCGCGAAACCATCCCATTATGGTATGTTTATCATGGTGGGGGCTTTATGCTCCATGACCACCAAGCTTGGGGGCTACAATGGGAAAGAACCATAATTTTAACGAAGAAACTTGCTTTGAACCTATGCTTTGTTTAGATGCTGATCGTGATTTACGCCTGCCGCCCAATGCTGTAGTCTCTCCGTGCTGTGACGACCCACGAAACACCCGCACTTCATCAATCAGCAATTCGTCACACCACAGCAATCATCAACCGCACCACCAATCAAAACCATCCTCCAAATTCGGACCCTCCCCCAAGTCCAAGCAGAGCAGTCCCGCCTATTCTACCCATTCAAACAAACTCCTCCACGAACAACAAGAGGGACAGTCCCAGTGGGTTCGAGCCCATTTTGGCTCCAAGGGAGAAGACCAAATGTGTGCCTAAGAAAGTGATGAAGCCAATTGTGGGCAATGCCAGCATGACAAATTCGGGTGTTAAAACCCCGGACATTGACACCAGCAAAGCCCCCGTTCCGGCAACAAATGGGGTGGGAAGCAATATGGAGGAACAGTGCAACAGCTGTTCATGTTTCTATCATCAAGGTAACTTTCTATACATAAACACCACGGGCATACAAATTTCAGGAACTCTGCTAATTTCTGCTACTACAAGTATATGTTAATAGAAGCGGATAGCCCAACCTCTAAAAGGACTATGAACCATTATCTATGTAATTTGCATCAGTTTGTTCACACAGTCCAATGAGAAAATCTGGTGACGAAACAAGAAATAATTTCAAATTCCAAACAACAGAAGGGGCATAGAGATAGGACATACTGCTTAGACAAAATGGTTAGCTGTACCTACAAATATATAAGATATATATATATATATATATATATATATATATATATATGTATATATATATATATATATATATATATATTATATATATGTATGTATATATATATATATATATATATATATGTATATATATATATATATATATATATATATATATATATATACATATATATATACAGCAAATATAAGCAAATATACACTATGGTACCAAAAAAACTAAGTACAGCACCATTTCTACTCTTTTAATCTCTCACCTAATTTATTACTTGGTTAGTTGCGGACATGGTTATCATTTCAGAGTTTAGCGTCCCCATCCTGTTCGTTAATTTCATCAATTGCTTTCTTATTTTCCGTCAACTAAAGCATTTTGTTCAACTCCCCTCTCATTGGGTGACTGAGAAGAATCAATTAATAAATAAAGTCCCCTTCATCTCAGCTCGGATATTGAAATTATGCTGAAAGATTATCACTCAGTTTGTTCCACTTATATAGATCTCCCCACTTTTTGGTCGAGCTATTATGAATGTTGGACGCTATCCCCCTCTCTCATTATCGCAGCTCTCTAATACGTCTACCCGATTTCTGTTGCAGTCAGAATTTTGCTGTGTCAGTGACACGGATATCAAACGAGGCAGTATCTTGAGCTACGTTATTTTTGCCCAAAACGTTCATTTGCGCTAAAGCTTGAAAAAAAGTGGCCGCGACTTGATCAGAAAATCTATTTGAGCGGATTTATTCTTTCATGAACTGTTTGACATTCAAAATTGCTATTCAAAATGTTCATGTTTCATGGACAAAAACAAAAGCACCTCAGCTTAAAATAAAGATCTAATATACAGCGTGCAAATAAACGTAAACAAAAAAGTACCCGGATCAAGGCATCTTCAGCGAAGGAACTTTCGAATTCTTCGAAGAAATGGAACAAGATTTCTTCACAAAAAACACTTCAAAATTGAGTTCGCACAAACGATCACCTATTTTCTGAGGCATAAAACAGTCAGATAGAAAACCGTTTGCTAGATCTTTAAACAGGTTAAGGGTTCTAGTTTACTTTAAAATTTCGAAAAATTACAAAGACATGAATTTTCCAGACCAGACTTTGGGTGAAGACCTCTACTTTATGAAGCGCAGGTGCATAAGCAGCAGATTGTCAACAATTTTTTCAAAGAATATGAGCTGGAGATACTGGAATGGTACAAAAAAGTCCCGATCCGAATCCAATTGCAAATTAATAGAAATTTTCAGAGCCATTATTACAAACTATTCCGAAACAGAAAGTTTTTTGGAAAAAAGGTCGAAAATTGAGAAGTTATAAAATCCTTTGGGGCGCTTTTTCTGTGTTCGTAGCTTCCTGGTGTCTTAGGGTGCATTGCACAACACTCTACGCTATCTCACTTAGCATTTTTCTCGACGAAAACTATATTGTTATACTGTTATAGTTTAAAGTTCATTTTCATCGAAGATTTTGAAATGATTTAAAGATTCTCATTTAACGATTTTTAAAAATCTGCTTGAAGTTCCAGACATACTTTAACTAAATCTCTACCCAAAAATCACCACAGGAATTATTACCACTAATTTTTTACCGCAAGAATCTAGCAAATGGTTCAAAACCTGTAAGATTTATCCACGATCTTGGTTACAACATGAGCATGTGTTCAACGTGCTGTGTGGAGAATATATGTTTTACCAGCATGTGTTTTACACCTATAATGCGGGTATTTTAGTTCCTGTGGCTTCAAGTGCTGATCAAGCTAACCCAATGAAGCTGAGAGAACATAACGAGAACTGCTACGAGAACCAGTACATGGTAGATGTCAAGGCCAAAAACAGCTCCCTACTATTCGCAAATGACGTCTGCTAACTAACTATCTACCTACAAACTAGATAATTATGAAATTAGAAGGAAATACATACTGGTGAAAGAATCCACGTTGCCTTAAAACTCGGATTTATCGACTGCGAAGCAATAAACCCGGCCGAGTCTACCTTATCTTAAATTGTTTAATTATAGACTTACCTGTCAAGTTAATTGCTGGCAAATTGATTTGTAAATTAAATGATGCGCTAATTTTTTAAACTTTTTTAAACGCATTTTCAAATATAGTTTTCAATTTATTTATATTTTACTCGTCGACGCAATAGAAAAAGCTAGCATACAATCGCCGACTGAAATCACTGTCATTTCTGGGAGTAATCTACCACAGCGAGAAAACACAATCAAAATTTCGCAATTTGGGGGAATCGGTTATGTTGGCTTGATCATCTAGCTCACACCCTTAAAACTGAACACAAAAGTTAAATAGCCATTTGTAAGCTACGTGGATGTAATTTTTCGTATCGGCTTCGTAATCTGACCGTTTTTTTTTTAATTTCACGAACGACAGTTGAGAAAAACCAACCCGTTCAGAGACTCCTTCCGCTCAGCAACTCAATTTGTGTGCATATGACGTCATTTTTGAATCATCCAAGAGTTTTAATACGGGAATCATTTGAGTGAATAGATAATTTGATCATACAGACGTACCTGGTTCTTACCTGGTCAGTGAATTGATTTAAATTATGGTTAATTTTAATGGTTTCGTACAAATTCTGACTCGGTATATGAAGCAAATGGACCTGGATTTGAAGGAATATTACCTATTCGGAGCAAATAAAAACGTTGTCAAGGTGAGCATAGTAATTAAAGAGAATCGGCAACGTGCGGTTACACATGATGTTCCAACCCATCATAAAAATTAAAATACCAAAATTTTATATACTATGTTACACTCAGTTAAAAGTTTGACCATTATCAAGCTTCAACATAACAGCACATTTAACAAAAATTATATATTAGTGTAAAGATCCATTGGATTGCTGGTCGAAATAGTCTATTTTATTACCAAATTGCACAGTCTCAAATTATATTTTACCGTAAATTATTTCTAAAATCTTCATTCAGCCGTCTTAAATTGTGAGCAGACTCTTTGTTGATTTGAGAGAAAAATCTCTTTGAGCTCTAAACAACAGATATTCGAATAAAACATTTTGAAAATGAAATGTGATCAACTCTTCACAACAAAAATGGAAGAAACGTGACAATTAAGTTGAAACAATGAGGTTTTACTGCAAACTTGATTTTAAAAATTCTGTTTACTTGTTTTTCCTCAAATTCAAATCTATACTATTCGCAAAAAGCGAGCATTATGATCTTACGTGCACTATTCTATACAATTAATGAAAAAAACTATCCATAAGAAAAAGCACTAAAAAAAGTTTAACTGGAATTTGAGTTCAAATTGGATAATTAATTATCAATATAGTTCACGGTCCCAAAGTTTCTGGCTAGTCTTGCACCAGCAGCTGGCGCTATTTGTTAAATATGAGCAAGAAATTAAAAATCGATTGCCCATGGTTATATGGAGATAATTTTTTTGCAAACTTATGTTAAAGTAAGTGTTAAATTTAATATAACTTTGCCGTTCAAACACTGCTGTAAAACTGCCTTGAAAACTTTTCTAGGCAAGAAGAACACGGAATAATGAATTAATAAGTAACTAGCAATTCAAACAACTTAAGTAAAAAATAACAAGGGGGCTCCGTAATCTGCGCTTGCACAATGTTCCGACCCCGCTCATCCACATTCTGACTTAATTGACTACCAATTAAGGACGCCATATAAACCATTAACAAATTCACATACTGTTCAAAAACAATTGGCATATGAGTAAGAAAACTTATCAACTCAAATTACTAAATGATTAAAGAAAACCCTAACAGAGAAATAGTATCAGATAAAACCACAAATTAACTTGTACATCACTAGAAAGCAGATGAGACCTGTCGCCGATGGGACTAGGCAAATATCGACAAAAAAGGGCGGAGTTCCGAAACTTCAAAGTGACAGCCACCAAAATACAACTAAAGAAAGTCTAGCTAGTTCACATGTAATTCCTCAGGAAGCCAATAGCAATGGTCATTGGTGAGACCAAGTCATAAGACTATAAACAAACAGACAAGACTCAAAAAATTAAGAAATCTGAGAAAACAGAGCTGAAACCCATAAAAACCTTAACTATTCGGCGATAAATTTTAAATGCTTACTTGAACATCAAAAGGGCCTGATTTTTTAAGGGGCTACATGCACAGACAACAAAAATCAAAAAAAAATGACGAGTATCAAACACAAAAATTTTAAGAAATCTCATAGTGTCGGAGTCATAAAAGAATCGTTGCAAACAAAAAATCAAAAAATAATGCCAGTTTCTAGTGAGATTCAGTTAAAAATTGTCAAAAACTAGGAAAAACATCAAAATTTTTGTGAAAATCAATAAATTCAAAATCAATGAAACCATTAGCTATCAACTAAAGGTCTAAAAAATCACTTATATTTCGACAGAAAACAATTGATATTTGTCTTTAATGCGAATATGTCACACGACTACAACAAAGAACATGCAGGCAAAAATCGAAAAAAAACAAGTACAAATTTTCGAGGAAAGTGCCGAAGCCATTAAAACCATAAACTATTCACTGAATGCATTATATATGTTGAAAATCTCCACGTTTGTTCAATTGGACTTCCCTTCAACGCCGATGCGACCTTTCGTTGACATGATAATGTGAAAAGAGACAAAGAACCGTAAAAATAGGAAAATTTCCAAAAATCAAACAATTTTCACGAAAATCATAACATCAAAGTAATAAAACCATTAGCTACTAAATAAAACAACTGAGCAGAATAGGTTATGCTTAATTAGAAAGCTGACAGGACACGTGATAGCAATCAAATTAAGCTACCAAAAGATTGGAAAATTACAAAACTTAAAAAATCACTGATATCCAAAGTATATTCAAAATCATAAGAGCCATTATTTATCAAGTAAAGGCATTAGATAATGTTACGAACATCTCTCTAGATGAACATTTGGACCACTAATTAATGAGAATTAAACCACCAGATAACAAAACGAACAAATATAATCAAAACACTAAATCGTTAAAAGTTAAAACATAGCCGGCAGATTGCCGGAAAATAGCCGCGATAGACGCTTGTGACCGTCCATGAATTGGAACAACTAAAGAAAAACGATAGAAAGATCGACCACCAGTCTTTTAATAGACCACTAGACTTTTTAGGTTAGATTCGGACTGTCAATTTTATGATACATACGGTCTATAAGGAAAAAACCCAGTCTATAAGGAATACGGTCTATAAGGAAAAAGCTTTTTCAAAATTGATATTCGAAATCAAAAACTCAAGACTAATACTCAAGACTTAGGGCATATTAGTTTAGCACTCCTTAGATGCACGCTATTGACCTTTAATTAGTAATTGTTCATAAAAACTAAAGTTCCATAAGTCAGTTCAGAAGTCATTTTTTTGAGTGAGGTATGTCACGCAATTGAGCTAAAAGCAGAAATGACGTCATGCACAAAAAATTTAACTGCAAAGCAGAAAAGAAGTAACAGAAGTCAACGAAAAAGTCCATTCCAAGAAGTCAGGTCGTAAGAATTATCCATGGAGACAACGAATAAAAAAACCACGATGTCCCCAATTATAACCACTATCGCTTCGCGGCTGTTAAAAAGTAAAAGAGACAGACAAAAACAGAAAGTTATTTTTTTCATTAAGAGCTGAGATGTTCAATTTTGATTCTGAGAATCTGTATAACTTAATGCTGTTTATTTTAGCTGCTCTTAAAGAACCGTCAATTAGGGTGATCTAAACTCACTTGACCTTATCTCTTTGAATTAAAGTAAAAAAAGTCATTTTGAAGGTCAGGAAGTCATTTTTGAGAGTCAGGTAAGTCACGCGTGAACAAAAACTTAATCACACGAATGAACAAAAAAACTCTCCACTAAGCGGAAAATGACTTCACGCACGCAATTCAGTTGAAACTAAATGAACGAATGGACAAAAAGCAGATTTGAATTGGTTTACGTTATATGGTCGTAACAAAAATCTTACGACGAAATTTAAAAAAAGCAAGAGAAGGCCATTAATAGCCTCAGCTATCGCTTCGCGGCTATTAATAAAACACATTGTGGGAGCCCTTAAAACCATGAGCTTTTCTCTGAAATTTAATATTTGCATATTGCGGCTCATTTAAGCGCAAGTGGCATCTCTCTTCAATTGCATCTGTTTATGAAGACATATCTGACTATAACTGGCAAATAAAAAAGCGAATTTTTTTTACACAAATCCCTTTTTAATCCGGTTCCTTTGATTTAAAAAAACTACGTTGGGTAAAAACTGGCCTTGATACCACTACGCGTCTCCCAAAAATCCTTAATCGGTCCAAATTTCATCATAAAACAAAATTCTATTAGAAAATCTCAATATAACAAAATTATGATGGCTTTATGATAAAAATCGATTTAAATAAGCGAAAAGCCTTCTAAAATTTACTTCCAAACACTTTTTTAATAGAAAACGAAGTAAAAAAGACCATAATCTGACTTAACAATTTTGCATCAGCAGTTTTTAGGTCTCTATGTCCGCGAATTTGGACTAAGTGGGCTAAAGCAGCATATTTGGTGTCATTTTTCATGAAAAAAATCAAATTTTTCAAAAATTTACTAAACATTTTAATTTCTACAAAAATGTTGGATCAAACAGTTCAGCAACTCTTCTGTATTTTTTAATTTAAAACCGATAACACTTTTTTAAACAAATTAAATATCTTTAGCAAAAATGGTGAAAATTTGAGAATTTACGGAAATCAGCGGAATCTTCAAAACATTAGATCGTTTAAGTTTGCTACTCTACGCTTAACGGCCTTTTTAACACTGACAACTATAAGCCAGTGTTATTTTTTTCTTGATACCCGACATAGAGAGGACTAGAAAAACTAAAAATGAAAATTTGTACGTCATTTTAGTTTTAAAAAGAGGTTTCCAAACGCTTTGATATCAGATCAATCGCCACCTCCTAGTTTCTTAGTTACCGATAAACAAAGTGAATAATCAGAAGATCTGTTCTACTAAAGTTACCACATCGATTTGCGAAAATGATTTGGTAACAAAATACCCTCGAAATATTTTCACTTTTGTACTCATTTTTTTGTTTTAGCATGCCTTTGAAAAGTTGGAGAATAATGATTTGGAGTAATCTTATTAGCAAGTTAATCCGGTGGAAATGAAACTCATCAAATTTTCTTTCCACAACAAACTGCTGAAACTGTACTAGCTTATCTGATTCATTTAAATTACCCTATTAATAATAGGAGACCAACAACTTGGTTTAAGCTCCTCCGAAGATTGTCAACCACTTCGAAAATCATCGATTTGAAACATGTTTAAGCTAAATAGTCAAAGCGATATTAGCCTAATTGTTGTGATAAACTTATTAAATAGTTTCATGTTGGCAATGATGATGACGAATGGACATCAAAACAGCCACAGCCAAGCGTATCAAGCTATCCCTCCTCCTTTGAGCTATCTGGGAAGAACTCCGGTTGCAAAAGGGCCCAAGCGAGGCTGTACGGAATTGAGTCCTGAAGCCGAAGACCTCGACACCAACTTAGAACCTATCATTCAAAATGCCATTAGAAACGCCATTCCCGACATCATGGCCCAAATGCAACAACTTGAACCATCAAATGCACGTGCTGTCCAAGATTCCCTGGTGACCTTTAAACAACAAGTCAAAACAGAAATGGTCGACCTGGAAAATAGATTCTAACTAAAACCCTGTCGGAAAGTCATGTGCACGAGTCGCACAACAGGCGAGAATTTGAAAATTTTCAATCTGAAAATGAACGAGGGCAAAAAACACGAAGAGTACAATGAGACTATTGACAAAGTACTGGAAGTCATTGATCGAGTCGACGCAGTTGCTGAGGCCTGGGACATTTCAATTGCTCACAAAACGCAATCCCATCATTGTCAAGTTCAATAGAAGGGTGGCAAAACTGAACCTTCTTTAGGAGAAAAAGAAGCTGGCAGAGGTGGACAACATGAAGTAAATAAGTGTGGTCGAGGACATCACAAGAACCAGATTGAACTTCATGAACACTATGAAAACTGACAACCACATCAAAAGTGCCTGGGTGCGTGAAGGCGTACTGCACTACATGTGGAACAACGACACGAGTTCGCAAAAATTTCGGATTGTATGAAGGTGGCTCAGTGCTTAACTACCCCCTCTCTGACGTTCTGGCTAGTTTTAATGGTGTTTTCCCCCAAATAAAAACAAGTCTCTTGAAACGCTCCACAAACTCCTACCATCCCGTGATCAACCCTCAACATGTCAACCCTCCCTGATATCTGTTTTGCATTAAAACATGCGCTCAATCAGGACCAAACTGCTGGAATTGGAATCTTTTTGATATGGATTGAATCACTTCCCAAAGTCATATGCCTTTCGGAGACACTCTTAGATGATGATACTTCTAATTTTCTTTTGCCTTGATACTCCAACATTGAGGTGAAAAATCGTGACAAGTATGGCGGAGGATGATAATTCAAGTCCAAGAGAGCGCGACGACAAAACCTTGCAAACTCCATTCGAGGAGGCAATAAGTGTTGAAATAAGCAGCCAATCATACACATTTAAAACCTTGGTGATTTACAATAAACATAGAACTAACAAAACTCAGTTCATTGAGTTACTTGAGGAATATCTGCAATGTAATACTTCTGCCACAACGACTTTTACAGTATGCGGGGATTTTCGTCGGGGAAATTCCGACAAAATCTCAAGAATTTGATAAGCAGCAACTACGTCGATAATATAAAAGCAAACGACTTCAGTCTGTTCGATAGTTCGGATACTCCAACTAGACAGACTGATCATTCATCAACCTGCTTAAGTCATTTCATCTACCAAAATATTCCATCATTTACATCAGATATTCTGTTCCCTCAAAACAGTGCAGGCCATTATCCTATTCTAGCTGTTGGTCGGTCAAGGAGTTCGATCAGACTGACGCTCATTGTAAATTTCGAAATACAAAATTTATTCATTTTGAATCTCAGAGACAGCTCTTGTTGCATGAACTCCAAGAACAATTGCGTCTCAGGGAAGTTGTAATATTAAGTAGTAGCGATCCAAGCATTGCTTTTGAAATATCTACTTAAGTTTTATTAAGGTCTTTGATAAGTTTACCCCAATGCAAAATGAAAAGGAAACTAAATCAAATAACAAACCTAAATGATTGACAAATTCCATGAAAAGTCTTAAAACAAAGCGTAACAAAATTCATAAAATATGAAAAAGTAACGCCAATAATACAGATTATCTGGCGAATTTAGCATAAATTCAGCATAAAAATTAGGAAAACGCATACGAAATATCAGAAAAATCTTACTATGCACAAAAGTTTAAGTCTAGAATTGGCGATTCAAGGTAAAATTATTATTTACTAAATAAAATTAGTGGCAGAAGTTCGCACTCAAAAAAGATTCCTTTTCTATCCTCTTGTTATGAAGCGAACCAGTCACCCTATCGGTGACGTGGCAGATATCAATATTTTGTCAATGTACCTAATAATATTCGTCGGTGGATCAATAACATGCCTCCTATTCCTATTCCAGACAATGACCAGTCTTTATATTTACACCCGGTCTCAGAGTTTGAAGTTGAAGAGTTCATTGATAGCTTAGCTCAAACATCATCTGGTGATGATTGCTTAGGTAATACAATAATTAAATTATCAACCCATGTTACGGTTCACTTCATGACGCACTCTATTAATTGTTCCTTCACTCATCGCTCAAGAAAGCAAAGGTACTTCCTCTGCACAAAGATGGCAGTAAGTTAGAAAATAACTACCGCCCAATTTTACTTCTAAATGTATGGTGTAAAATTCTTTAACGTGCTATGTAAACAGGGTTATAAAACCTCTTCGAGCGATTCGGGCTCCTCTCCTCTTGTCAATTCGGCTTCTGAAACAAGCATAGTACCATCGATGCTTTAGTTGAGTTAACGATGAAAATAAGGAAAAACTGGAAAATTAAGAACAAACTGCTTCTTTTTGGATCTACGGAAGGCGTTTGATACACTTGATCACACAATTTTACGTTATAATTAAGAAAGATATAGAATAAGAGGTAATGCTTTGTGTTGGTTGACATCTTATCTCAGGAGCCGAATGCAAAGAGTAGAAGTCAATTGCATTTCCTCGCAATGGTTAAAAGTATAACATGGAGTACCACAAGGGTCTATACTAGGCCTCCTGCTTTTTCTTATCTACATAAATGACCTACCAATTCATTGTTAACATGCTTAAGTCCTCCTTTTTGCATGTGATACAAATCTTACGTTTCTTAGTAAGTCCAGTGAGGAAGTGCAAAGAGAAATTGATAATGTTAACCATTGTCTAGATGCTAATATACTTTGTTTCAATGTTAAAAAGACCATCCAAATGAATTTGAAGCCCAGCGAAAATAGGTTTGACATTGAAAACAAGTGCATTTCCATTGACCCCGTAAGTAAATATCTCGGCATTTTATTTTAAATTTTCTTTTGTCTCTTATTTATCGGTGCTGAAATCGATAATCTCTAATCAATGTGATATTATTACCTACGCGATGTGCATCAAACACATTGCTAATTAAATCATCTTGTGAGCCAATGATTGAAAAACGATCAGTTAAATCCAGAGCTTCGAAGCTCTTTAATTCATTGAGTAAAATGATGTTCTTCCCTACAATGTTATTGGATCAAATGAAAATTTTTAAAAAAGTTTTTATCATAAATTTAAGGATACATTTTTGATTAATAACGATGATATAGTGAAATACATCTTTGAATAATTTTTCTAGGAAATCCTAAAAAACGACCCCTTGAATAAATGCTATCAGACATCTAGTTTGGGAATGGGATTTTTGTGAAAAAATATGAGCACTCAATTCCTTTCAGTTTCCGAGTTATCTCAATTCTTTAAAATTTTTCAAACTTTTCCAGCTAAAATTGCTTCTGAAAAACTTAAAAAATTTTTTAAACCAAAAAATTTTGGAGGCCTATTTTATGCCTTCAGTAGGTTTAACTACGTTTAATTAGGCTGCTGTTAAATTTTGACGACTGTAGCAAAAAGACTTTTTAAGTTTTTGTTTTTTAAAGTCCATTTCTTCATTTTTCATGTTTTTGTTATCATAGGAACATCTTTATTAAAAATAGTCCTACTGCCTAGTTTACAGAGTCTCTAACCGCAGGGCGTGTGGGTTTAAATACCACGTTCCCTGCCCATGTTTGTACCAGTCAATAATTACGTTTATTTTTGTACTTGTTACTTAATTGGTACTTGATCAAAGAAATAAATTCTTTCTTTCGATATATAAATGTCTATGGTTACGCATTGTATCGCCAAAATAGGCTGGCCTGGACGTGAACGGACAGTAGATCGAAGGACAACAGATGGACAACAGTAAAATTTGGATAGTAGAGAGAAAAATAAATTTTATTCTTATTGGTTGTAATTAGGCCCTATTTACAAACTTTAAAATAACATTAACCCAATTGACCATGCCTTGCGAGCAATGATCATGCGACTTCTGGAACTTGACTTGAGTCTATCAAAACCGAACATATCATCACAATCGAATACGTTAGACGCTGTAGCATTTGAGTACTCAAATCTGGTTGGCCACTCCAAATATGAATAATTTCATTTTCGATATATTCTACCTATTCGCTTTCGATCTATTGTCCAGGCCTGGTATCTAATATCGCTTACTCTTAGAAAATGATCTTGACAAATATTAATTAGGGATTCTCAGAAAAATTTGAAATAGAAATCGGCTTTATAAAAATATAAAATTGAAATTATTTTTTGGTTATTTAGTTTCTAGTTCTAAATGGGTTGTGTCTTTATTCAAACAGTTTGACTCAATTTCATCTACACTCTGTTGATCAAAAGACGCCATCACTGATTCAAAATGGGTCTCGTCATCAATTGAAGAAGACAAAATGACTTCATTCAGACTATGACAATCCAGAATTGATGACGTGTAATTGGATATCAGATCCTCCTCACACACATCAAGTCCAGAATGGAACAATTGATTGCATTCGTGGAAAAATTTTTGAAGTTTGTACAGCGCTTCTTTGAATTCAATTTTCTCTCCATTGCCTATGGTCTTTTTCAAACCGATGGACCAGAACCTTCTCAGCCATTGGGGTGACCTCGTGAACTTCAGCTGTGAGCACAAACTGTCCCAATCAACTTCATCTTCGCTATTTGCTCCACTGCTTATTAAATTTTCCAATATTAATAACGTGTCATCTATGGTCCAGTTTGAAGTCTTTTCAGAATTGACAACTTTTGGGTACAGTCCGTAAAGCCATTTGAATCTACATTGCTTTGCGTTCCTCGATTTCACCGCTTTCGATATCTTATTCCAGTCCATTTTTGAGCACGGTACTGAGTTCTCGCCATATATGGAGGTAATAGCAGTTTTTAGTTTTTCTGTTTCTTCATCAGACCACGATCCGCCATTTTGAGTTGCAGTCCTCAAACACCTGAATTTGTTTCTGACAGACTCTGAATCTCGGTTCATTTCGATGCCAATCTGGACCCAGTTATTGCCTAACTTCTCGTGCAGTACTTTCAATCTATCAATTTCTGCTTCTGTGAACTTTCCATTACTAGCGCGAGATTTTGGATACAGCCTAAGAGCCTTCCTGTATATTGAGTTCAGAGGTCTGTTCAAACCCGTCGATATGATTTTGTAGAAATCGCCTCGCGTTCCTTTCTGCCAGTTGTGAATGATCTCTTGGGGACTGCATTTATAAATCGTGGCGCAATTCTCAATGTTTGCTTTCAGAAGTTCGACGTCTGAACTTGACCACTGTGACGCTGTCTTTGTCTGTTCCTGCTCAGAACTATCACAATTGATGGTAGACGCAGCCACTACCTTCTGACTTCTTGACTTTCTAGCCCACTGGTCACCGATAGTACCTTTCCTACGCTGCCGCTCTGAGGGTTCCAATAGATACGTAATCCTCGGCTGCTCTTCGTCACGATTCTGGTGTTGACCAGTTGTCAAGTCGACACTATCTCCCGCATTGACAATACCCTCCAATGGATCATCGTGGGGCGACAGAACCCGCTCGGAAGTGGGAAAGGTAGTGGGCAGGGTAGCGTCACAGTGAAGCATTGCTGAGTCCACACTACTAATAGTTGACATATCAATCAAGGCATCGGTGTCGACAAGTGGAACGTAAGGGGATGCAGCTCCTATTTCATCTGAGATACTATAGGTTGAATAAGATGCACTCTCGACAGCATTCGTCTCCAACACCTGACAAATAAACCCGTTTTCAGTATGTTACATTAACAAGATATTTACGCATTTATGGGTTTGCGGCGTACTAAACGGATAGAATTTTGCATGTTCAAGGATCGTTCCTGAGCTTCTTGTCAAAATCGAAATTCTTAAGGGATATTAAATCTGTCAATTATTTTGTTGACTTAATTTTATGATTAGGAGGCCTGTCTATTTCCATTTCTTCTCATTATCGTAAGAGACGGTTTAATAAGAAATACTCAATTTTTGCCTCCTAGGTATCAAAAGAGTTTCGAAAAGTTTACGACACCTCATTTGGTTGTTCTTGCTCTGCAAACACTCGATCAATTTCAGCCACTGCCAACTGCACATAATCCAACTCCCCACAATTGTCCACACCACCAGTAGCAGAAACAAATGTTTGATCGGTGTTGTCACTCACAGCAGCTGAATAATTGACAGCGCTGTCCAGAAAATATTCAGCCTCATTTACAGCCGAGGCTTGAGTTAAATCGAGTGTGGTCGAAGAATTGACAGCAAGAATACTACTGTCGCTTGATTGGGAACTATGCAAGGATGCCTCCTCTTGATTTGGTGATAAGTCGTCTTCGGAGGCTTCAAAGTCGTTTTCAGCACCTTCACTGCTCAGAAGCAGAGTCTCAATGTCTGGCAACGCATTTCTCAAACGTTTCTTGACAGACGCACTATGTGTTATAATGCTGCAATTTGGGGGCTTCCGTTTGCGCGCGCTTTTAGCCAACGGGGATTCGGATTCCTCCGAAAGAGTGGAAAGGGATGGCTCTTTTTTGTGGACAAGGGTAGACTTCCGCTTCATTTCATCTGCAATTGTAACTTCATAACCCCCTGACATTCACAATGGAAAAATTGCTTTCAAAACTCAAATCTTTCACGTCCTACTTTTACCTGTAATGCCAACAACCAAAATTACGGAAACAAATTACGGAAATTAATGTTATATTTACATATTTAATTGATTTAAAACCAATAAATTTATTAGATTTTAATGTAAATTTTTAAACATCTGGTAATATTTCCCCAATTTACATATTTGCTATCCAAAAAAATCAAGGCGCTTCAAATCTGTTTACACGAGCCTGGATGAAATTGCGCAAAAAATCTACCGATTACATGAGTTTTCTATCCGTCAACAACGCAGTGAAACCAGCATAACTGTCCTTTAATACTGAAGATTACGTCAACTATAAAATATACGTTGACAACAACGCTCAGTATTGGCGATAGTTCTGCTGCTATTAACTGATACAAACCTCACGAAACCTTGTAAATTATACACATTAGACGACTCTTTTCTGACTACAGTTATTAATGGATGCACTAGGCCCACCGGCTTCCTTTAAATCTATCAACAGCTCGATACGTCAAAAACCATTTTCAGCGTCATTTTGTTTCCATGTTATAATGAGAAGTAAAGGCCAAGCAAAACAGAAATAAAGCTTCGCAGTAGAAAAGGCTCGTGAATACTTTGATTGACAGTGATTTAAATCTCATTAAAAACTTACGAAACAGTTAAGGCAAGCAAAAAAGAAAATTTGCTTTGTCAAGATTCTATAGGTCATTGTTAGAGACGCTAAAGTCCTCTAATTAATTAGGAAGAAAACCAATATTGCCAATTATCAAAACTGATGAACTGAACTTACACGAAGGCAAACAAAATTAATTTTAGATTTTTTTCTGTTTGTTCTAAGATTATTAACAAGCGCGCATAGGCAAGATTGTTAAATGAGATATCAGTTTTTTAAAAACACGAGAGAAAGGTCCGCATCAACCAAAGCTTGGCTTTGAACCACTTGCCAGACTTTATAACCTTTATAACATATTGAGCAATAATAGTACTATATCAAAAAACATTCAAGCTTTCAGGCAACTTTTATTCTAGTGCTAAATGAACATTTCAAAACAAAGAATTCACATAATTGCGATTCTGCTTCTCTGTTGAACACATGTATTCATTTGACCTCGATCTTTATTTCTGGTGCCCTCTGTTGAATTTGTAGCTCAGTTAGACAGTTCTGAATACTTCAGCGTCGAACTGTCGCTTGGTGTTCCCGTGGAGTTTAGATACAGGCAGGCGTCAGCAGACGCAGAGGGCCGTCAGATTTTTTTTTAAAAAATGGCAAAAAGTGTTCTAATGTTCCAATTCTGCGAACATGGCTGGTAGCTTGCCAGTAATTAGCCGCAATCGGTTCCTAGATTTTTTTGGTCTCAAAAGGATAATTAAGAAACAGACCCAAAAAGAAACTTCTTTTAATTAACTGCGATGCTATGTTTTGATTAATACTGTTTAATTTATTGCTGCTTCTATTAGCTGCCCTACAATACCCTTCAATTAGAAAATTAAATTAAATTAAAAGTCAAGTTCAGATGGAAGTCATTTTGAGAATGAGGTAAGTCACATGTGAGCAAAACATTAATCAGGCAATTAAACAAAAACACTCTTTTCACTAGGAGTGAAAAATGACATCACAGATGCAATTCAGTTGAAATTACGTGAGCGACTGAACAAAGAGCAGATTTGAAGTGCTTGTGATGTCATATGGTCCTAGCAAAAACTGACCAAATAAAAAAAACATAGCAAGACAAGTGCTGAAATACAATCTAAAGAATTGAATTAACTTAGGACCTAAAACTTATCAATTTCACAACAACAAACAACATGAAAGCAAGACAGTCATCAAAACCTACGACCTTATACGAGCAAAAACACAAAAAAGGACAAACATCTTGAAGATTTGTTTCCAAGGTCTAGTGTTTCAAGAAAGACCAATATTAGCATCAAATTAAAAATTGAAAATATTCATCCTTAAATCGACTAAAAAATAAACTAACCCTGTGGGAATTATTGCCAACAAAGCAGGGTAGGCAACAAACCAAAGAAATGTCAACAATCAATTTGGCAAAAATAATTGGCAAAGTCTGACTCAAAGTGAAAATACCACATAACTACATTCCAAATTCATTAACGACAGCAAATTATATCTAACGCGTCAAAAAACCCTATTAGCAGTTTCATTGGCACAAAAAGAGACAAAATAACTGCAAAGGAAGCGAGATTCACTAATAAGCTGGCCAAAAATGAGCCACCCCAAGAAGCCAAATAGAACTGTTGTCGCCGTAAAAAAAACTTGCGAGACTTAATAATTTTTTTCAAAAACTTCACGCTATTCTACATCACGCTATTACTATTGAAGATGAGTACTGAAAAACTCCCAGAAACCAATAGCTACGGTCTCGAACAAATAAATTGATTAACTTAAATTTCGTTAGCAACCATGAAACACATAAATCGATTAAAGTAACCCCAATTAACACCCTATGGGACTTGTGCCTAATGAAAACATAGCTGGCAGATTGCCAGAAATTAGCCGCAATAGATTCGTAGATCGGCAGTCTAAAAAAACAGCAAAAGAGACAGACAAAAAAATTCGTCTTTTCATTGAAGGCCGATCTGTTATATTTTGATTAAAAATCTGTATAAGTTATTGCTGCCTCTATTAGCTGATCTCAAATAACCTTCATTTAGATTGACACACATCCATTTGACCTTATTAAAATATATAAAATTGCTGGCAGATTGCCAGAAAACAGCCGCAATAGCTTCGTAGATCTGCAGTCTAAAAAAACAGTAAAAACGACAGCCCAAAAAAATCGTCTTTTTATTGAAGGCTGATATATTATATTTTGATTAAAAATCTGTTACATTTTTGCTGCCTCTATTAGCTGCTCTCAAATAACCTTAATTTAGAGTGACACACACCCATTTGACCTTATCTCTTTGAATTAAAGTAAATAAAAGTCAATTTGAAAGTGAGGAAGTCATTTTTGAGAGTGAGGTAAGTCAAGTGTGACCAAAAATTTAATCACGCGCATGAACAAAAAACTCGCTCCACTAAGAGCGAAAAATGACGTCACACATGCAATTCAGCTGAAATTGCATGAACGAATGAACAAAAAGTGGCTGTGACGTCATATGGTCGTAACAAAAATTATGACGACGAAATAAAAAAAACAAGAGAAGGCCAATAATAGCCCTAGCTATCGCTGTGCGGCTATTAATTAAATAATAAGACAAAAGTAGCAAAAACTCAGGATATTAATAAATTGTGAGAGAAAGTGTGAAAGTCATGAAAACCAGCAGCTGTAAACTCAAATCATGATTTATGCTGATTTATGCCCAATTCATAACCAATCAAACCTGTCATCTAAGTGATAAGGCAACATATAAAAATGGGGCGAAAATAAACAATTAACTAATATTATATGACCACAAATTGTGTTAAAGAGCTAACAAGCATTAGCAGCCCGTTGACAAATACAAACAATTTCAAAAGAAGAAAAACACATATAATATTAAAATATATAACATTGCTGGCAGATTGCCAGAAAACAGCCGCAATAGCTTCGTAGATCTGCAGTCTAAAAAAACAGTAAAAACGACAGCCCAAAAAAATCGTCTTTTTATTGAAGGCTGATATATTATATTTTGATTAAAAATCTGTAACATTTTTGCTGCCTCTATTAGCTGCTCTCAAATAACCTTAATTTAGAGTGACACACACTCATTTGACCTTATCTCTTTGAATTAAAGTAAATAAAAGTCAATTTCAAAGTGAGGAAGTCATTTTTGAGAGTGAGGTAAGTCAAGTGTGACCAAAAATTTAATCACGCGCATGAACAAAAAACTCGCTCCCTTAAGAGCGAAAAAGGACGTCACACATGCAATTCAGCTGAAATTGCATGAACGAATGAACAAAAAGTGGCTGTGACGTCATATGGTCGTAACAAAAATTATGACGACGAAATAAAAAAAAACAAGAGAAGGCCAATAATAGCCCCAGCTATCGCTGTGCGGCTATTAATTAAATAATAAGACAAAAGTAGCAAAAACTCAGGATATTAATAAATTGTGAGAGAAAGTGTGAAAGTCATGAAAACCAGCAGCTGTAAACTCAAATCATGATTTATGCTGATTTATGCCCAATTCATAACCAATCAAACCTGTCATCTAAGTGATAAGGCAACATATAAAAATGGGGCGAAAATAAACAATTAACTAATATTATATGACCACAAATTGTGTTAAAGAGCTAACAAGCATTAGCAGCCCGTTGACAAATACAAACAATTTCAAAAGAAGAAAAACACATATAATATTAAAATATATAACATTGCTGGCAGATTGCCAGAAAACAGCCGCAATAGCTTCGTAGATCTGCAGTCTAAAAAAACAGTAAAAACGACAGCCCAAAAAAATCGTCTTTTTATTGAAGGCTGATATATTATATTTTGATTAAAAATCTGTAACATTTTTGCTGCCTCTATTAGCTGCTCTCAAATAACCTTAATTTAGAGTGACACACACCCATTTGACCTTATCTCTTTGAATTAAAGTAAATAAAAGTCAATTTCAAAGTGAGGAAGTCATTTTTGAGAGTGAGGTAAGTCAAGTGTGACCAAAAATTTAATCACGCGAATGAACAAAAAACTCACTCCACTAAGAGCGAAAAATGACGTCACGCACGCAATCCAGTTGAAATTGCATGAACGAATGAACAAAAGGCAGATTTAAAGTGGTTGTGACGTCATATGGTCATAACAAAAATTTTGACAAAATAAAAAAACCAAGAGAAGGCCAATTATAGCCCCAGCTATTGCTATGCGGCTATTAATAATATGATATTAAAAGGACTCAAGAGAAAAAACACTGGAATCAAAGTCAAATTGGCGCACATGGAAAAAAATCTCTATCAAAAACCGAAAATTTGTTCAAACACCAATTTCTCACTCCTTTAAAAGTAGTTGGAAAATCGCGCCTCAAACTTAATTGATTTTTTGCTCCCTTTAATACCGCAGCGTGACTGAAATTACACCTCTAATTTGCGTTTTCACTGACGTGAAAAAGTCCAAAAAAGCGTGAACAGATCTTTAAAAAAATACAGCACACCAATACAAACCAAATACTTTGGATTGTAAAAACCAAGGGGCATCAGCAATCGCTTTGCGGCTATTAAAAAATGTTTTACAAAAATTTTCCACGCTTGCAGCTTCCTGAACGTCTTGGGACCCATCAGTCGTGTAAATTAAATTCAAATTTTGCTAATTTTTGGCACTCCAACTCGTTGTTAATAATTTCTGTTCTTCAACTTCGAGTATTTTATATCGTTCCTGCAATTCTGCGTGAAATTGAATTTCTTTACTAACTCATTTAGATTAAAACTTTCACTGAGTTCAAGAGTAAAAAGGCCAGTCTTAATGAGGGCCGTAGGTGTTCCCGTTCCGTCCTTAGTATCAATCGTCTTTACTTCCTACTTACTTTCAGTATTTTGTATTATGGTACAAAGGACAAATCGGTTCTTAAAAATTTCGTAGATATCAACCCAAAATTGCTGAAGTATTTCCATTTACACAAGAGCGTGATTTTGATTTCCACGTAATTGAAGTCAAAATTGGCTAATCAAAAACCACAAGAGCTTTGCATCACTGACAATTACCCAGTCTGCGAAACTAAAAATTTATTAATTGTACAAATCAATGAAAACCATCAAACAAATCATACAAAATCTAAACAAGGCACAATCAATACTGCATCGTAAAACAGATCGCTACAATTTATTATCGGATTTGTGGTCCGTATAAGTGAACACACACCTTTTATTGGTCAAAATATCTATTATCACTTTCATTGGATCGTAAGACTCGAGAGTACTCAGATCTCCAATTAAAATTAGCTTGCTCTTTGCTCTTGAAACAGCTACATTCACACGTTGCGTGTCATTTAAAAGCTCGTTGCTTCGTGTTTCTTGTTTTTGTTCCTGACTGCTTAAATGAATTCCGACATCGTGCTTTTTCTTGCTTCGTACACATGTGAGAATAATCACGTCTTTGTCACGGCCCTGAAATTTGTCCACAGTATGGACTTCTAAACCTTCAAATTCTGGGCCCAAGGAACCCAATTTAGCTTGAGCTTGTATTAACTGCTGTCTATACGGGCAAATTACCCCTATAGATTGCATCGGAACAGAGCATCCTTGTAATACTTTGAGTAGAAGTTGAACTATGTTTAATTCCAGAATATTGAAATAGCTGTTATTTTTCTCAGCCTCAAACCTTTCCGAACTCTTTGAAGTGTCAATAAAAACTGCAGCATTTTTGGGATCAAAACTCGAGTTTAGCCAATTGCAGCATTCTTTATTGCAGCTCATTTGAAACTTGACATCCAAAGCTCTTTCGGCAACTTTTGCATTCGCCGCTTTCATTTGCCCGTTGTAACTTAACTTATTACTGAGTGCCATAATACTTTCGTTCATTCTGTACTGCTCACTAAGCGAAAAGACGGCCTTATTGTTGCGAGATGCGATATACTCGAACAGACTTTCGGCCAATCCCTCGCGTTTCGCCTTTTCGTTGGACACCAAAGGCGCTAATTGGTGTTCGTCCCCAACTAAAACAAACCTCTGAGCTGCAAATAAGGGTCCAATGCATAAAGGTAGCAAAATCTGAGAAGCTTCATCAACAACACAAAAGTTGAACTTCCTTTTGGATCCACTGAAAATTGGATGGTGGACATTGAAAACGGTTCCTGCGATAACATTAGCATTATCAAACTGCGAAGCTACGGCGTTATAGGATAATCCATTCGCTCCTGGAAGAAAGCAGTGCAAATCGGCATGGACTCTAGATTTCACTCCAAGGCGGACCATTTTAATCGGTTCGTTATTAAGCTTCTTTAATTTCAACAAGACGTTGTCAACTGCAGCATTTGTGAAAGACGTCAGCAATATTCGATGACCACATAGAACTAGTAGTCTAATCACAGCAACAATTACTGTAGTTTTCCCACTACCTGGCATTCCACGTATTACGGTGTAGTCGTGAGACATCAGTACCTTACGAACAGCTAATTTTTGTTGTCCATTTAACCCGCAGAGTATTGCCTTAGCCTGTGGTCTGAGTTCCGTCGGTATCAAATGCTTATCCGTTTCCTCAAAAGCCGCATCCTCGTTGTCCAATATCAACTCTCTCAATCGTTTCACTCGACTGTTTCCACTTTGCGTCATCAACTGCGATAAGTTTGACAACATTATGCTCAGAGTTGAAGATGTCGTTGTTTCTTGACTAGGTTTGTCCAATCTCCAGTGAGAAAACGAAGAGCCACTTTGTTGCCCAACTGTTATTTCCTGTTCAACTATAATTGTAATTTTTCTATTGGCAACTTTGGACACGGTTCCCGATGCAATGTTTATAACCGACAAACATTGTGAGCTAATCAAAACTCGATCACCCTCAAGCAAATTACTTAAATGCTCTGTCGTCGACTTTTCAAAAGTTACCAAAACCGAATCATCCAGTTGTGCCTTGATCTGAGACACCAGGACTAAATTTCCCTCCGTTAAACCTTTCTTGACCAGTTCTTCGAACGGTTCCATCCACATTTTGGCATATTCTGGTTCTGGCGAAATTGGGAACTCCATCAAGCACAAACTATGCCATTTCGAAAAGAATTTCAGATGACTAGGTGTCACCACGTAAGAGTCAGCGTGTAACTCTGTCAGGTTCGGAACTTTTCCCTTTTCGCTATTTTTACTCCCAGTAAGCCGTGACATGAGTCCACAGTTGAATCTTTGTTCACAATTAGCACAATTGAATTGATCTTCTTCAAGATCAGGAAGGTTCGCTGCTATGTCCTTCATATCAATCGTATTCTCATTTCCCTTCTTCACTTTACGCAGCCCAGATTGTGTCAAATAGTAAACCAAAATATTGCGAATGATAACCAACTCTCGGAGAGAAATCGACTGGTCCTTAACAGGATAAATGTTTCCGCTTTTTAAGTATACAAGCGCGCCTTTTGAGCAATTGCTAATTTTCTCCGACTTCATAATAGTGCCATACAATCTGACTTGATCTTGGTGCTCGATTGAATTGGAATCCTTTCCCGTTTTCAACTCAAGAATCACTTTCGTATCTTCTGAAGTACTCTGAGGTACTGCAATAACGTCCATTTTGCCTTTGAGACCCACAGAAGGCGCCCACGCATTTCGCTCCACTTGCTCGCAAACGAGCTTATGTACATTTAGCTCCTCTAGCGGTTTGCTCGGAAACTTGCCCAGCAAAGCTCCTCCGATTCTGGCAACTGGGGAAATATACTGTTCTATTTCTTTCGCAAGCATATCGGGCGAGATATCTAAGGCGTAAAAGCTTTCCAAATGCGACACGTTCTTACACACATTTCGGTAATTCTCAAGGAAAAACGACCGCGAAAAATTCCTGTTTTGAAAGCAGGTCGTGAAAATTTCATGCATGATATTACCCAGAAGTAGAGGTTTAGCGAACATTCCTCGCTTGAAGAGCTCATTCAGAACAGTTTTGCGCTTGCACCTTATGCTGGAAACAATTGTAGTACCACTGATTAAAAAATTGGGATAAAGAATCAGCAACTTCTCTGTATCTTCCGTCGATATACTATCAGAGCCGGTTTCCAAAAGTTTCTCGCAGGGAAATACTGAAATCGAAGCACCTTCATCGTATTTGACATCGTCACACCAACGCCCACTCACATCAAGCGTGAAATCTTTTTCGCCCTGTTTTAAACTCAGCCTGAACTGACTTGTATTGATTACAGTACACTTTTGAACAGTAAATCTGGTTTTCCGGATGTCTCTTAAGTATGTTGAACTACAAGGCGATGCCTTTCTTGCTGGTAAATTGATTACATCTTGTAAAACAGTACTTGCAGAAGCGCCATCGGTCAAAGTCAAATCTATTTTTAGTCGCTTTTGCTGCTCTGTTGTTACATTGTTCTCTCCGCACTCATAAGTATCACCATCTCTGGTACGTTTCTGCATCTGCGCGGTGCTATTCATTAATTTTCCGAGTTCGTAAAACCCTCATAATCTAACCTGAAGTCAACGCCATTGCTAATTTTGTAACAATTGCGCTCAAAAATGATCTAACTATGCAAGCTTTTCATATTTCAAATTTTTTGTGCTTTCTTTTTGAAAGTTCAAAAATATGTGAACAATTGTCTTTCGCGGTCACTTTCGGGACATTTTAGGTGTCACAGAAAATTAGATTAAGCGTCTATAAGAATGAATTCTGAATTGAACTTTTCTCAATCAATACTGATTGTTGATTGCAATTTAGAATATATTGTTATTTTGTTTTGACCACCCCCGGCGCACGTATATCTCTTTTACGCCAAATAAAAAGTCGAAACAGGCAATGCCAAATGGCACTTGGAGACCGAAAGAGAATTTTCATGAAGTATCCAGTGTCCCATAAGTTGAAAAAAGCGAACATTTCAAAAATCGCTAGATGAGCTTGAAAATCATAGTTAAATTTACAACAAAGGGATTAACATCGGACGAATTGCTCTCGAACGACAGGCGGGGCAAACAAATTAGAAGGAGCATAAGTCAGCAATACTTTTCTGGTGCAAAAACTTCTGATTGGCGAGGAGTTCGAAAGCGTGACATCTCAGATAAGAGTCCGGACATTAACATAGAAGTAACACGGACTATGAAATTTTGTCTCTCTCAATCAGTTCTATTTTAGCAACTGACTTAATTTCGGAATGCTCGCAATTGAAATCACTCAAAAATCCAAAAGTCAAGGGGGAAAGTCACAAAGTAAAATCGAACGTGTTCTAGAAGAAAACGGTGAAAGCGATAATTTTGCATAAAAGAAAAAAGAATTTTACAATAATTGCTTCAAACTTCGTTCGAGAGCAATTAAACATGTAGATAAAAATAGAAACATTGGATCTGAAGGGAAAGGTATTGACGTTCAAATGATCACAATTATACTTAATTGCATGCTTTGTCGTTCTCCGGACAGTTCAACTATTTTAACTTTATTGCCAATAACTCCAATTTCTCAATTAGAAACACTCCGAGTTCCTTGACACATTTGAGGCAAAAATTAGACATCGAAAAATTGATGCAGGCGATGAGCTTAAAGATTAAAAGTTCAATAATTGTAAGGCGACCAAGTGCAAAAAACTTCAATCTAAACCGTTGAAGCAAATTAAATGTTTTAGAATTGAACAGCCAGGAAATAGAAGCCTCTCTGTTTTATTACTTTGTCATTCTTGGATGCAAATTTTCTAGAGGTGCTCAAAAACAAAGAAAGTAAAACATTGGGCGCTAAATTCAATCGACGCGACAGAACAGTCACTGAACAACATAAGTCTGGTCATTAGGCCCAACTAAATTAATTATGCACAGAAACCAATCATGAATTAAGAAAAACACCTCTAAAAACCGAGAAGTAGTAAAAGGCCGTTTCTGTTGAAATTGAACAACTTAAATCGAACTATTTTTATTCAGTTACATCCGGAATACTAGTGATACTTGAATGTACATGTACTTAAAGTAATCAATTTTGCATGTTAAACTGCATTCCGCAAAAAAATACTGTCCGACTTTTTTAAGTCCGTCCAGCTTAGCCCTACGAATTAAAATTGGAAGAATATTTAGCACATGTGTTCCACTTTACTCAAAGCAAATTTTAGATGACGTCAAGACGGCTTAAATAAAAGATTGGTCTAGACTTTTAAATAAACTTAATTCACCCTAAGTTACCTTACAATTTCGGCAGAAAATTATTTAAAAGTCAATCCACAACTAGAAGTAATTTAATTATTTAAAAAAAATCAGAAATCGAACTCGCAGCATATTTATATTCACACAAACTTGGAATGAAAAGGCTAGTAATTCTCAAACGGAACAAAACAGTCTTTATTCAACGAGCAAGCTACAGCGAGCTTGCATTACGACTCAGGGAAAAATGTTGATTTCATACTTTTAATTTAAAAGAAACAATATTCTTGAATACGTCAATTCTATGGTGAATTGTTTTCTGCTCAACTTAACTCGATGTTAACAGCCGTAGGAAGCAACTTTTATTTTAAACAGACAGGCGAATTTTATTTTAACTCGTGCAAGTCTGTGCGTGTCACAGGAAGTTCCAACAGTCTACAAAAGAAATCCAGAAATGATCTAAGCCATTGTTGCAATGCAATCAGAAAAAAATTAAAATGAATGTCAATTTAAAAATAGCCTAATAAACAACGGTCCATTCGGAAATTTAGTAGAACACTTTCATTACAGTTTGCCACATTTTCTTCCATATAAAGACTTAGGATGTGTTGCACCCCCTTTTCACTTATAACTACTGGAACTTGAATAGTTTTCTCTACTTTAAATTGGTCCACATACTGTCAAGATACAAATTCGAAGAAGTTTTAATCAAATTGGATGAAACTTTTGCCCGCCAATTAGATACTTTTAGATAACTTTTTCAACTGTTATTCATTTTCTCTTTTAATTTCGGCATGGTTAAGTTATTGAACCATCCGTTGACAGTTTCTAGTACGCCTGAGTGCCTCGAAGCCACGTACGAATGTCTTATTGGTCTTAGTTTCTTTTAATTGAAGCTAGTCATTGTTTTCAATGCTTTACTACTTTTTCTTATAAATTTTGATGTTTTTTCAGCTTTGTGTCTGTTTTTAAGGAGACAATTACTAAAGTTGGTAGATCTGTATTATACGTAAATTTTTAAATATTATAATACTACGATCAATTCTAGCCGAAGCATTCTGTTCATACTCAAGTTTTAAAGCAATTAATTTTTTTTGAAATTTCGTTGCGGAATTTTTGCTTCGTTGGAGATTGTAGATAGTTCTAGATTCAAGCGTTTGAATCTCGCATAGCAAAAATGTTCTCAATTTGACCGTTTCCAGTCAGAACTTTGTCTAAGATTCAATTAAATGAGAAATTTAAGTTTTTAATTTGTGATTAAATTTTCCAAAATTTTCGGAATCCTCATCTTGTTTTGTACTTTTTGAACAAAAGAGAAAACCCATTTTTCATACTTAGTTTGCTAAAATTCACCAATTGAATCATCTGAAAAATTATTCAACCCTTAATTTAAAAAATTGTCGAAGATGTCATTTTTTCAAAAAAGTGAAAAAATCAGTTATAGTTTTGTTCAAAGTTTTCATTAACAATACATATAAACCCAGAAGATTTTAAAGGCGCAAGTGTTTTGTAAACTGACAAACGTCAAGGGCAATCCATTTTTATGAAAATGATGAAAAAAACCACAAAGCTTTCAAAACTTCAAAAACTGAAATTTTAGCCTTAAATTAATTCTGTTCCTGCAACTTAAGTAGATTTAATACCACTCGCTCTGAGAAAACTTTTTTGATTCGCGCAGCCCAAAACAGAGATAAATTATTAATAAATTCATTTTTAGTTTTGACAATTATAATTTCAAGACTTTTTGCTACAGCCTGCAAAAAAAGCTGCATAAAATTTACAGGCTAGCAGAAAAAATCTGCTCATATTCGAGATAAACCGATGAAAAAAATATCAAAAACATTTTTGCTGAAGAGATATGCTTTAAGTTCTGGTTATAAATGTCATTAAAACAATCAATGCATCGCCAAAACCAAACCATTAACCAATTTGAAAAATTAGTAGAAACATAGAATGACTTCTACTAATTTTTCAATAAATACAAAACAAATTTTTGTTGGGGAAATAGACAATGGCAAAATTCATAACCAATTTTGAAATTTCGCTTACAACTCGACATAATTTTCAGTCAAGGCATGCCTGTAAAGTATCGACAAAGAAAATCAAGAAAATTCTACCCAGCCAAAATGATAAATCGCTTCTCTCCTCCGCCTGATATAGAAATTTTATATAGTGTTTCCTTACATCCGTAAAACAAATCAATATTTTTGAAAGAAATTTTCTTTAAAGATTTGATCTGTTTTTAGCTCAAAAATTTGAATAACTATCTTGTGGCTCAGATACAGAAAAAAAAACACTATCATAAGCAATAAAAAATACTGAAAATAAAAAGCTGTAAATTTTCTTATCCGATATCGAGTAAGATTTGGTTCAAGTCACTGTTTTTTAAAATTTTAATTGTAATGATCTTGTTGACGTCACATGCTTCAGCTGATAACAATCATATGCTCCTGTATTTGTTCTAAACATTGGAATGTTTATAATCTCGCATAATTGCACAAAGTCAATTGCGTATATTGAAAAAATCATGTCAATTTACACCAAAATTCAGTTAATTACAAAAACTTTATTAATTTTTGAAATCAACGCCAAGAATTTCTGACATTTCGGGCATTTAAAACTATTTCAATACTTCTTGAAAGTAAAGGCAAGATGAGGCAGTTGTCTTTTCCAAAACGGAACTGCTATTTTAGTATGACAATATGTTTTCTCAATTAAGTTTTGGTTGTAGCAATTCATCCCTAAAATACTTGCTTATGCTATTTAATTTCAAAATAAAAATAAAAAATTCATGGCGATGCACTCAATGAAAAATGACATTTTAAACCAATTGCAAAAATTTTAGAAATCTAATGTGAAAACGAAAACAGCCAGTAGATAGCCGAAAATACCAACAATTGACCTCTCTCTATCTCATCCCAATTCAAATTGGAAAGATAAAAGATAGAGAATTAAAGCTTACATTCTAAAGCTTAAAGAATGTCCTTACATTGATATTTGGAAATCTTGGAATGAGCAATATATTCATCAAATTCTTAGGCGCAAAAGTTTGCCTTGAATGCACTCGGCTGAGCTTATGATTGTTGGGTACCCAATTAAAAGACGTCTAAAACAAAAGAAGTTTCTGCGATGCAGGCCACGAATTATCAAATAAAAATTATTACGGAACTGAATTTAAACCTGAAGACGGAAAATTTAAAAATGTAGATTTGTGCAAGCAATTCGATTGTTACGAGAAGTAACTGAGTGAACAAAAATTTCACGCGTTACTGTAATGTCATACCTTGAACTATTAAATTTAACATTAACTCAGTGTGATAAAATTGTGTTCAGTGGTGTGAAAGCGTATATAACTGCTCATATTAGTTTTGTGTTCTCGTTTGAACCACTTTTTGAATAGTAATCTCTAACGCCGAGTATCATACACCCAACACCGAGTAATTGACTACTTGACGTTGACTTTAGTTTTTGTGAGCGCTCAGTCATTAAGTTTTTCCGAAGATACAAATATTTTGATGCAGTGCAATACAACAACACGATAGTCACCAAATACCCGCGCAGGAGAATTCGACGCACACTGCAAAATTACCAAAATTTTGAATTCGTTTAATAAGAGCCTAAGCAATCGCTTCACAATAAAAATTTGGGAGCAAAAATTAAACGCCAAAAATGTGGTATAGGACCTCTCATTAATGAGAAAGGGTTACAAGTAGACAAAAATATAAGAAGGGCAACATTAAGTAACACTTTTGTATTTTTCGAAAACAATTATTTTCAGTCATGAAAGCCAATAGCTACCAAATAAAAAAATTAAATAGGTTCGTTTATTCGTCCATAGGAAGCGCTTCGTCAATAGGAAACCTGTAATTATTCAGAATGAGTCTTACGTCTTCAAAAAGGACGTAAAAAAGACAAAATAAAATTCGAAAAATACTTTTGCGAAAAACCCGTGTCGGAGCCAGTAAATTAACAACAAATTCTTTACAAACATTAGATTTTGTACAATTGCACCTTCCCTCGACAACAATAATGTCATATGCGACTTGTTATTCACAAGACTAGTTAATAAACAGACAAAAATAACAAAAATGGCAGCAAAAAAAAACAAGTTAAAAAATGTTTTTTTTTTTAATTTTTGAAAACAATGGTCTTCAAAGTCATGAAAACAATCAGTTTTCTAATGAAATCAGAATATAGGCTCATTCATTTCTCCATAAAAAGTCACTGAGACCTGTCATTATACAGGAAAATTCATAGGACTAAAAAGACAAGTAAAAACGACAGTGAAGGACAAATATTGAAAACAATTAAATTCTTTGAGAAACGGGTGTCGAAGCCGTTAAAACCAAAGTATATGTCTTTAAAGACTTTTATATGTTCAATTTTGTCTTATACTGGACGCCAATAATGCAATATGTGAACTGTCAACAATGTGACAAAACGCGAAAAATGGGCCAATGCCTAAAAAATGTGAAACCTAGTAGTATCAAAGCCAAAAAACCATAACTTACCTCGTAAAACCGCAACAAAGATTAAATTTTGATTCAGTAAAAAGAAGAATTTGTAGCTGACACTAAGCTACAAGTTGACCAAATTAAGAGAAAAATAGTGGCAAAGTTTGATAAGCCATTGTTTATTTGAAAATCAAACATTTTTAAAAGTCGAAACGATCATAATTTATTGAGTAAAGAAACTAGATATATTAATTTGGATCTGCTTAGGAAGCCAATTGGACCTATCAACAAAAAACTTTGATCTGAATTGGTTTGTTTTTCATTAACATAAAAAATATCGAATCTTTTTTTTAAAAAAAGACCGACTGCTTACAATCCGAATTATTTACGGGTTTAACAGTCAAAAATTTGACCAAAACCAGCCTTACTATTGCTGTTTGTCCATTAAGAACGCTCAATTTTTTCGATTGTTATAGATCTAGACTTTTAGATCTAGACCATAAAGTTTGCAAAAACGGCGAAATTTTAATTCCAGACTACTCTCAATGGAAGTGGTAGGACTGGCTCCCTTTGTAGTTTACAAAGCTTGTGTTAGTGATTACTGAATGCGTACTTGTGAATTTCATCAAAGTGGACTAACGAAGCTTATTTCGGGCGATTTTGAAGACAATTTTTGATGACATTTAGATAATCATTTCGGCCAAAAAAATTAAATCAAAATAGTCAACAATAATTTTTTGTCTTTAAAAACAAAATCAACACTACTTAAAAACAATACAGTTTTACATATTTTAGCAAAAATGACGAATTTTTTGGTAAAAACTCCGGAAAATGCGAATAAGAATAATGTGAATAAAAAATCGGTCGCATATTCACAAAAATTGAAACCCCGACAACACGCTCTAGAAAACGAAATTCAAAAAAATTCGAAATCTTTTTAATGCCATTTTCTAAACTGGATGAGCTTCTTAATGATAGCACTCACAACTCTACGATAAATATATGGATCGGTAAAAATTGACTGATTAAAAAAACATATTTGAGTATATAGTTCCTCCCCCCCATTCAAGAGCGGGTCGGAACAATAAACAATGAATTAAACAAGTAAACGTTTTCACGAAATTGCAGAAATTTTGCACTCCATGCTAAAAATAGGAAGTTTTCGAGAATTAGCTATCGATAATTATAATAGTTTTTCAGTTGCAGTAATTAGCTCTAAAATTTGATCACTCCGACAACGCTAATTTACAAAAAAAAACGTTGACTAATTTTTAACTTTTAGCCCATTGGTTATTAACTTTTTCCAATACATGCTATTAGCAAACAAACATTCGATGTCTGAGTTACTTGAAAACATCGGTTAAATAATGCTGTTGTTGAATATGAAAACACTAAGTAAAAAAGAGAAAATCCTGATCTGGCCCCTTTACTGTTTTTTAATGTGTCATTTTTGGCTGCTATCAAAAAGTCTCAAAAATTGCGTAACCATCTGAGCCTTTTATTGTACAGATATTGATTACATCGACTCTCACTAGTTTAATTTGAGATTTTAAGCGGGCTCCTGAATTTTGTCCGCATGTCTTGCCGTTTTGTTACCTTTTCAATTCATGATTTAAAGGATAGTATACGATTAAAGCTTCGTTTGAAAAGCATTATCAATCAGTTCATCAAACAGTATTACAAATATTGTATAATATAGCTTTTGATATTATTATTGTTCCGACCCCCCCTTTAGCGGGGAGGGAGGAACTATATACTCAAATGGGTTTTTTTTTGTACAGACAATTTTGGCCGATCGATATATTCATCGTAGAGAGTTGTGAGTGGTATCATTAAAAAGCATGTACATCCTAGAAAATGAAACTAAAAAGATTTTCCAGAATTTCGTTTTCTACAGGGAGTTATCGAGATATAAAGTTTTGTGAATATTCGACGGTTTTTATTCACATTTTCGATTATTTTTGCTAAAATTCGGCTTAATTTTGCTAATATTTAAAATAAGTTAAAATTTTTAACGGTAGAGTGACATTGTTACCGTTAGGTACAGAAAAGCGTTGCTTAATTGGTTGATTTGAGTTTCTTTGGCTAAAAAATTTCACAAAATTTTTAAAATTCAGACTTTTCATCAAAAATTGGACAAAAAATGCATTTTTGGTCCACTTTGTTTAAGTTTGCCGAAAGCGGAGGACTAGAAACCGCTGAAAAAATCTCTCAAACCCCAAAAGAGAGCTAGTTGAAACTCAGCGCCCTATAAAAGATTTCTGGAATTATAATTTTGCCGTTTTTTACAAATTTAACTCGATAAATATACAAAATGCAAGTTTTTTTAATTATTTGAAGTATTGCACTCAACAATTGGCCTAATTCGCAATTAATTGGAACACTTGGTTGGTATTTTGGGGTGCACGGCAAAATCAGGGATAGGTTTGATATAATCGCGGATTCTCATAATCAGACATTTTAGTTTTTATTTCGGTGTTGCCTTTTTTTCAAAATATTTTGCTTTTGTTTTTTCTATTGTTACCTACTGATATATTTTTTATTTACGTCTCCATTAATGACAGCTCCCGTTTAGGTAAAAATGCGGCTGAATAAAATTGTTGTTTATTTTTAGAAAACCTAATGGTTTCTATGGCTTTGAAGAAGAGTTTTAGTAAACATTAACTGAATTCTTTTGATTTGACTTCAATCGATATTCTTTTTGCACTCTGATTACTGAGTCTAACCATTCAAAGATCCAAATGGCTTCTTCAAGAGGTTTACACGAACCTGTACCATGCATTCGGTTGTTACCTAATGTCTCTTATGCCATTGAATGTATTTGTTTTAAGGAAATTTCAATGATTTTTTGCACTTGTCAATTCTTTTATATTATTTCTGTCAACTTTTAGCTTTTTCTCAGAAAATACAGGTCAAACTTTCTTTCCTATAGATTACGAACTAATTTTGTGGCTGATTATTTCAAAACAACGTTTTCTCGTTTTTTGTACTCCCGAGTTTTTATACAAAATTTTGGGATTTTTTCTGCATAATTGACCATTTTTGTTGTTTTTGATTCTTTGCTAAGTTGTCACATTATCTTACAATCTAACATAAAGAAGCTTTACAAAAATTGTTACTGAACATATTTTTTGTTTTTGTTTTCTAACATATGGTGATAAGGGCTGCGACACGTTCTTTGAGAATTTGTTAGAGTTCTAATTTTTGCCATTTATTTGCAGTTATTTCTGTTACTGTAAGCCAAATATTGGGTAATTAAAGGTCTCAGTGGCCAACTATTGACACTTAAATTAATTTAACAACAGATATCGATATATAGCTGATGGTATTATTTACTTTCAAATCAAATTTTTTCCAAAAAATGTAAAAGTATTCAAACTTAGTTCTGGTTTGTTTTTTCTTTCAAATTTTACAATGTATCATTTTCGCAATTTAGTCTCATTATTCAGAGATATTTCTAATTTTTTGTTGCAGCAGACATGATTTTTCTGTTGGTTAAACGTTTGAATGCTGTTTTCAGGGCTTATACAATCTGTTTCAGAAGAATTTGGATACTTTTCAATTTTTGTGTTTTTTGCTGTCGTTTTGAAGTCATCGTTTTACAAAAAACTTTATGATGATCAAAGCAGACGCAAATGAACATTTACTTTTTTGGCGGTAAATATTTTATAAATTTAATGGTTTCAACACTGCTTTGTCAAAGTTATTTGTGAAATTTTTCATTTCAGCTGGTATTTAATGTTATTTTAGTCTTATGACATAGTCTCACTAATAACAAGCGCAATTAGTTTTCAAAGGAGTTGCAAGATAACCTGTCTAAGCTTTTAGTCGAGAGCTTAAGTTGGCTATGAATATTGAAGAAAAAATTTTTTATATAATTTCTGTTAACTTAGAACTTCTGTTAACTTCTGGAAGCTTAGCATCTCTATAGACAATTCACATCCCATATCTAAAGAACTACAATTTACTCTTTATAACGGTTTTATTTTCCTCAGATGGTCTTTGTTCTTGGTACAACCAGTTTTTGTCAAAAATTAGTGATTTTTGCATATTCGCCTATTTTTGTACGTTTTTATTTTCCTTTCACAGTATAACAATAATGGGCGGTCCTCTGGTCATTTGAAAAAAAAACGCAATCAACCATTTTTAATGTCTTTAGTGAACATCTCAGTGTTTAATTGGCTGTGACATCGTTGTCGTGCCAACTTTTTCGTGCAATATTTTTTCTCTTTGGCTGTATTTGTCGTTCTTTTCGTAGTCGTTTGAAATATCTTGGATAATCAAGGGTCTCAATGGCTATTTATGGAGGTATAAAAGAGTCCCCCAATGAATTCTTTTGCTGCATAATGTTTCTAATCACTTTGCCTTTAACTCTTGTCAAAAAAGCAACGTTTTTTTAAACTTTGCCTTTTTGCACATTTTTCGTGGACTTGTTGCCAAGTTGCATAACGGAAAAGTCCCATATTTAGAGTCCCGTACAGGTTAATCTTATTTAGTATAAGTATTATCTGATGCCATTTTTATTTGGTTTTTAATATTTTTCAAAAAATGGACAACTGGTTTTGGTCGTAATTATTTGTAATTATTTGGTTTTTTTATTGCCATCTTTACTCGTAGTCGTTTAATGGTAGTCACAGGTCTCATCGGCCCCATAAGGTAGATTGGTTATCCATTTAGTAGCTTAATGAATGATATGTTGATATGTTAAGTTTTTTTTAACTCTTCCTCATTTGGCAGACAATTAAGTGGGAAAATGTAGATGAGCGGGGTGGGAACTTTATGTGCGAACGCACATTACCGAGCCTCCTTGATACCATAACAATTATTATACGAATTTTTATATTTAAACAATTACGCACTGATTACAAAAACAGAAGTAATTGCAATCTTATCACTTCGCAAAAATTTCAGATTTTCCGATAATCAAGTTCATGGGGTATTAGTTTCATTTCAAAAAAAGCAATTCCACTCAATGAAAGGATTTTCGTTCGAGTGAAGATTTTCAGATTGTCGCAAATCGTCAGCTTATCATTTCAAAAACAAAAAAGCGATAGAAGCGGGATCTTTTATTCTAGTTAACTAGAACCAAACGATATCCAAATAACAAATTATAAAGCAGCACACGCTGTTATACGTGTATCCAACGAAACTGTTTATTATAATTTGAAAACGAAGTACCAGAGGTTTGTCTAATAATCAGTCAACATGCTGAGTTCCTTATACGCTGCAGTTTTTGTGGAAGATAAAAAAGTAATCCAAAATACAGCTCGTTGCAGAGCATGTCTCCAGGCGTGAGAGCATCATTAATCGAACCAACTAGGATAAACTTCATGGCCGCTGTGTTTCTGATAAAGTACTATCATTAGCAGAAAAAGAACATCTCGACCCAACAGAACTCATTTGCTTTGAATACAAAAGGTACGGTTATAATCCACTAAAATCGCAGCTTCAACCACCGATCTAATTCTACAGAACACTATCCTTTGAATTGAGTTAGTGTCGTAAATGGCATCAGGTTGTACGAATTAGGCTTCTAGCCGAAGGATAAAGCAGGGAAAATAGTAGCCTAGAGCAGATCCTTTAGGGACCTCTGATTTTGAAAGTTTGGTATCGAATATTAATCACTATTTGAAACTCTCTGCGACCAACAGCTGTGCTTACAGCGCTCAAATAAACTAAAACACAAACTAATACACACTCAATAGTTGCTTTTCTTGAAGAGGCTGAACAATGGCCACTTTATGTAGCTTGGGAAAACATACCACTCTCAGCCAAAATACAAGTGATCAAAATGGGAAAATGCGAGTCAAAAGGCTTGTAGGAATCTGTTCATTGGCAATGTACTGCTTGCTCCCCGACGCCGCAGTCAAATTAATGATCGTTGTTATAATGATCGCTGTTATTTGTTCTCCGGCTTTTGATGTTCTATATCTTGTCCTAGCAGCAAATTTAAGGAGCAAAACTTTTTACGGTAAAAGTTTTCCCCCAATGTTCTCTCAGTTTAAAATCTACTCTTCTCCAAGAATTTCTGAAAATAAAAACTGCCCACGTTCCTGAATTCCAATCTGAGAAAATTGTTTTTGACTCTCTATATTAAATCAAGGCATCAAAAGCTTACAGTGAGACAATAACAGAATGTCGAGAAATAACGAAGCTCATTAATTTAGTAATTATTTGACGCAAAAATATTTTCAAGAATTGTACTACCTTTGCGAATTTCGTCGTTAACGTACTGGTAATGCCACTAAATTCACAAAAGCGCTTTCCAAACTTTCGACATCTTTATTTACACTCAATCAGACATCGAGAGACCAATAACTTTTTTTTCAAAATAAACCCCCAAAAAGGATAGCTATCATTTGAAAGTTGAACACGTGTTCCAGTAATATTACAAGCCAATTGAAGTGGGCCTTTACTTCCATACATTTGATAGATATAATTAGCACACCATCTTTTTTCAGTGGTACCCACATTTCTTTCTTTTTGTTTAATCATTTCGAGCCACCGAGGTATGAGTTTTCTAATGAAAAGAAGTTTTGTTCCTTTGGTAGTAACGAATACTAGCAATTGATATTAATGGCTTTGTCGACATTACTTTAAAACAAAAAAAATTTTTAGTTTCTCGGTTTTGCGGGCAACTCTTGCTGTTTGTTAAATATTTGCATTATTTTGCTTGACAGTTCATTAAGGCCCTGTGGTTATCAGATTACAGGGAGTAAGCGGTACGAACTCAGATCCGCGAGCAACTTGTTTGCTTCTGAGCTTAACCTTTCATCCAAAAAATATGTGATGAGACAATTCTCTACTGAAGTTCAACGTGCTTAGTTGTTTATAGGTTCGGGAAATGTCCGACTAGGAAAGAGCTAAATTGTATAGAAAATGCTTTAAATGATCATCTAACTAACGATCTAAATCACACAAATTCAGATGTCATAAAATAAAGTACAAAAATAACAAGAGATAAGATAGAAAAAGTCACTACTTACTAACAATAGATAACAGCCAATTAGGACACGTTACATTCTTTCTATCAAAGAGAAGTTTGAGATTACGCATATCAGAACGATAGAAGTCTAATAAATATTGTTGATCGTCAGGCAGCAGTTTGTCATAAGAGCTGCTGAAGGATCGACCTTTAGATGGACCGAGACAATTTTTAGATGACACTGATTTTCCTAAGCAGTAGAGTTTTTTCTCACTATTGTATTCGATTATGGATGAAAAATTGAACCCGGGGTAAGATTGCTGAGGTCTAAACCATTCGATAAACTTCTGCAAATGTTCGGCAGGCTTTGTTGTGAAACCATCGCCGTCAACAAAGTACATGGACTGCAAGGGAAACGATTCCAACCATCTCCGTATGTGTTTGAAATAGAAACCAGGCGCTAATACTTTCGATTTGAAATCAGACCAGTCAACCGAAGAAGCATTTAGTCTGATCAAATTTGAGAAGGATATTGGCACTGATTCCATTTTTGAAATCTCGTGCAAATACCAAGAGTAAGCTCTATCCACGGGGTTCCGTAACAGAAACACAATTTTCACATTTGGCAACAAGCTGCGAATTCTTTGTGGCACTTTGTATTTGTCATAATAAGATGCACTTTTCTCAAAATTGACCTGATTACTTCTAGACATTATCGGGAACTTGCTTTTGTACCAGTCAATTCCCTTCAAGTAGTAACCGTCATTGTCAAAAAATTGCACCTCTTCGTACGTTTTGGAGCTCAGCAAACTGGTTGAGAAATCCGGATGAGCAGACAGGAAAAACTGAAAGGCAGTAGTTCCAGTTTTCTGAGGTCCAACTATTATGATTTGGGGGAAAGAATCGCACTTGTAACCTTTAGGAACAATCTCCCGATGACGTCTGTCATCGCACGGCATTGTCCACATTGGCATAATTTGTTCAGGGAAGATGCTAAAGTGGTACTTGGCCATTTCTATGGGTGAGGCCGCAACTAATCTTAGATTCGTGTTCGTGTCCACGAAGTGAAGTAAATTCCGAAATGCAAATAATGCCAGTCTATCGGCTCCGTAATTGCCAATATGTGTCATGTAGATTGCAACAGGATTGAGGAGTAATGAGAGGAAGGTATCACCACCCCTCACATCCCGTTCTAGCCCCAAAATACCTCCTGGGTAGTCTGTAAAACGCAGTGTCTTAGTATACAAACCCAGCATCTGGCGTGGCAGAACTGAGATGTCATTGTATATGAAACCTTTTCTACCGTAGGTTGCCCGCAAGTGTGGGTATTGTTCAGTCGAGGTCACAGAAACATTCCAGATATCTCTCCATAATTGATATAAGTTCTGAGTAACAGGGTATACACCTGAGTGATGAGGAGCAACTGCGTAGAAGTCCTTAACACGCAGTCCATATTTACCTGCAAACTTTTTATTCTCCACCATTTCTTCGCGCAGCTTCGTGAAAGTCAAATTGTGAGGTTGATAGTGCCTAAAAAGGTGCGGGAACCAATCAAATTCTTTCTTTCTAGAGTTCAATAAATACTTGAAAGCATCAATTTCTTCAGGATGCCTGCCGCGTGTATAAAAGTCGCCGCAAAAACCAAGTTTTAATCTAAAACCAGGTATCAATGTTTGAGCGCTTCTTTGAAATTTGGCCAGCTCATCGATATCAAATTTGGTCAACGCGTTTTCACGGAGCTTAGCAGGCAAGAATACATCGTCGATATCTATTTGGATTAATCTTGTCAAGCCGAATGACAGCTTGCGGTTTGTAAGATAGTTGCATGCTTCCAAAAACAATACTTTATAAAGCCAGTCTGTTCCACCAAGATCATTGCCAATGATCACTTTAGGAATCGAATCATAATGCCCATAGTCAAAGTAAGCAGAGAGCAGTTTCGATTGTTTCATCAACTGACCCGTAGTTTCAGGCATTTTTGAAAAGTCAACGTTGTTTGACGGTATCTCAATTAAAGGTGCAATGTTGGGTAAGCTTTCTTGCTTCATGTAGAACACCAACGAGTTTGAGGTTATATTTTCATACAGAAAGTTAGATTTGAGAATCTTAAATAGCAAGTGATCCGTGGACCGCAGAAATGATTTGTAATATGCTGCTGAGGGAAGTAAGGCTCTTGCATGATAGTTGCATTGCTCAATATTAAAACATATGCCGATAACTGGTATTGAGTGGGTGATAATGACATTTCGAGCATTTTGAAATAACGGTTCCTTCAAAAAATGAACAATCGTGTTGTCATCGAACACAATCAAATATGGCAGCGGCTTGCTCACAGAAAATGCTTGATCATCATCTGATATTTCCTTAACTCGCACACTTAACTTGAGATTCAACAATAGCCATTCAGCGGTGGATTTGAACTTGGTAGTCTTTTTGACCAGAAGGATATATTCTGATGACGGAACGTACCGACTTTCTTTTGTCGACCTTCGGAGCTGCGCAAAATCAACTTTATCAGAACTCCACACATCACTATCGGCTACCAACAAGTACAGATTTTTAATGTATAACACAATCATGCATATCAGAGCAAGCAAAAAGAGTCGCTTTATTCTCCTACTTATGCTGAACATCTGGCTGTGTAATTTAAATTCAAAATAGTTCAGTAAAAAGCAATAAATATCCACTACCGCATTGCAGAGTATCACAATATTGTTCCAGACAAGGCAGCCTTAGTTGAAACAGAATTTTCGCATCTACATAACTGTCTAAAACACCAGAAGCGGGATTTGAAATTGATTCTGTTGATTTAAGCATCCAAATTTAAAATTCCTCTCTCGTAAAACGCACAAACCGGGAATTGGAAATATTAATTGGAATTGTAATAACTGGCAATCAATTGAACATCAAACAACATCCTTACAGGTCGCAAACCTAAAATAAGGGTAAAATTCCCGTCATCATGACTTTCCGTTGTAAATCAATAAAGGAAATTTGATCTTAAGCAGCGTAGGACAATCCAATGGATGAGTAGTGATCCCCTACTATGACTCATCACTGCATCGTATATAATTTTAAAGACAAGGCACTATACTTGTTAGAGCTGCGTCATGAGAATTAAATTTCTATATAAAATTAGACATCACTGCATCGTATATAATTTTAAAGAAAAGGCACTATACCTGTTAGAGCTGCGTCATGAGAAGTGAATTTCTATATAAGTTAATTTGTTATGAATCTAGACTCCCCTTCCGCATTGTGGCACTGCAAGAACTATCAATGTCGTTCGGCCCTTTGGAACCACGGCACCCTCTTAGGCATATGATAGCGCTGCGCACACGAGCAAAACTTATTCTCGTGCGTATGTACGTTATTGCCTCGAGTATGCTTTGTCTTTCTTTACAGCAAGTTTGCTAGCTAGCTCTTTAATAGTGCGCGTTTAGGACGGTCCTGCGCCCCCATGCAAGAAAACACGTGCCGAGCGAAGTTACTTTTCTCGACGTCAAGTATTCGTTGCTCATACTTGAGGCACTTCAATGACTCATAATATTTGTATCCTTCTACGGAATTTTTCAGACACGATTGAGGCGAGTGGGTTTAAAACCTTCACTTCCAAAAAATAACGGCTGAACCTGGACCCCCGTAGGCCATTGGCTTTAATGACTAGTCGCGCGTTTTTATCAGTGGTAGTAGTTTTGTATAAAAGGGACTCACCCTGCAGCAACTGAAGAGTTTGCTCAACCTCGCGTCATAGCAAACGTCATGCGTGATCTTAGCAAAGGCGTCTCAGATCTCTTAGTGTCTCATGTGTGTATACCCACCCTTCGCACGGTGTAGAGGATGTGATAGGGTGAACTATTCACCACAAGGCAATGAATGGGCGTTTTTGGCCTCGATGTCTAATGCAAAGCCCCTCTTTAAATTTGGACTACGTTAGTGTGAAACCGCAACGTCTATGCGGTAAAGCTGTGAGCCATTTGGGGCTCCTTTTTCCAAAGCCATTTCTAATACGTGGCATTTCTCTGTCTGAAGTTTTTCGACAAGATCTTTCTTAAGCGTAAATTTTTTTCAGTCGTGCGGTTCGTCGTTTGTGTGTTATGCGTTCCTGGCTGAGATGAGCATTTGCTCGATCCTCATCTTCAAGAGCGCATGCGGTCAGCGATGCGGCGTACTCCGTTTCGTAATCTATTGGCTCCTTGATGTTAAGTCGGCCCTCTCAGTTTGGTAAGGAACACGGTCGCCGTGTGGATTGAGACACCGGAGAGTCAAGGAACGACGGTAGGACGTGCGTTTGGATGTTAGCTTCCGCGTCTGTGAAGATATTCCGTGAGTTTGGCGTTGTGCTAGACACGGAAATTAATTTTTGTTGCACGCCTCTTGTTAGGCATCCGTAAGCGTTTTTTGAAAGAATTTGAGACTTTGATAACAACAGATAAAAGACCCATTTACGTCTACTGAAAGTTCGAAGTAAATTTTTGCGCAATAAATTTTATTTTTAAATCAAAATTTTTTTAAAAAATTTACACCATTGCTCTCCCACAGTAGTGTTGAGTCCTGTCTATGAAATTGAGGTGAAGCGCAACCGTACCATACAAGGTTTTGCAAAGTATTGAAATAAAATAAGTCAAACATTGAAGCGCAAAACAATATGATCTCTTGCTACGTTCGTTTCAGATGTATAGTGGAAAAAGCAATCAATGCCGAAATCATTTCTAATTGACATTATTGATTATTTGCAACAGCATGCTTAAAAATTTTCCATACAATTTTTTTCAGTTTCGGTATTATCCGTTTTGCTAATCTTCTAGCGCTAAGAGCAAAACCAAAAATCGACGAATTATTGGCTATAATTTTTTGCAAACATCAGGATTTGCACGAAAAGTTCTAAGTTTTTTTTTATAAATAACATAAAGGCTTTGGGAATAAAATCCGACTGAGTTTCATTTTCGACAAAAAAAAAGATGTTCAGGTTGTGCAAATTGAACAAACTTCGTCATCAAAGTTGTTTCTCCAAGTCTCTACTATTTGGGCACCCACACAGTAGTCTCCAGATGTCGTTTTCTCTATATTTCAACTCAGAGCACCTGCTGTATAGCCAGAATAATTTGCTTAGGCAATTGCTTAGCCATAGTAATTTATGCATTGCCATAGCTCAGTAACATAACACTTTTCGGCAGGTTATTTATAAAAGCTTCAGTAGTGGTATAGCCTGCCTATAAAATTGAGAATATACCTATTGCTACCTTACCAGATACTGCTATGCAATAATATAACGAAAACTCGATTGACTAAAACTTTAGACGATTTTTTCCTGCGAACAAAGATACTGCTCGGCAACCTATTGAAGGTGCACAAACAATACGGACATGGGTTAAATAAAAGTATTTTAGTCAAAACAACTGCGAATTAAACAAATGCACCTTAACAAAAAATGTACCTGAATATCTTTAAGAATTGCTTCCCAGAGGAGGACAGAGGCACGTGGAATGTAGCCTGCCAATGTAGTCTGATCTCAAAACTTAGAATAGACAAAAGCTAAACCATACGGTGAATTTGAAGCAAAGAATACATAAATGAAGCTAAAAATTTGAAGATAGGAATGTCTGAGAAGACAGTCAATTTGAAGCAAAGAGTGCCAAATTGTTGCGATAAACTTATTAAATAGATTGAGGATGTTCTAAAAAATCACCGGCGGGCGCACGAAAAAATACACTATCCTGACAGTGGATAACCAATGTGATGCTGACATCCAGTGATTGCACCACGATGCAGTGTTCCTCACCCGGCTGTGCCTGCTGAACATAAATTATGATACCCAAAATTCTGCCTCGTCCTTTCTCTGCAGTTTTTGTACCGCTGCAAAGCTATCAAAACTTGAGGAACGATTGAACCAGCTTGATAGCTCACTTGCTGCACGTTCAATAAGTGATGACACAACTCCTGCAAACATTTGCACTCAGTCCACAGCCGCCAATCTACAGTACTCAGCTATTGTCAATAACCTCCAAATAGAGGAGCAGAACAGAAAAAGCGAGAGTGCAATGTCTTCATAAGCGGGACAAAGCCAAGCACATCCGATGGCGGTATAGTGAAAGCAATCACAGATGTACTACACAATTCAGGTGACATAACGAAACTCCAGAGAATTGGACAAACGGCTGGATATGGAAACCAGAGGCTTCGTGTTACCTACTCTAATAAAAAGAAAAAAAATGGTTTCTAATCAAGGCGAGTCGTCACCTGAAAAAGTCTCGAGACTATTCGAATGTTTTTAACAATCCTGATCTCACCCTGTCGCAAGAATCGGAACAATGGAAACTAAGATGTGAGTTGAGGGTTCTCAGGCAGTAGCATCCCAAAAAATGCATAAATGCATAATAATAATAAAACAAATGCACCTTAACAAAAAATGCATAATAATAATAATAATAAAAAAGCAGTTGTGATCGAAAGAGCAAAGATTCCAAAACCCAATCTTCCTGACTATAACGTCTCTCGCCCATAAAACTGCTGCTTGTAAATTCACGCGCTTTGAAAAAGACGGCGGCTTCAATCCATATTGCGTCAAATATCCGTGCGTACGATGTTTAATTGGGGGAAGTTACCAAAACATGGCTAAATAACGAGGTAGACGACCCATTTGTGCACGTACCTGGCTCTCCAGTATACAGGAAGGATAGAAACGCCATTAACCGACTTGATAAGAAACATGGGGGAGGAGTATGCTTATGTTTCAAAATTGTTGGGATCAAAAAATTAGAATTAAGTGGAAACGAAGATTTCGAAATTGTATGGCAAACCATCGTTCACAATCGGAGAAATTTTGTGATAGCAGTAGTATACCGCCAACCTGACGCCAGAAATGACGAACAACCTCCACGGCTCATAACCTTCAAGCGATTGATGAACTTGCTGTGACCGCAGAAAATCTTGAGTTTGTGATTGCAGGCGACATCAACACCTTTTATGAAGAATTGACCACACTCCAGAGTCATATGCTACGGGAAATCTAATTCAGTTTATCGAACGAAACTCGAGGAAACATGGGCAGCAACTTTCCATCAGAAGAGCACGACTGGAGCTGAGGAAAAAGTTTTTCTCAGTTGATGGACCTAAAGATTGGAACGAGTTACCAGAACACGTCGTGTCAAGTGAAAGCTTGGATATCTTCAAGACACGACTTGACAGACACTGGCAACACAGGATGTTCCGCGAATTGTCCTAGGGTAAGGGACAACACGGAGGAGCTGGTCGACAGAGGCAACAAACCTACAGACCAGAATACTCGAACTCGAACTCGAAGATTGGAACGAGTTACCAGAACACGTCGTGTCAAGTGAAAGCTTGGATATCTTCAAGACACGACTTGACAGACACTGGCAACACAGGATGTTCCGCGAATTGTCCTAGGGTAAGGGACAACACGGAGGAGCTGGTCGACAGAGGCAACAAACCTACAGACCAGAATACTCGAACTCGAACTCGAATATGAGCAAAGTTATGGAGGAGCCAAGATGTATTGCCTACTTGGACAAAATTTTTGCTTGTAGCAGTAGTAAAAGACTTGAATTTACCAATTATGGAAATTTAACAGTACAAAGAGAGGCCTGTACAGAAGGCAACTAATAAATTAATTAAAAAAACATCAATTAAAACAAATAGTGAGCTAAGATTTGCAAATAGAAAAGTGGCATTTTAATGAACAAGTGCAAGGTTGATTAAAATTGTACTTAGAGTCACGCAGTTTTTGAAAAAAGTCTTTATAAGAGATTTTGAGTTGCTTGGTGGCTCAAGTAAATTGAAGACTTTAAAATCATTGATATCATTGACCACTGTTACAATTCGATGAAAAAATGATCTCCCTGTTAGGTTTCTCCTATAGCCAGACGAAGACATATGTTGAACAGTATCACTGCATAAAGATCTTTGGTTCTGCCTAATCGTAAAGTAATTGTCAAACTGAAGGCAGCTTCTTCCAACTCTAATTGATCGCGTTCAACCAAATGATAAGATATCGGATAGCGGTAGGTAAGTCCGTCCTACCAAAACACAATGAAAGACATTTCAGACGAAATTTCTCCGTTAACCTAATAAGAGACACATCTGGACTCCACACTTATGATCCATACAGAAGCGTCGATAAAACGAAAGCATAATGCAAGTTCAATTTGACTCTGCTTGGCAGAGTGTATGGTGCATTGTGCCTCAAGTAGTTGAAATTGTTCCCCCCCCCCCGAGATAATTTTGTGCGTATATGCAGATCCCATTTTAAATTTCACGATACTTCAAGTCCAAGATCAAATGTAGCATCTAACTGTTTCCGTAAATGACCATCTAGAGATAGTGTACCAGAGCATTCCGGACGAAAACAGATGAATGCACACTTGCTGACATTAAAATTCAATTCATTGTCAGCACACCACTTGGAAAACAAACAGATCGTTCTGACAGTTAACAAAAGCATCGTAAACTGTTGAAAAAAATTTTGTATCATCAGCAAAACAGCAACAAATGGAATTTTTAGGTAATGATAGCATGTCATTTATACCCAAGAGGAATAAAAGCGGACCAAGAACGCTGCCTTGGGTTACACCACTTATTATTTCAACAGTAGCTGACAATTGTCCATCAATTCTGACGCGCTGTGTTGCCCAAATAAATACGATTTGAAAAATTCTAGAAATCGATCATCAAGTCCAAGTAATGACAATTTCGTCAGTAAAATATTGAAGTTTAAGCAGTCAAAGGGTTTGGAGAAGTCTAGATATACAACTACCTGTTCTATGTTCTTATCAAAATCAGCGTAAAATTCATCAAGATATAGAAGTAATTGAGTGATAATCGAATGACCGCTTCCGAATCCATGCTGCTTAGAGTTTAATTTATATCGTAATTTGGAGTACAAAAAATCGAAAATAATTCGATCAAAAAGCAGGGACAATCACGGAAGGAGAGAGACAGGCCTATAATTTTCAACAATTGTTCGTGGACTCCTTTTTGTGTATTGGGGTTACAGAAGCACATTTCCAAAATTTAGGCCACCCGCACGTTTCCAAAAAGTGAGAGAATAACTGATGAACGTGAGCCGCTAAAAATTCAGCACAGGAACTTCAAACAAAAAGTGGTAAATCATCACAGGTCTCAAAGGATCCGGAAAGCATTTTTTTCATCTCCAGGCAAATTTTTGTTATTTCTCTAACAATGTCGTAGAGAAAAAAGCCGGAATTGCTGCAGTAGCGCTGAAACATTGCATTACCCATCTTTTTAAATACAGATTTAAAAATAGGTTGAACAGGTTGACCTTTTCGTCTACGGTTTCTGCCGAACAAATCTTTCTAAAAAATTTTTCGGATGTAACTGGCTCTACCGAATAACTGTGTTATTAATTTGAAGGTGTTTTTCACTGTAAATCATTGAAAGGAGGACAGAAGCGCAGCTTTATCAAGTTCAAAAAACTCATTGAGTTCTTTTACCAATTTTGCGATGCAGCAAGAACTCGCATATGGCCGTCTAGCAGATTGTAATTTGTTAACATGGTGAACAGAAAACATGAGTAGTAAAATGGCATATTCCTACGTTTCATGCCTTTTCGTTTTAGGCCAATGGCCACGGCATAATCAACATTTGATTTCCAGTAAGAGAAAAAAATTATCAACTTTTATGCCACATGCAGCACCTGCCTGATACAAATGAGTATTCAAAGACGTTTTTATTAAAGCTGCTAACTGAATAGTCGGATGATATTGATGCAGAAAAACTTCTCTGTGCATACTTTATGATTATGGAATTATGATCTGAGCACCAAGAATTGAGTATCAAAGTCCCATAAATCAAAATGTGAAACGAAGACAAGATCAAGAATATTTCCTCGTTTATGGGTAGAGCTGCGAATAATTTGTTCCAGAAGAAGATCTTGACATAAGTAGTCCAGGAGAAATTGTTCGTCTGAATGTTTAGACATATGAGCATCCCAGTTGACATCAGGGAAATTAAAGTCACCAAATATGAGCACTTGGGAATCATTAGATTTAAAGGAAGATTTGAAAACCTCAAACTCGTCAAAAATATTTTGTAACTCTTCTTGCACTCTGACCGCCGATAAATAAAATTTAGGACCCCTTGAAGGCAAATCAAACAGAAGAACTCCCAACGAAAAGTTTTGGGATAATAGAACACAACTGATGAAGTAGTCAGAGTTTTTTAAATCCCAAACCTTAATACTGCTGCAGAAAGTGTTTTCAATAGCCAAAAGGAGCCCACCATGTTTTGCTTGTTTTCTATCTGCTCTTCCCAAAATTGAATAAGACAAACCACAAAACACAGCAGAATTGTAGACGGAGTCATCGAGCCACGTTTCAACAGTACCAATTACCACAGGCATTTGTTGAAGAATCAGCCCACTAAAATTAATTCTGCGCTCGCTCGTAAGAATGCTTTGGACATTGAGAAGCAAGAAGTTTACCTCGTGTTCTTGGCAATATTTAGGAAGCAAATTTAGTCACTGATTCAATAACGCAATTTTAATAATTAACTATTCTGTCACTATATTTTTGCGCCAATGTGCGTTTCTCAACTCTTAACTGATATTGGGCTTCGCGCTCGAAATTAGACAAATCGGGGTCCACAATTATGTTATGATATTTTGATGACACTCTCAACTTAATGGAATTTCTTAAGAACTCTTTTCTTTTCATTGCATCTTTGAACTTGATTAACAAACGTTGCCTTCCATTGCTTTTTTTTATTTTTCCAATTCGTTTTGTTTCGAAAACTTGATAAACAACCGAAGAACCAATTTTGCTGACTATTTCTTTTAATAGATCACGGTCATGAATTGCCTCAGAAGGACGAGAGCCCCTGACAACCAAATTCAAGTTCCTGTTGTCTTGTTGAACTTGCTCGTTGCGTATTTCTCGTGCAATACAAGATCGAGCTCTGTTTTCTTGCCGTAGATTATGAACCAGCACACTTGCATAGTTCTTATATTCCTTTGGTATAGAAGCTGCGCAAAACCCACATAAGAAATATTGTGTAATGTCAAAAGTTTTTCAGGACTAAAACCTTGCTGACAACAGGGCATAAGTCGTTCTTGCAATTGATCTCTTTTTCCAAGAGACTCTCCTTCGAAATTTGCGATTGCGTTGGGATATTCGAAAGCTACCACTGGCAATAGGGATCAAAAAGGACCAAGAGTAACCACTGCTACCAGTGGTTTAAAAAAATGAAAAAAGAACGCTAGAACAGAAATTTGTATGGACGTGGAACCCATATTGAAGTAGATCCAGAGTGTTCACAAGATAACCGTGAAGAATTTTATATATTATAATAATCATTAAATTAAACCTGCTTACATTGCAATGAAATCATCCTAAAAATATCTACCAATAATAGTACTAACCAGCGATCAAGGAAACAATTATTATATATTTAATTTAACAGACGAAAATGGAAACACTATTACATACTATAACAACGAAAATGAAATTAGTTTAGAAGATAAACTACCTTTTTACTACATAGACATGAATTAAAACAAGATAATACCGGGGCTAACGGCTATACGAAGTTCGACATACAAACTAATAAGAGAAACAACAAATCCCGTCTCAGAAAATATCGATAAACAAAAACAATCAGTAAAAGATGACATCAGAAAAGATTTTTGAAGCTTCTACAATTGGCTGAAAATCTGATAGACCTTAGAAACGAAATTAACGATGAAACAGTAGCAGATATTCAGATATTCTAAAAATGGTATTGGAATTCTCAAATCTGTGCTGGCTAGATAAAATCGAGTATATCGACGAAAAAGAAAGAATTTGGAGAACCATACGCATCAGGAGTACAATTCCATTCAGGAAGCAAATAAAACAACTTTGAGATAACAAATATGAATCACCAATCTTTGAAAGTAATTTGTAGATAAAATCAAACAGTCTTTCTTACATTGTAGGATTAGACAATTACATCAAAAATATTGATTGAGAATATGCAGGACAACAGTCATTAAAATCTACAAGAAGTATAACCTGAAAGTCATTGCCAAAAGAACAATTGAATCAAACTACGATACCAACCACAAATAAGTCAGCAATAAAGCCGAATAGAAAGTTAACACTGAACATGTTTCAAAGCAAAATAACCACCCATACCATTCTTCATGCCTATCTGATCACCCAAAAAAACTTGATTATACAGTACCACAAGCAATAAGCGAACGACCAAAAAAACTTAGCAAACCACACAACGTTTGTTTTGCAAACAATAAAGGTTATTCAATAATTTTTTTAAAGAAATGCGATAATGAGCAAATAGATAACGAACAACAAGAGAAATAAAAATTCTACAGGATGGAACGACAGAAAAAAGACAAATCGAACATATAATTAATAGAGAACATTGTGGATAATTTCACTAGAATGAGTGAAGGCCTACAAAAAAAACAAGAACGTATTTTAGAACAGGCGTTGCAACAAATAAACCAAACGATGAGCACTAATCAAAACCAACGACTAGAGAGTTGACATAAAGAGAATTTCAAAAAATTAAGTACACGAAATGAAGAGTATTGGCTAGGACGTTAAGAAACAACATCAATAGATGAACGGGAAACAACTGTCACAAAAACCACCTATACTTTTATAAAAAATTAAAATATATGATTATAAACGAAGAGGGACCCTTAGAACCAACAAACTGTAATTGTTCACTACCAACAACGATCAAACCATTCGACGGTACAGATCCAGGATATACAGTTGAAGAACACTTGATCAGTATAGCACTATGATATTTAGCCATGGAACTAAACCAGTTAATAAAGCAGGTCACCATCAGTGGAAAGCAAAAGCAGCATTGATATCACAAAAAATACGAGGACCTGCACAAAAATGATACTCAACTCTACCGAGTGCAACAAAATTGGATTGGGAATAATTCTGTATATAATTCTTTGTTTCTCAAAATTCAAACAACAAGAAAAATTAGTCTTACAACATATGAAAAAAACAAAGGAATCGTTAAGATAATTAAGCATTACGAATAGACCCATTTGTTAGAACAGCCTACACACTATATGCTGAGTAAAACATTACATGCTGAGTAATACAAAAAGTAAAATGAACTAAACATTTATCAGAGGTCTCGATACCGAACTAAAAACTGCAGCCTGAAAAAAATACAGGCAAACCATAAACAAACACCAAGGGAATCTGAAATGCCATTCAAGACACTCGTATGTAAAATCGATTAAACGGATCTGACTAGAACTATAACAAAAAACATTAAACGATTTTATGAAGTAAATAAAAGTACTTCAAATCCAGGAGCAGACAAAAATCAGATGTCAGAATTCTGTAACAGTATCGATGACTTAGATCAAAACAGTACAGAAAAATTTGAAAACTTTGTGTGCAATGTACCCAATGGTATAAAAAATATCTAAGAACAAAAGAATTTCAAGGGAAGACCAAAATTTGCTCTCCTTAGTTATTGTAGTTTAAACGGACATAAAAAATGAAGATGCTTGAAAAAACCACTGAAAGAACCACAACAAAAACTGAGAGAAACATCAGTTAACAGACACATGAGAAATGACCAAAACCTACCAAATAAACGGATAAGTTCTAATAACGTTAATGGTAGACAGTTACCTCTGTAATCACCACTATATAGTATTTATAAAAAAGAACCCCAAACAGATCATCACAAAGATACCAAAGAAAAGACAGAAGATCATAGTCAAGTAACAGATGCAAGAGCGGATTTTATACTGGAAACTACTCAAGGAAAAACGACCGCAACCGTCCGAGAAGTTAAAACAGAAGTAGCGAAAGATATAACAACTAGAACCGAAGTCGATAAAACAGTTACAATATATCATACAATAACGACAATAAACCATACTCTGCATACAATTCAGAATACAAGTTTATAAATAATTCAAGATATAATTCCAGAAACAATTTGAGAGACCAATCACCCTATAATTACAAAAACAATAACAAACAGTCAAATCAGAGGAGAAACAGTAATGATAGAAACAGATAATCAAAAAATAGATAGAATAACCGAAGCCGATCAAATTATAACAACTCTAATTCAAATGGTGGAAAAAAAAGTTTAGCAAAAGTTATTACTCTGGTTCATCAAATAACAGAAATAATAACAAACGACATCAAACCAGAAACAGAGTAAATAATATTAAAGAACAACAAACTAACATTAATGACCCTACTGGAATTGACCACAATACCAATACTCGTCAGAATTATCTGACAAAGACGAACAATTGCCTGATTTATATTACGCAAACGAGGACACTGGATACTACCGTTGTATCAATGTTAATTCTTGGAAGAAGATTTCACAAAACAAAACACAACATTGGAGACAGAATTCCTGCTAGACTCAGGAGCAACACGAAACCTTTTAAATGAAGATACATGTAAGGAACAGAGTTATAATAAGCCAATTTTGCAACTAATCCAGTCTACAAAGACTTTAACAGCAGCAAATAACCCCAATATACAGAAATTAAGAACCACACAGTTAAACCTAGCACCAAAAAGAACATCAAATAACAGCCATAAACTCAAAAAACATTTATTTACTTTTCTAAGTTACACAATGTAATCACAATATTCTTGCAACACCATTCTTTGAAGAATACATTGAAACAATAAACCCTCGCACAAACAAACTGACCATAAAGACAAACTCAATTCTAGATAACAATATTACATTCTTTCTAAACTCTACAAAGATTATCCGTATTACTCGAGAGTATATCCAGTTTATAAGAGAGAATCATTATATTTTTAACCAAATCAACATAAAGGCCTAACATTTCCAATACCAAAATTTAAAAATTTTTAAATTTGAAAATTCAAAAATTATCAAACTGAAAAATAAATTACAGATCCCTAGAGTACTTTGAATCATTAAAAAAATACCAAAGTGTTTCAATCACTGGCATTGATGACTTATCACTAGAAAAACAAAGCTTTGTTGATATATACCTAATAAAAAAGACAAACCATGGAATTTCAATCAACAAAGAACTAATAGGTTTTATTTACCAAAATTTAACATTCAAAACCTTTTATATGGAAATATACCAAACCAATTCATTAGATCTATTCTCAACGCTATTTCATCTATCATATGCAAACCAACACAACATTGAACAAGTCCTTAATATTGAACATAATGAAACAATAGACCAAGTTGCAACAATTGAAAGATAACCAAATTTCAAATGTAATTTGGATATAAACCAATATACAAAACGAGAACAAGAGTTCATTCAAATGTTTGATTTCCAACACTCACAGTAAACAAAAAACCAATTTGAAAAAGTATTAACAATCATTCTAAAATATTGAAATGTACAAAAACCAATTTCGATGTTGAAAAAACGAAAGTAAAACTTAACTTACCAACGAAAAAAGACGACGCAGTATTCAAAAAACAAGGAATAAGCAAAGTACCAAAATAACTCAGTGGATGAATTCAAAAACTTTTAGACGTTCCCAAAAGATACGATATTACATCACCAGTTAATAGGGAACATTTGTCAGCTATGAACACTTTTACAAATCCCAATACAATTCTTCGAAATGCAGAATCTTTAAAAATTGCGCTAGACCCTAGATGCTTTAGCAGTATGATAGAAAAATCGAAAAGTAAATGGCCAATAGCACCAGGAAATGTTGACTTAACCAAAATAAACGGAACAATTTTCACAACCGCGGACTTAAATACTGCAAATCATCAAATACTTTTAGATATTGAATCTATGAGATATACACACTTCACCATTGGAAACAAACAACAAATAAATCAAGTTTTTTCATTATCTCAATAGGACCAGCAGCTCTTGCATCCTTATTAACAAACTTTTCGTACCCACTTATCCAAAGAGGAACAGTCATAACATGTCAAGACAATATTTTTGTGCAAACCAATCCATACGAACAAATGTACAAAACTCTCAAAATATACCACTCTATTTTACAAAGAGGAATCTGAAAACAGCACCTGATAAAAGATATATGTTAAAGAAAATCAAATTTCTTGGATATGTCATTGAAAACAAAAAAGTCAAACCACTAACTTCATAGATAGAAGGATTCGAAAAACTGAATCCAACGAACAGTATGAAATTACTACAACGCTATTTAGAAGTAATCAATTTTCAAGCAAAATATGTATACGGCTTGCAACCGATATTAAAAACAATATAAAACTTGTTACATTAAGAAAGCGAGTTCAAGTGGACAAAAGAACATCAACAAATAATTGAAATGAAAAGAACAATAACAAACAAACTCAAAATTGCCATGCTAGACTCTAGTAAACCATTCTGTATTTTAGCAGACGGCGCAAATACCGGAACTGGAGCAACTGCACTTCAATAACTCCCTACAGAAAAAATGAGAGTATCTGCAAATTCAAGGTTATTTACTCCGATTGTAATGCAATTATCAACTTTGTCCTGAGAACGCTCAGCAATCATTTTCTCTCTAAACGCATACGAATTTTTACTTACAGGCTCAAAACACCCATACAAAAAACTGTCAGATCACAAACCAAAAATATACCTGTTCTTATAGAGGAACAAACCAAATCACAGAGTATACTGATTTCAAATTACATTAAAGTAATTCCAAAATCTCCATAAAATATGGACAGATCGAAAAAATTCAAGCATTAACAGATTTAATTAGCAGAACGATAAATGGAAGACACGTTACGAATACAAGAGATATAACCGTGGAAATACCAGACAATTTCAAATTCTTCTTTGCCAAAAGACCATTTGGGAATAACATAGAAAGCAAATATGGCATCTGCTATAATAAAGCCGATAAAAAATCAGAACAATTACATTACACTCTCTTAGCAAACATGCATAACAATTTCTTTGAAATCAACATTGATAAGAAAAAATATCAACCGATATATTATGAAAAGTAAACACTGGAAACAAAAACCAATCTAATATCAAAATACAAACCAAAATAAAAAACTGGAACTTACCCGTTAAAGATAAAGACTACCAGTACATAGCTGTAACCAAAAAGGACCATATGTAAAGCACCATGATGATGATCATCTAGACTCTTAAAGAACGTAGAATCAACCAAAATAGCAAAACTTGATTACGTTAAAAATTTTGACATCTTTTATGATGAAAAAAGTGAAACCACGAATAGATTGATAAAAGATACACAAATGCTGCAACCAGTGATACATCAAGTTAAAATGCGGAAAGAACATATTAACAAATCACATTCAGTTACAGCTGAAATCCGAGGTAACAAAGGATCGTTCGTTTACTTCCAAAAAATCAAGTCTATTTTTAGAGACGAAAACACTGGAATCTTGAATAATAACAAACTTTAACAAAACTTCACTTATCAGAATACGCCAATCATTAACACTATTATTATGCACCTTTCACCAGAATCACTGCATTGATCTTGTAGGCCATACTTGTTTTGAAAAAACAAAACGTAACATTATGGAGGAATAGTGTTTTCTAAACCTTAACATCTGGATTGAAAAATTATTTGCAGATTGCTTACAATGTCAAACAAACAACGTCTTAGAAAATACACGCACGAAAGCAACAACAGAACAACAAGCAAATACAAAATTGTTTTTCAACGAAATGATAATGATTGACACAGAAGTACTGATCAACCCACCATCAGAAAACTATTTCATCTATGTAATTGTAGACGCCTTCTCACATTATGTAAAACTATTCTGCGCACACAAAAACAATGCTTACTATGCATATACTGCATTTTTCGAGCCTTGGTTCATAAGTTTTGGACTAGCAAATGAAATCCGATCAGATAACGGTTCAATATATATTAAAACAGAATGTAACCACTTTGAAATAAAACTCAAACCTTGTACCATCTATGCACCGTGGAGCAACGGCTTTGTTTAAAGTTTAAAGTGCTACAGAATCATTGGAAAGCTCTTTGGAACTTTAGTTAACGGAAAATAAAAGAAGTGGTCGAGAAAAGTGAATTTTTTCCCCTACGCTGATGATACGCAATAACAAACAAGAACATGAATCTCACCGTACGAAGTTCTTTCCAATCAAAAACCTCGAAAACAAAATCAAATAAAATTAGAAACGACATTTTACAAATTGGGAAACTGTAAACCATTAGATAGTAGTGTGTGCAAAACACAACCAACTCAGATACATTTAGAAAAACAATAAAGTCATCCCAAAAAAGCGGGGTTACAAAAATTAACAAACGCAAAATGGTTCTTAGACAACGCGAAACAATCCAAGGAAACATACCAAGCAATTACAAGTTTCCCTAAAACAGAAATAGTTTAATGAATAAAATGAACACAAGAATAAAAACGATAAAAACCTTTCCAAAAACACACGTTTGTTTTACTAACCAATCAACAAAACGTTGATGGAGTCTAAAAAACTACCCCTCAAAACCGGACTATACCTAAAAGTAGATAAATCAACAGATATTACAAAAGTTTCACAGGACATTTAGTACAAATCATTTGGTACCGTATTACCCAAAAGAAAAACATATCAAAGTAGAGCTAAAAAATGAGTTTTACGAGATAACCTTCCAATAATAAAACAATCAGAATCCTTTAAAGTTACAGAGCCACAGAAATCAAAGTCGCTAGAGTCACCGAAGGAAATGAGGAACAAAAACTGAAACGAACAAAAATTATAACCTCAGAAAAAGGAAACTGACATTGCAATCCTAATAATTAACAAAGAAATAACAAAACTATTAATAGAAAAATAAATCACAACGATAATTTAGATCATTCTTTCTTCAGACCACATATCACTCTTCAGATATCACTCTCCAGATATCATTATTCGTACATCTACTCGTCCATATCATTCTTCAAAGATCACTATTCAGATATCAATATTCATACATCTACTTGTACATACCAGTTTTCAGACGTCAGTCTTCAGATATCACATTAAATAATACAACTCTTTATTCAAATAACACTCTTCAAACACCACTCTTCCTTCAGATAGCAACCAATGATAGTAATCTTACTATTAGCTCATCAACTGTTAGCTCAAATACTAATCTCCATATTAGTTCATCTTAGTTACGATTAAATTTGCCCAATAAGTTAGTCATTACGCTAGTAAAAATTGTGTCAATGGATTATCGATAACGTGTCACCAGTATGTTATCAGTATGACAACTACAGTTCACAGCAATTTTTGTTCTCAATAATACAACTACAGACCTTAACTGATTCATCAACTCAACCTTTCAGCTCTGTATATTCTGTAATTTTTTTCATTCAATTTTTTTCATTCAAAATTTTTTCATTCAAATTCTTCATTCAAATCAAACATGCTATCAACGCAACCATTTATAAACATTCATATGACACAAATAGCGACCCATTCTACATTCACTTTTCAAACAAACGCATATGCTCTTCTGTCAAAAACAATATGCGACAGATCGGATCGTGTTAAAACAAAAATTGTCAAACAGTCATAATGTTAATGCACAAACAGTCTTCAATAGAAATGCCACTCAACACTATAATACATCAACCATTCATGAGGTATATTCATTTTTTTATGAACTACACTTCTATGCTCTTTGTACACACCTCACGTCTGTGCATACACTTAAAACACAATTAATCCGCACTCGCATTCATCATTTCAATTCTAACTAACAATTCAACAATGCACGAGATCAATGAATTTACTCATTTATGTAACCACTTGGAAATAAAAATTAAACCATATACAACCTATGCACCGTGTAGCAACGGCCTTTTATAAGGTGCTAACAGAATCATTGGACAGGTCTTTAGAACTTTAGTTAACGGAAAATAAAACAATGGGTTGAGAGAAGCGAATTTTCCCCTACGCTTATAATACGCAATACCAGACGAGACCCGGAATGTCACCGTACGAAGTTGTTTTCAATAAAAAACCTCGAAAACCAACTCAACTAAAAATAGAAACTACATTTTACAAATTGAGAAACTGTAAACCAGAGATAGCAGTGTGTGTAAAACACAACCAACTCATACGCATTTAGAAAAACAATAGAGTCATCCCAAAATAGCGGAGTTAGAAAAATTAACATACGCCAGATATTTCTTAGACAACGAGAAACAATCTAAGCAAACATACCAAACAATTACAAGTATCGTTAAAAAAATAGTTTAATGAATGAAAAGATCAAAAGATTATGAACAACAAAAGTTTTCGAAAAACACACGTTTGTGTTACTAACCAATCAACAAAACGTTAGTGGAGTCTCAAAAAGTTACTAACCCTCAAAACTGGACCATACCTGATAGTAGATAAATCAACAGAAATTACATACGTCTTACCGGAACAAAAACAAAGAAAAAATGGTCATACATAGAAATCATATATTACCATATTACCTAGATGAAACACATATCACTGCAGAGCTAAAAAAAATATTCTTTACGAGATAGCCTTCCAATAATAAAACAACCATAATCCTATAACGTTACAGAACCCCAAAGTCAAAGTCGCTAGAGTCACCAAAGTTAAAAACGAAAATTGAAACGAACAATATTTATAACCTAAGAAAAAGCAACCTGACATTGCAATACTAATGATTAACAAATAAATAACAATACTGTTAATAGAAATAAAAATTACAACGATAATTTAGATCAGTTTTCCTTCAGATCACATATCACTCTTCAAATATCACTATCCAGATAACATTATTGGTACATCTACTCTTCAAATATCACTGATCAGATATCAATACCCGGGCCGAGGTGTCCACCCCTAATACACCGTTATTAAGCGAGATTAGGGTGTAAAGCGTTTTCCACACTTAAATAGCAGGGAAAAGAGTGTAAGAGTGTAATTTTAAGAAAATTACACTCTTTTTACACTCTTTACACTCTTCATTCCACTCTTTTTACACTCTTAAAAATTACACTCTTTTGTTCAATTTTTAGTGGGGAAAAGAGTGAAAATTGTAACTTTGAAGTGATTACACTCTTAGAAATACACCGCAATTTTTAAGAAATTACACTCTTAGAAATACACTACAATTACACTGTTTTGTCCACTTATTTCCTTCTTTTCAACGGGTGTAAATCTTATCCAGGCTCCGCACAAGGAAAAAAAATTACAGAAATTGGTGCTGCAATAACAAAAATTTGATCTACGTCTTCAAAACAGAATGAAGAGGAGGAGGATACAGATGACAATGAAGCTTTTTTTGTTAGTTTTTTTAGTTTAGCTTGTTTTTGTTCTTCTTTCTGCAGTAGAAGAGACTTTTGCAGGTTAATGGCATGTATGATTCATCGCATAATGAGATTCAAATGCACCTTTTCAACGCCGCCGGTTGCAATCTGTTTGTTTCAATGTCCTTGATACCACTGAATAATACAAAAAGAACAACGAATTAAGATTACGGGTTAATGAACCGTCGAGTTAGGTGAAGAAAATGTCGAACTTAATGAAAAACAATTGTTAATAACTTTTTGAAGATGACGGGTTAGAAAGCCTATGTTAGTTCATTGTGTTGCCTCGATAATAAACTTTCAGAGTTTGTGTAGAAGTAAACGCCAATACTTTGGTTTGTTCACAAAATTTTAATGAACCGTCGAAATAGGTGAAGAAAATGTCGAACTTCATGAAAAAGGTCTATTGATAACATTTTGAAGAAGACGAGTTAGAAAGTCTATGTTAGCGCATTTTGTTGCCGTGATAACGTAATTTAAGATTTTGTGTAGATAGAAATGCCAATTTTTTTTATTCGTTCACAAAATTCTAAAGAAGCGGTAAATTAGGTGAAGAAAATGTCGAACTTCATGAAAAACGTCTGTTAATAACTTTTTGAAGAAGACGAGTTAGAAAATCTACGTTAGCCTATTTTGTTGCCTTGACAACGTACTTTACGAGTTTTTGTAGAAGTTAAAGCTAATATTCTGATTTGTTCACAAATTTTTAATAAACCCTCGAATTAGGTGAAGAAAAAGTCGGACTTCATGAAAAACGTCTGTTAATAACTTTTTGAAGAAGACGATTTAGAATGTCTATAATAGCTCATTTTGCTGCCGTGTTAACGTACTTTATAAGTTTGTGTAGAAATAAATGCCAATATTTTGATTTGTTCAAAAAAATTTAATGAACCGTCGAGTTAGGTGAAGAAAAAAACGAACTCCAAGAAAAACGTCTGTTAATAACTTTTTGAAGAAGACGTTTTAGAAAGTCTATAATAGCTCATTTTGCTGCCGTGTTAACGTACTTTATGAGTTTGTGTAGAAGTAAATGCTAATATTTTGATTTCTTCATAAAATTTTAAAGAACCGTCTAATTAAGAGAAGAAAAAGTCGAACTTCATGAAAAACATCTGTTAATAACTTTTTGAAGAAGACGGTTTAGAAAGTCTATAATAGCTCATTTTGTTGCCGTGTTAACTTACTTTATGAGTTTGTGTAGAAGTAAACGCTAATATTTTCATTTGTTCAAAAAATTTTAATGAACCATCTAATTAGGTGAACAAAATGTCGAACTTCATGAAAAACGTCTGTTAATAACTTTTTGAAGAAGACGAGTTAGAAAATCTACGTTAGCCTATTTTGTTGCCTTGACAACGTACTTTACGAGTTTTTGTAGAAATTAATGCCAATATTCTGATTTGTTCACAAATTTTTAATAAACCCTCGAATTAGGTGAAGAAAAAGTCGGACTTCATGAAAAACGTCTTTTAATAACTTTTTGAAGAAGACGAGTTAGAAGGTCTATTATAGCCAATTTTGTTGCCTTGACAACGCATTTTCTGAGTTTGTGTAGAAGTAACTGCCCATATTTTGATTTGTTCAAAAAAAATTAAATGAACCGTCGAATTAGGTGAAGAAATAGTCGAAATTCATGAAAAACGTGTGTTAATAACTTTTTGAAGAAGACGACTTAGAAAGTCTATGTTAGCTTTTAGCCCATTTTCTTGCCGTGATAAAGTACAAAATCAATTTGTGTAGAATTAAATGCCCACATGTTGATTTGTTCACAAAATATTGATTAATCGTCGAATTAGTTGGAGAAAATGTCGAACTTCATGAAAAACGTCTTTATATAACGTATTGAAAAAGACGAATTAGAAGCTCTATGTTAGCCCATTTTGTTGTTCTGGTAACGTACTTCATGAGTTTGTGTACAAGCAATTGCCTATATTTTGATTTGTTCACAAAATTTTAATGAACCGTCTAATTAACTGAAGAAATAGTCGAACTTCATGAAAAACGTCTGTTAAAAACTTGTTTAAGAAAACGAGTTATAAGGTCTATGTTAGACTTTTTTGTTGCCATGATAACGTACTTTATGCGTTTGTGTAGAAGTAATTGCCCATATTTTGGTTTGTTCACATTATTTGAATGAACCGTCTAATTATGTGAAGAAATAGTCGAACTTCATGAAAAACGTCTGTTAATAACTTTTTGAAGAAGACGAGTGGGAACGTCTATGTTAGTTGTTAGCCCATTTTGTTCCCGTGATAACGTACTTAATGAATTTATGTAGAAGTAAATGCTCATATTTTGATTTGTTCACAAAATTTCAATGAACCGTAGAATTTTGTGAAGAAAATGTCGAATTTCATGAGAAACGTCTGTTAATAACTTTTTGAAGAAGACAATTTAGAAAGTCTATAATAGCTCATTTTGCTGCCGTGTTAACGTACTTTATAAGTTTGTGTAGAAGTAACTGCCCATATTTTGATTTGTTCAAAAAAAATTAAATGAACCGTCGAATTAGGTGAAGAAATAGTCGAAATTCATGAAAAACGTGTGTTAATAACTTTTTGAAGAAGACGAGTTAGAAAGTCTATGTTAGCTTTTAGCCCATTTTGTTGCCGTGATAAAGTACAAAATCAATTTGTGTAGAATTAAATGCCCACATGTTGATTTGTTCACAAAATATTGATTAATCGTCGAATTAGTTGGAGAAAATGTCGAACTTCATGAAAAACGTCTTTATATAACGTTTTGAAAAAGACGAATTAGAAGCTCTATGTTAGCCCATTTTGTTGTTCTGGTAACGTACTTCATGAGTTTGTGTACAAGCAATTGCCTATATTTTGATTTGTTCACAAAATTTTAATGAACCGTCTAATTAACTGAAGAAATAGTCGAACTTCATGAAAAACGTCTGTTAAAAACTTGTTTAAGAAAACGAGTTATAAGGTCTATGTTAGACTTTTTTGTTGCCGTGATAACGTACTTTATGAGTTTGTGTAGAAGTAAATGCCCATATTTTGGTTTGTTCACAATATTTGAATGAACCGTCTAATTATGTGAAGAAATAGTCGAACTTCATGAAAAACGTCTGTTAATAACTTTTTGAAGAAGACGAGTTAGAAGGTCTATTATAGCCAATTTTGTTGCCTTGACAACGCATTTTGTGAGTTTGTGTAGAAGTAACTGCCCATATTTTGATTTGTTCAAAAAAAATTAAATGAACCGTCCAATTAGGTGAAGAAATAGTCGAATTTCATGAAAAACGTGTGTTAATAACTTTTTGAAGAAGACGAGTTAGAAAGTCTATGTTAGCTTTTAGCCCATTTTGTTGCCGTGATAAAGTACAAAATCAATTTGTGTAGAATTAAATGCCCACATGTTGATTTGTTCACAAAATATTGATTAATCGTCGAATTAGTTGGAGAAAATGTCGAACTTCATGAAAAACGTCTTTATATAACGTTTTGAAAAAGACGAATTAGAAGCTCTATGTTAGACCATTTTGTTGTTCTGGTAACGTACTTCATGAGTTTGTGTACAAGCAATTGCCTATATTTTGATTTGTTCACAAAATTTTATTGAACCGTCTAATTAACTGAAGAAATAGTCGAACTTCATGAAAAACGTCTGTTAAAAACTTGTTTAAGAAAACGAGTTATAAGGTCTATGTTAGACTTTTTTGTTGCCGTGATAACGTACTTTATGAGTTTGTGTAGAAGTAATTGCCCATATTTTGGTTTGTTCACAATATTTGAATGAACCGTCTAATTATGTGAAGAAATAGTCGAACTTCATGAAAAACGTCTGTTAATAACTTTTTGAAGAAGACGAGTGGGAACGTCTATGTTAGTTGTTAGCCCATTTTGTTCCCGTGATAACGTACTTAATGAATTTATGTAGAAGTAAATGCTCATATTTTGATTTGTTCACAAAATTTCAATGAACCGTAGAGTTTTGTGAAGAAAATGTCGAATTTCATGAGAAATGTCTGTTAATAACTTTTTGAAGAAGACAATTTAGAAAGTCTATAATAGCTCATTTTGTTGCCGTGTTAACGTACTTTATAAGTTTGTGTAGAAATAAATGCCAAGCTTTTGATTTGTTCAAAAAATTTTAATGAACCGTCGAGTTAGGTGAAGAAAGTCGAACTCCATGAAAAACGTCTGTTAATAACTTTTTGAAGAAGACGATTTAGAAAGTCTATAATAGCTCATTTTGCTGCCGTGTTAACGTACTTTATGAGTTTGTGTAGAAGTAAACGCTAATATTTTGGTTTGTTCAAAAAATTTTAATGAACCGTCTAATTAGGTGAAGAAAATGTCGAACTTCATGAAAAACGTCTGTTAATAACTTTTTGAAGAAGACGATTTAGAAAGTTTATAAGTTTATAATAGCTCATTTTGTTGCCGTGTTAACGTACTTTATGAGTTTGTGTAGAAGTAAATGCTAATATTTTGATTTGTTCGAAAAATTTTAATGAACCGTCTAATTAGGTGAAGAAAAAGTCGAACTTCATGAAAAACGTCTGTTAATAACTTTTTGAAGAAGACGAATTAGAAATTCTATAATAGCTCATTTTGTTGCCGTGTTAATGTACTTTAAGAATATATATATAGATCTTTTTTCGATTTTGTTTATTTGATTTCAAAATTTTCAATAATTAGCGATTTAGGGGCAAAAAATTTGGCATTTTTGAGTTACTTTGACTAAATTTACCACTTTATCAAGCCAAAACATACAAGTTTTTGGTATCATGGTAAACTAGATTTCACGCTTCCAACAACCATGTTATTATCTTTTCAAAGTATTGCCAAACAAGAGAATGCGAGGGCAATGTAGAGACCGAAATTTTCGAATTTTCAAAGTTGTTTAGTTTAATAACTTTTTTGTTACACGACGTATTTAAGAGTATATGATATCATTTTCTTGCCCATTTAATCGTCTTTACGAATATATATGGGTTGAAAAGTTTCGGTTTAATGTCATTGCCCAATTTTCCAATTTTCCAAACTTTGCTGAAAATATGCAAATTTCAGCCAAATTGTCAAAAATCAAGTTTTTATTCCTGTACTTTTTTAACTTTTGTTGATGCCAGGTTGATGCCCCAGTTCATGCTGATTCCAAAACATATTCATTTTTTAAATTTGGTTCAGTAGTTTTGAGATATAAGCCTTTTTCGGACGCATACCAGCGCCCCAACCCCCCCCCCAACCTTTCCATTTCATATGTCTCCCCCCTCCGTTGCACTTTTTTTTTACAAATTTTCATAGTCGTACTATATTCTAGCTCTAGAGCTTCTCGAATATATTAGTTTTATCACTTTTGATAATTTGCTTCATAATTATAGCGTCTAAACCAGATGACAAAGTGAAACTTTCGTTTACCGCGTCCATCGGTCACGTGACATGCTTATTCGTGTGCTGTCCCGTCTAGTGACAGCACAGAGAGACTCCTTCACTGCCTCCTCCTTCCTCGAGGTAAGCATGTATAAATTTGAAGCTGAAATGAAATAGAAATTTCCGAAAGCTCAAGAACGGCAAAGAAAGTGGGAGGCAGTCGAAGGAATGAGAATACGATGTAGATTGAATGATATAGCGGTGCGAACGAATAGGTTGTACGAATAGGTTGTACGGGGCGGAGCGCTGTACGGATACGAGGGACGATGTACGGAGCGTTGTACGGAGCGTTGTACGGAGGGAACGGGTGGTCGTCCCTTGCCTGTGGTGACCCATAAATGTTATATTGTTGGAAAGCTCTCGTCAAGGCGAATTCGATAGGCTATATGCCAGTACCCAATACGCGCTTAATACTATATCTGTACTATTATACTATTGGTGGTTTCCTGCTGCTGTTTTATTGAGCTTTGTAAATATTTGTTTCGCTTTCAGTTGAAATGGATGGCAGTCGACTTGGTAACCTCCATGGGAACAACAACTCAGCCCCGCCTAAGAAAAGGCTAAAACCGCTGTTTGCTAACCATCAACAGCAGGGACTGCTTGTGAAGGACAACATCGATGGCACCGCAACTGAATTTATTTACAATAATTTTGTTGATGAAGAAGCGGTCCATACCGCGATCGTCGGCGATTCCATCTTCGACAGCATATGTGTTAAGAACTGTGTTGCCTATTCCTTATCTGGGGGGAAAGTTAATCAGTTTTTTGTGTTGCTGGATACCTTGGCCGTCTATAGAAATATTATCCTGCCTGTAGGAGGTAACAATCTGTCTGCGAGCAATGGACCGGGCGAAGACCCAACTGATGTATTGGAGAAAGTACGGGCCTTATACAGTGCCATCAGAAATTTGGCGAACCGTCCGCGAGTAATCGTGTGCACTGTACTGAAGCGAAACTGCACTCACTTTAACATCCAACGTTTCAACGCCCAACTAAACCAGTCAAACTTGCCTTTTTTCAAGCTGCACAAAGAAGTGCACAAAGCGAGGTCTTTTTTACCTGACGGCGTCCATCTAAACGAGAAGGGTAGGAAGGAGCTGGCTTGCGCAATCAACAAAGCCGTGCGAGAAAATCATTTGAATTAGCTTAAATTTGATTACTTTCTTTGAATACTTGTACTTTTGTTTTTTTTATTACTTTGATTTATTTGTACTATTGCAATTTGATTGCTTTCTTTGACTATTTGTACTTGCACTATTGCAATTTGATTCAATTTAATTACATTTGACCGATTTTGACAAAAAAATTGATTACATTAGTAGTAGTAGGTGCTAGGTGTATTAGGCGACACGCAAGTTAGAAGACGCGCCAATTAGCTGGCAGCTTTTATCAAGACGACGTGAAAATTACCGAAATCGGAACTGTATAATTATAGTTGTGTTATTAGAAGCGTCGACTTAATTACGTTCGGCCGTAATAATTTGTTCGGTTGTGATAGATTCATATCAAGTCCCACGGGCCACGGAGGCATGGCTATGTTAGCTAGCAGTAATAGCCGATTAATATTTGTTTCACAACTAAAGAATGTTAGATTTACCGCTTAATGCGCGGGTAATTATCGTGAATTGCGGTGTTCGAGTAGTTATATTTGCTCAAGTGTCGGCTAAAAGGTGTGTCGTCTAATTTGTATGTCGGCCAATTGACCGGCCACGGTAGTAGCAATAGTAGTAGTAGAAAATTAAAATTGACGAACGTTAGCGGGTGTTTCTGCCCGCTTCGAATTTCCACTAAGCGGATCTTTTCCGCTTCGACCGTTATTGTAAAATTTCAATAAAATTAAAATTGACAAACGTTAGCGGGTGTTTCTGCCCGCTTCGAATTTCCACTAAGCGGATCTTTTCCGCTTCGACCGTTATTGTAAAATTTCAATAAAATTAAAATTGACAAACGTTAGTGGGTGTTTCTGCCCGCTTCGAATTTCCACTAAGCGGATTTTTTCCGCTTCGACCGTTATTGTAAAATTTCAATAAAATTAAAATTGACGAACGTTAGTGGGTGTTTCTGCCCGCTTCGAATTTCCACTAGGCGGATCTTTTCCGCTTCGACCGTTATTGTAAAATTTCAATAAAATTAAAATTCACAAACGTTAGCGGATGTTTCTGCCCGCTTCGAATTGCCACTAAGCAGAGCTTTTCCGCTTCGACCGTTATTGTAAAATTTCAAAATTAAAATTGACGAACGTTAGCGGGTGTTTCTGTCCGCTTCGAATTTCCACTAAGCGGATCTTTTCCGCTTCGACCGTTATTGTAAAATTTCAAAAAAATTGAAATTGACGAACGTTAGCGGGCGTTTCTGCCCGCTTCGAATTTCCGCTAAGCGGATCTTTTCCGCTTTGACCGTTATTGTAAACTTTCAATAAAATTAAAATTGACGAACGTTAGCGGGTGTTTCTGTCCGCTTCGAATTTTTAGACCTATAACTTAAGATGCAGTAGAAATTAGCAATTATAATTAGTTGAAATTAGAATACCCATAACGTCATGAAGATTGATGGCGATGGTGGATTCAGGCGTGAATGTACTGCGGTAGGACACGAGGTAAAAGTTTTTTTGAGCTGTCATCTTTTATTACATGTTGTGCTTTTTAAGAAACTTTTTAGAAATTTTTATAATTTTTTTTTCTTTTTGATATAAAATTTTTTGGAAATCAAAAATGTTTTCAGTTGAACGGCTGATATGCTGCAAGAAACAAAAATTGTGTTCAAACAGATTTTTTTTGGGTTTGGAAAGTGGTACTGCGATTGAAACCAGGTTTCTTGAAAGTCCTTTGTCTGATATTGAGCGACTATGGCAAGAAATAAAACAGCTACGTGAAAAAATAGATGGCTTAAGGCAACGAGTAGAAGACCTAGAAATTGAGTATATTGAGTTCTCGGAAAGCAATGAGGAGTCCAGCTACACGACAACTGCTTCCATATCAAGTGCTGAAAATATGGAGCCGATGAATGGATTTTAATTTTTGTTTCCTCAAAGGCGCAGTGTGAAGCTTTCGTAGTGTTACTTTGTTTCACTTTGTTTTTCTTATTCTCAGAGCTTGATCTTTTTGATAATGATAGTCGCAAAGCAATTCTTTTGATTGTAGAGTTTGATTGAAATTGTTAGTAATTGTGCTTGAAGTTGATGTTTTTTTGTCTTTTCGCTTTCTTCGTTGGATTGCAATTGACTCTCAATTAAATGAATGTTGACTCGAACGTTTTTGACAATTTTCTCCGTTATTTTTTAAATTTCTGGATTGATCTGTTTTTACTGACATAACGATTTCAGAAATGCCAATGAAAATCGAGTTTGTTTTCTTGACAGCAGGTTGTCAGGTGTTAAAAATTGGGTTATTTGATGGGCGTTGGCTCAAGAGCTTTCAAATAAATGATCGAATGAAACTAGAGATTGATGAAAAAACTAATCTGTTGATCGATGGTTCTGAAATTGAATGCGTGTTGTTAAATCACGGGCCTCCTGCGGCAATGCAAGTTGAATTCGAGCGATACCGAGAAATTTATGGGGCTTTCGCACAACAGTTTGAAAACCCAGTAAGTGGTACCCCACCTACAGGTGCAAAGTGGACCCTCAGCCAAGGTGTGACACCTAGTACAAGGCTAGCAACTGCAAGTCCAAGGGTTTTGGTTAGAGCTCCTCTTTTTTCTCTCTGTGAAAGAGTTATCACTAAAAATAATACTTTTGCTGTCTAAGAAGTCAATAAAAGATAAACATTGTAATTTTTTGCGAAAAATTTAAGCAGATAAAAAATAATAGCGGGTGACTACTGCAATCGTTAAGCTACTATCGGAAAATTTGGTTGATTCGTTATCAGTTCTTTGGTTTTGTCAATTTAAAACATTCTTGTATAGAAATCCGCTAATCATGAAATTTTGCTGGAAGTTCTTAATGAGGACAAAAAACTCATCGCAGAGGTTACACAAGCATATGAGAAAACGGTTTTGTCCTGCAACAGAAAGCTGGAGAGCGAGCTCCAGAAATTGAAAACCATTGTAAGATCTTGCCTCAGTGATACAAAAGTTTTGACCAATTTTTTGGTAGAAGTGATTTCTAGCAAGTTTTTATAAAGTTTGCTCAATTTTTGCGCTCAAAATTTTCTTTCAAGAAATGGTTATTTTGCCAAGTTTTGGATAGATTCCAAACTATCTGTATTTAGAAAGATCTCAAGAAAGTTGATGCAGACAATGACACAGAAGAGCCAGGAATAGCTATACAAAGTTTTTATGAGAAAATTGATTTGGATAATTTCGCAACGACTTCAAATCCGGAAGAACTGGGAAGAAATCTGCGAACAGCATTATGGGGCCAGAAGGGTCTACAGAGGGAAATCATATCCCCAACCCAAGAAAGCGAAGTGCGGAAGCCTGCATCTCCCAAGAGAACAAAAATCTTTAAAGGTATAATGATCAAAAACTAAGTTGTCAAAAACTATGTTTCAAGAATAAGTTGTCGGAAGTTCAAACTGATTTCCTCAAATGATTTTTTTCTGTTTTCGTTTTTGAAGTTTTTTGTAACCAGTTTTTATTATGATTGATTTTCCTGAAAAGCTTAGCTTAGGTGTGTTTTCCTCTGCTTAAGGCCTTGTACAGAGACAGTTTCCACCTCGTCTTTGGCCAGATGCGTACAATGAAGCTCGTTTGGCTGCCAACAGAGCTGGCATGGATTCACTTCGATACAAGAAACGAAAATCTGACCCTTTATGGGTGAATCAAATGAGGGAAAAGGCAGAGGCCAAGAAAAAACGAGAGGGAAAGAAACTCCCCGAGACTTATCAAAGTTGTGTCGATTTGAGCGAATCTGAGACCGAAAGCATTGAGTTTCCATCCAATAATCAGGAGTAGCAATTGTTGCAAGTGATTTTTGAAATTTGAAAAATTGTAATTGAATCAGACGTTAAACACGGTAAATTTGAGTTCCTATATGTAAGTGTTGTCTTTTGCGGAAGCACGCCAAAGTGTTACAGATGAGAATTTGTGCTACTTTAGTTTTAATTTGTCTTCTTAAAGGTGCTATTTTTCGAATTGGAAGTTTTCGATGAAATCAATTCGTTTAGGTTGTTGAAAATCAAATCACTTTTTTTTCAAATGATTTAACACAAGAACAATTTTATGCAAGAAATACTAATTGCAGATTCGCAGAAAACATAGAAGTAATTTTGCTCTAGCTAGTCTGAAAGTTTTAAGATAGTTAAGAATGAAGAAAAATGAATTGTAATCAAGATTAGGAACCGTTCGTAGTGATTTTAGAATCGGCTGTTTTTTTAGTTCTGTTTTGAAATAAATTGTAATTGAGTCAGACGTTTAACACGAGGTTGATTTGGGGTTCCTATATCCTATACGTAAGTGTTGTCTTATGCAGAAGTACGCCTAAGTGTTACAGATGAGAATTTATGCTAGTTAGTTTTAGTTTGTCTTCTTAAAGGTGCTATTTTTTGTATTGGAAATTTTGGATGAAATCAACTCATTTAGGTTGTTGAAAATCAAGTCACTTTTTTTTCAAATAATTTAACACAAGAACAATTTTATGTAAGAAATTCTAATTGCAGATTCGCACACAACATAAAAATAGTTTCGCTCTAGTTGGCCTGCAAATTTTTAGATCGTTGAAAATGAAACGAGTCAGCTTGAGATCTGAACCAGCGAAAAGCCATAACCTAATCGACTCTGAGGCTGAAAGAGAGGATAGTATAAAAGATAGCATTTTGAGGGACAACTTAGCATGGCTTTTTGTGAAAGACAATTTGCTTCTTATAACTTACAGCAGCACCAAATGGCCTAAGAAATAAAACCCTCAGAAATGTTGAGTTTAATTGAAGGAGAGAGTTACAACCTGCAATTTAAAGACCAACCTGTTTCTTGTCGTTTGTTGTCTAAAGGCAATTATAAAAAAGTCGAGGAAGCGATGAAGATTTTTCAAGCAGAACTAGACGGTGGCAAAAGTCCTTCAGAATTGCGCAAAAAAGTTCTAGCTGCGCCGAAGGCTCCTGTAGTTTATGATGTCAACTTTTTGAGTCGTTCCCGCGCTCCAGTTATGAGCAGCAGAGAAGTCTAGGGCAATCAACTGAGCGGAAGAAATCAAAAAAGTCTAAAGTCAAAAAGTTAACGCAGCCAGTAGTTCTCCAGGGCAGCCAGAACAGGAACATGGTAAAAATTAAAGGTTTTAAATAGTTTTAATCACAAACCAGATCATATGGTTCCAGTTGTTTCTAAATCAAAATCAGTCGCCAAATTAAATAAACATTTATACATACATACATGCATCCATACATAAATACATACAAACACACATATATAATAATTTTAATCAGCACAGACGTCAGTGGGTGTTTCTGCTCGCTTCTAGTTTCGTATTTTGGTGTGATTGGAAAATTTGCTCTTTGCGTTTTTAGCAGCCCTCTGATAATCTGAGTTTCTCACAACCTTGCACCAGTTCTTTAGCTGAGATCAGCGCCAACATGGTTTCAAACAGTGGAACCAACAAAGACAATTGCGGCCCCAATTGCTCTTTTTTAAAAGAGTATCTTGATAATCACGTTCTGGAGATGAAAGAGTTGATGAACAGTTTCGAAGAGAAACGAAAGATCGACGACAAAAAGCGCGCAAACCTATGTGCAAGAATTGACGAGAAAGTTAGATTATTGTTTGCTTAACAATTTGGTATCACTCAGCCTTAATTGCTAGACCTTTTTGGCCTTACCCATGACAACTGGTAGTGACAAGTGGTAGTAGACAAATGAGTTTCTGCAAGAAATAGGCGCAGTTGGTTACATAAAAACTTGTTTCAGACCGCAGAGTTGAAAGAAATTCGCTTTGTTGACCATCACGGCTACCAGAGCATAGACGATCATCCTTCCCGCGGCACATCTACAGTTGCAGTTATACACAACGATGAAGATCTGATGACAATTCATGCCGGATCTGAAGTCGGGAAATTTGCGCGGGCCCTCTTCGAGAAATTGTTTCCAGAAAACGAGCGTGCAGGTGTTATCCTTGAGCCGAGAAGACGTGAAATTGACGGCCGCAAAGAAGCGCCAAGTGAAATTCTCGAAAAGTTCAGGAGTAGGTTTTTTTAAGTAAAATTTATACGTCAGCTTCACCGTAGGAGTCATCATTACATAACAGCCTTAAATAGCATGAATTAAGAGATCGATCTTTCCTTGACCTGAAAACCCAAAAACCTAAGTTAATTGATGAGCAAAAAATGACCAGGTTTTTCTGCCTGTTTTAGAAGTTGTAGAGCAAAGTACCCAGATACACCAAAACTGGCTTTCGAGACTGCAAGAAAAGCTGCCAACCAATACGGTAAGGATTGTCCAAAACGACATTCGAATTTAGAAGCAAATGAGTAAATGAAGATCATTGTTTGTAATGTGAAGGCCATCTCCTTGATCTTGTTTATTGTACTGATACGTTGCTTCCAATTTGTATAAATACAGTTCTCTAGAAAATACTCGCCTTTCTGCCTTTACTTTTACTGGAGTGTTTAACCTAATTCCATGTTTAAATCATTTGATGTTATATTGTTTAGTTGGTGAGTTTGCCGTTTTCTGAAGCTCGGTTTTCGTTTTGTGATCATAAATTCAAATTTTACTTAATAGTTTTTCATACATACAAATCTAATTTCGTACTTACATAAATACATACATACATTCATAAATACATACATACATACATACATACATACATACATACATACTTACATACATACATACATACATACATACATACATACATACACACATACATACATATACATACATACATACATACTTACATACATACATACATACATATATACATACACACACATATATTTAAATGTTTGTATATATATATATATATATATATGTATATATATATATATATATATATATATATATTTATATATGTATATATATATATACACACACATATATATAAATGTTTGTATATATAAATACATATATATATATTTATATATATATATATATATATATATATATATACATATGTATATATACATACATGTATATATATATATATATATATATATATTATATATATATATATATACACATTTACATACCTATATATATATATACATATATATACAAATAAATATATATATATATATATATATATATATATAGAATATATGTGTATATATATATATATATATATATATATATCGATATATATATATATATATATATATATATATATATATATATATGTATATATATATATATATATATACATATATGTACATACATATATATATATACATACTACATACATACTACATATATATATACATTTTACATATATACATAAATACTACGTATATACATACATACATACATACATACATACATACATATACACATGTGTACATATATACATACTTACATACTTACGTACCTACATACGTGCATACATACGTTTATTCATTCATGCATTCATTCGTTTATTCATTCATTCACCTTGATTAAATTCTGATTAAGTTTTTCTAGTCATATGATGATAGCTTGCGAAGAATTGGTAATTGTGGACGGACAAGTAGTGCGTCAAATCTTAAGCAAATTCGATGTAGTTCCTCAAACAATGCTTCCGTTGAGCAGTTTTGAAGAGTATGAGAAACGTTTGAAAGCAGAGAAGACTTTTTAAAGCATACTCGTCTTTGAAAGAACTCTATGAGGCCTCTATTGAGATGGGTTTCAAAATCTTGCCAGACAGTTTCGGGGGCTTTGGCCTCTTCAATCATAGAGGAAAGACCTTGAAGCTTTCGCTGGAACCCCTAAGACCTTTTCCTGTTGGGCCTATTGAAAGTGTTCCTCAGGAATTACAAAACGAAATGTCTGATTTGTCGGTCATGCGCGGTGAGTTGGAAAAGGATGAACTAGTGCTATTGGGTCCAATTCGTTTTGCCAACCACTCCTGCTCCCCAAACACCAAACTTTTTATGGGATACACAAGCTCTTTCCTCCCCCATAATAGATGCATTTTTCTCCAAGTTATCAAGTCTATAGAAGTTGGAGAAGAAATCACAGTGAGCTACGGTAACAACTACTTTAAAGATGGTCGATTGAAATGTAGATGTCCGCACAAAGAGAAGCATGAATCACATAATGAAATCGTGCCACCCACGGCACCCCGAGAAACGCCTGGGTGATATTTCTACCCAATCTTTACATGCTTTGGGAAAATCAAGTGAAATTTTTCATTCCGGAGAAAGTTTTGGTTCAAATTATGGAGCAAGTCAATCGAGTGTTGGTACGCCTACCGATTTTGGAAGTGCCATAAAAAGAAAATTCCAGAATCAACGGAAGAGACGCGTGAAAAGAAGGTTGGTGGACAGTTCAACTAGACACATTCAAACGTACATACACCAAGTTGATTCTGTGCGTTCTTCAGATGTTGAAACTGAGGAGAATAGTACCCATGGGAGTATGCCTGTTTCTGCTGATGACATCAAATCTGATCCATCTTGTGCAGTTGCTTCTTTAAGTGAATCGTCATCGAATCGGCTAGATATCATCTCAAACCACGACAGTAAAGACGTAGTCGACGCGGAAAAAGACTGTTACGACAATAACAAAGATAGTTTTCACTTTTCTTCTCAGCCTCTATTGTGTTATTCAAACGTCACTGTCCATAATGCTGCACTTGGTTTGTTTGCAATTTCTGCGCGAAATTTATTGGACAAATTGGTGCAGAATGTTCAAAAGTACATTAATGAAATAGTGAAATACGCAGACCCAGAAACAAAAACAGATCTAAAACTCTCGATTATTTTTGAGGAAGGTACAATCCATGTGAAACTTATAATTAACGTTGACGGAGTTCAGGTTCGAGAATCTAGTGATTGCTCCGCTTTTCCTCTCTGGGTGCTTTGGCTGACCTGCCACCAAAACTCAGATCATCATTCGATAATATTTTTCTCTGTTCTTTGTGGTACGGCAAAAGAGAAATTTCGTGGGATCCCATTTTTGATCACTATGCTTCTGAGATTTCAAAAGTAGAGAATATTAAATACAAGGAACGTTCTTACCGAATCCGCTTCACTACAATTTTCTTGATTGTCGACCTCGTCAGCAAACATGATGTTCTGAAAATGAAAAAATTCAACGGTTATTATGGCTGTGGGTTGTGTACTATGAGGGGAATTCAGAGATTTCCAGGTAATCATTCGTACCCAAATGATCGCACCTTCACAATGAGGAATCCTGCAGAGCATGAGCACTTGGTTAGACTATTTGAGAGCGGAGTCGTTGACGAAAGAAAGGGAAGAAAAGAGAAGGATCCAGAAGTTGACACCTTGGGTGTCAAAGGACGCTCGAAAATTTTCGACATAGTTGCGAACCTGCCATTGACCTGCCCTATAGACACCTTGAACCAATGCCTTAAAGGTGTTGCTTACGATGTCATCAAATTTTTCGCTGAACAACTCAGCTGGATTGAAATAGCCGAAATTGACAATGCAACTGGAAAAGTACGTTTACCAAGCGAGTTCACGCGGTCGATCAGATCACTGCGCTCACTTGATCATTTCAAAGCAAATGAATTGAAAACTTTTCTTCTTTATTTCTCACCCATAGTTTTTCGTAAATTTTTCGAAAGTTCTGTCGCCCGTGAGACTAACATTCAAAATATTGATTACCTAGCATTTTCACTACGATCCATGTACGAGAGTGTATCACAAGCAAGCCTATGCGGACATCTTTTAGAAGCCTTTTGCTATAATATGTCGTTTCGCTATCCGCTGAAAAATTTGATTCTATCAATTATCATTTGTTAAGACATCTAGCATGGCAGTGCACTACCTTTGGGCCATTGTGGACTACTTCGGCTAAGATGTTTGAGAACGCAAACAACCACCTTATAAGAACTCTGACTGGAACGGTAAATACCTGCAGTCTGATTGTCAGTCGCTATATTCGTAATCGACAACTTGGCAGCTTTGAAACGGAAGAAGACAATCTGACATGTTTTATTAAAAAACTGAAAAACAAACTTAGCGATTTCAAAGAGGACTTGTGCGTAGAAAGGAATGACGTTTTCAATGAGACCCAAGCTAAGTTTCCAGAAGCTTGTTTATTCGACAGATTTCGAGGGCTGTTCCATCTTGACAGCCAGAGTTATACGAGATCAAACGCTAACAGTTTTGTCGCATTTCGTGAGGATGGTGAGTTTAAGGTGGGTCAGATTCTACTGTTCGTAGATCAAAGTTCAGCGATCTTCTGTTTAGTACAGCTGTACGAGATAATTGAAACAATCGTTATTGATCTCAGGTCGACAGAATTTGAAAAGGAATCAGGTGTCCTTGAGCCTCTTGCATATCGTGTTACAGAATTGCCTGACATTCAGCTTCTGAGAGTGGATTCAGTTCAAAATAAGCCTATCAAGTTTTTCTTCCTGGGCAATCTTTACTTTATCAACGTGCAAAACATTTCGAGCACGAATAGATTTGAAGGACCGTTTAGTTCTGAAAGTTTAACTTTACTTGTTCTGATAGTTTAGTGCAGATTTGCCTACTTGCGTAGGTTTCTGATAGCAAGGGAACTAAATCAATACTTTGTTTAAGTGGAGCTTCTGAGTGAATTTAGTGGTTTCTGAAAATTATTTTCTCAAAGAATACATACATACATTCATTACAGATACATACATACATACATATATACATACATCCATACATACATACATACATACATACATACATACATACATACATACATACATACATACTTACATACATACATACATAAATAAATACATATCGATATATAGATACATATATACATACATACATACATACTTACATACATACATACACATATACATACATACATACAAACATACATATATACATACATACATACATACATACATACATACATACATACATACATGCATACATACATACATACATACATATATACATCCATACATACATACATACATACATACATACATACATACATACATACATACATACATACATACATACATACATACATACATACATACATACATACATACATACATACATACATACATAAATACATATCGATACATAGATACATATATACATACATACATACATACATACATACACATATACATCCACATACATAAATACATACAAAAACATACATACATATACATCAAATTTGAAATTCCGGGACGTTAGCGGGTGTTTTTGCACGCTTCGAATTTTTCTTACTAGTTTGCTTTTAACTTTGTTACTTGTTTAAGTTAATTTTAATATTATTTAAAAAGGTTAATAATGTTCAAGTACGCAATAAACGTTAGCGGGTGTTTCTGCCCGCTTCGACCGCGGATTTAAAACCTTAAATTTGAAATTGCGGGACGTTAGCGGGTGTTTCTGTCCGCTTCGAATTTCTATTACTTGTTCTGCTTTTATTTTTGTTACTTGTTTAAGTTACTTTTGATAACTCTTAAAAACTTTAATAATGTCGAAGTACGCAATAAACGTTAGCGGGCGTTTCTGCCCGCTTCGACCGCGGATTTAAAACTTTAAATTTGAAATTCCGGGACGTTAGCGGGTGTTTCTATCCGCTTCGAATTTTTCTTACTAGTTTGCTCTTAACTTTGTTACTTGTTTAAGTTAATTTTAATTTTACTTAAAAACTTTTATAATGTTCAAGTACGCAATAAACGTTAGCGCGTGTTTCTGCCCGCTTCGACCGCGGATTTAAATCTTTATATTTGAAATTCCCGGACTTTAGCGGGTGTTTCTGCACGCTTCGAAATTTAATTAGATAATAGATAATTTTATGTTAGGTTTGGAGAGTGCTCTTTGAGCCATGATTTGTATCTAGTGCTCTCCTCATTTCTCCTATAGCCTCTAAACAAAAAATTAGTATCTATTTGTTTAGATTTGGAGAGTTTTGGAGCCTTGTTTTGTATCTAGTGCTATGCTTATCTCTCCTATAACCTTCAAACAAAAGAAATATCTGTTTGTTTACATTTGGAGAGAGTTCCTTGAGCCTGGTTGTGTACCTGGTGCTGTGCTCAATTCTCCTATATCTTTTTGTAACTCCAACGCTGCCGGTCCCAAGTCCGGAATGAAAAAGGAGGAGGGTAACGTGAACAGAACATACTGGAAAGAATTCGAAAAGTTGATTATAAATTCAACTATAGAGACTTTTTCCGACAATTTTTATATTGCTTCAATATAATATTGCTTCAAACATATTTTCATAAATCAAATATGTCCATATTGCTTGATATATATTGCTTCATACGTAAATTTCCGGTTAATTCCAATAATTAATTTTAAATAATTTTTAGAAATAGGTCTTTTTTATCGGGTCAAGGAGTTGTTGAAATCAAACCAAACTTGGTATGGAGTATCCACTGTATATATAGAGTCTGAAACAAAAAGATTTTTTGCTATAGCTTGCCTAGGAAAAAAGTTAGTTTTTCATACGGAAATTTTGACTTATTAGCTTATTCTATTTTCAAAAATATAGAAATTTCATCGGGTCAAGGAGTTGTTCAAAGTGAACCAAATTGATATCCCAGACTACCAGTACTATTTAAGTTGTTATGCAAAAAGAATGGTCAGCCTAACTTTCCTAGAAAAAAAGTTAGTTTTTCATACGGAAATTTGCTATTATTTCGTTTCAATTGCAATTTTTGAATTTTAAAAAAAAGGTCTATTTCGTCAGGTCAAGGAGTTGTCCAAATCAAACCAAACTTGGTATGGAGTATCCCCTGTTTATATAGAGTCTGAAACAAAGAGATTTTTTGCTATAGCTTGCCTAGGAAAAAAGTTAGTTTGTCATACGGAACTTTTCGATTTATTCAAATCATTAATTTTGATATATAGTATTTTTCATTGGGTCAAGGAGTTGTCGAAATCGAACCAAACTTGGTATGGAGTATCCCCTGTATATATAGAGTCTGAAACAAAAAGATTTTTTGCTATAGCTTGCCTAGGAAAAAAGTTAGTTTTTCATACGGAAATTTTGACTTATTCGCTTATTCTATTTTCAAAAATATAGAAATTTCACCGGGTCAAGGAATTGTTCAAAGTGAACCAAATTGATATCCCAGACTACCAGTACTATTTAGGTTGTTATGCAAAAAAAATGGTCAGCCTAACTTTCCTAGAAAAAAAGTTAGTTTTTCATACGGAAATTTGCTATTATTTCGTTTCAATTGCAATTATTGAATTTTAAAAATAGGTCTATTTCGTCGGGTCAAGGAGTTGTCCAAATCGAACCAAACTTGGTATGGAGTATCCCCTGTTTATATAGAGTCTGAAACGAAACGAGTTTTTGCTATAGCTTGCCAAGGAAAAAAGTTAGTTTTTCATACGGAAATTTTGACTTATTCGCTTATTCTATTTTCAAAAATATAGAAATTTCATCGGGTCAAGGAGTTGTTCAAAGTGAACCAAATTGATATACCAGACTACCAGTACTATTTAGGTTGTTATGCAAAAAGAATGTTCAGCCTAACTTTCCTAGAAAAAATGTTTGTTCTTCATACGGAAATTTGCTATTATTTTGTTTCAATTGCAATTATTGAATTTTAAAAGTAGGTCTATTTCGTCGGGTCAAGGATTTGTCCAAATCGAACCAAACCTGGTATGGAGTATCCCCTGTTTATATAGAGTCTGAAACGAAAGGAGTTTTTGCTATAGCTTGCCTAGGAAAAAAGTTAGTTTTTCATACGGAAATTTTGACTTATTCGCTTATTCTATTTTCAAAAATATGGAAATTTCATCGGGTCAAGGAGTTGTCCAAATCAAACCAAACGTGGTATGGAGTATCCCCTGTTTATATAGAGTCTGAAACAAAAAGATTTTTTGCTATAGCTTGCCTAGGAAAAAAGTTAGTTTCTCATACGGAAATTTTGACTTATTCGCTTATTCTATTTTCAAAAATATAGAAATTTCACCGGGTCAAGGAATTGTTCAAAGTGAACCAAATTGATATCCCAGACTACCAGTACTATTTAAGTTGTTATGCAAAAAAATGGTCAGCCTAACTTTCCTAGAAAAAAAGTTAGTTTTTCATACGGAAATTTTGACTTATTCGCTTGCTCTATTTTCAAAAATATAGAAAATTCATCGGGTCAAGGAGTTGTCCAAATCGAACCAAACTTAGTTTGGAGTATCCCCTGTTTATATAGAGTCTGAAACGAAAAGAGTTTTTGCTATAGCTTGCCTAGGAAAAAAGTTAGTTTCTCATACGGAAATTTTGACTTATTCGCTTATTCTATTTTAAAAAATATAGAAATTTCACCGGGTCAAGGAATTGTTCAAAGTGAACCAAATTGATATCCCAGACTACCAGTACTATTTAAGTTGTTATGCAAAAAAAATGGTCAGCCTAACTTTCCTAGAAAAAAAGTTAGTTTTTCATACGGAAATTTTGACTTATTCGCTTACTCTATTTTCAAAAATATAGAAACTTCATCGGGTCAAGGAGTTGTCCAAATCAAACCAAACGTGGTATGGAGTATCCCCTGTTTATATTGAGTCTGAAAGAAAAAGAGTTTTTGCTATAGCTTGCCTAGGAAAAAAGTTAGTTTTTCATACGGAAATTTGCGATTTATTCATATCATTAATTTTGATATATAGTATTTTTCATTGGGTCAAGGAGTTGTCGAAATCAAACCAAACTTGGTATGGAGTATTCCCTGTATTTATAGAGTCTGAAACAAAAAGATTTTTTGCTATAGCTTGCCTAGGAAAAAAGTTAGTTTTTCATACGGAAATTTTGACTTATTCGCTTATTCTATTTTCAAAAATATAGAAATTTCATCGGGTCAAGGAGTTGTTCAAAGTGAACCAAATTGATATACCAGACTACCAGTACTATTTAAGTTGTTATGCAAAAAGAATGGTCAGCCTAACTTTCCTAGAAAAAAAGTTAGTTTTTCATACGGAAATTTTGACTTATTCGCTTATTCTATTTTCAAAAATATAGAAATTTCATCGGGTCAAGGAGTTGTCCAAATCAAACCAAACGTGGTATGGAGTATCCCCTGTTTATATAGAGTCTGAAACAAAAAGATTTTTTGCTATAGCTTGCCTAGGAAAAAAGTTAGTTTCTCATACGGAAATTTTGACTTATTCGCTTATTCTATTTTCAAAAATATAGAAATTTCACCGGGTCAAGGAATTGTTCAAAGTGAACCAAATTGATATCCCAGACTACCAGTACTATTTAAGTTGTTATGCAAAAAAATGGTCAGCCTAACTTTCCTAGAAAAAAAGTTAGTTTTTCATACGGAAATTTTGACTTATTCGCTTGCTCTATTTTCAAAAATATAGAAAATTCATCGGGTCAAGGAGTTGTCCAAATCGAACCAAACTTAGTATGGAGTATCCCCTGTTTATATAGAGTCTGAAACAAAAAGATTTTTTGCTATAGCTTGCCTAGGAAAAAAGTTAGTTTCTCATACGGAAATTTTGACTTATTCGCTTATTCTATTTTCAAAAATATACAAATTTCACCGGGTCAAGGAATTGTTCAAAGTGAACCAAATTGATATCCCAGACTACCAGTACTATTTAAGTTGTTATGCAAAAAAAATGGTCAGCCTAACTTTCCTAGAAAAAAAGTTAGTTTTTCATACGGAAATTTGCTATTATTTCGTTTCAATTGCAATTATTGAATTTTAAAAATAGGTCTATTTCGTCGGGTCAAGGAGTTGTCCAAATTGAACCAAACTTGGTATGGAGTATCCCCTGTTTATATAGAGTCTGAAACGAAACGAGTTTCTGCTATAGCTTGCCTAGGAAAAAAGTTAGTTTTTCATACGGAAATTTTGACTTATTCGCTTATTCTATTTTCAAAAATATAGAAATTTCATCGGGTCAAGGATTTGTTCAAAGTGAACCAAATTGCTATCCCAGACTACCAGTACTATTTAATTTGTTATGCAAAAAGAATGGTCAGCCTAACTTTCCTAGAAAAAAAGTTAGTTTTTCATACGGAAATTTTGACTTATTCGCTTACTCTATTTTCAAAAATATAGAAACTTCATCGGGTCAAGGAGTTGTCCAAATCAAACCAAACGTGGTATGGAGTATCCCCTGTTTATATTGAGTCTGAAAGAAAAAGAGTTTTTGCTATAGCTTGCCTAGGAAAAAAATTAGTTTTTCATACGGAAATTTGCGATTTATTCAAATCATTAATTTTGATATATAGTATTTTTCATTGGGTCAAGGAGTTGTCGAAATCAAACCAAACTTGGTATGGAGTATTCCCTGTATTTATAGAGTCTGAAACAAAAAGATTTTTTGCTATAGCTTGCCTAGGAAAAAAGTTAGTTTTTCATACGGAAATTTTGACTTATTCGCTTATTCTATTTTCAAAAATATAGAAATTTCATCGGGTCAAGGAGTTGTTCAAAGTGAACCAAATTGATATACCAGACTACCAGTACTATTTAAGTTGTTATGCAAAAAGAATGGTCAGCCTAACTTTCCTAGAAAAAAAGTTAGTTTTTCATACGGAAATTTTGACTTATTCGCTTATTCTATTTTCAAAAATATAGAAATTTCATCGGGTCAAGGAGTTGTTCAAAATGAACCAAATTGATATCCCAGACTACCAGTACTATTTAAGTTGTTATGCAAAAAGAATGGTCAGCCTAACTTTCCTAGAAAAAAAGTTAGTTTTTCATACGGAAATTTTGACTTATTCGCTTACTCTATTTTCAAAAATATAGAAACTTCATCGGGTCAAGGAGTTGTCCAAATCAAACCAAACGTGGTATGGAGTATCCCCTGTTTATATTGAGTCTGAAAGAAAAAGAGTTTTTGCTATAGCTTGCCTAGGAAAAAAGTTAGTTTTTCATACGGAAATTTTGACTTATTCGCTTACTCTATTTTCAAAAATATAGAAACTTCATCGGGTCAAGGAGTTGTCCAAATCAAACCAAACGTGGTATGGAGTATCCCCTGTTTATATTGAGTCTGAAAGAAAAAGAGCTTTTGCTATAGCTTGCCTAGGAAAAAAGTTAGTTTTTCATACGGAAATTTGCGATTTATTCAAATCATTAATTTTGATATATAGTATTTTTCATTGGGTCAAGGAGTTGTCGAAATCAAACCAAACTTGGTATGGAGTATTCCCTGTATATATAGAGTCTGAAACAAAAAGATTTTTTGCTATAGCTTGCCTAGGAAAAAAGTTAGTTTTTCATACGGAAATTTTGACTTATTCGCTTATTCTATTTTCAAAAATATAGAAATTTCATCGGGTCAAGGAGTTGTTCAAAGTGAACCAAATTGATAAACCAGACTACCAGTACTATTTAGGTTGTTATGCAAAAAGAATGGTCAGCCTAACTTTCCTAGAAAAAATGTTTGTTCTTCATACGGAAATTTGCTATTATTTTGTTTCAATTGCACTTATTGAATTTTAAAAGTAGGTCTATTTCGTCGGGTCAAGGAGTTGTCCAAATCAAACCACACCTGGTATGGAGTATCCCCTGTTTATATAGAGTCTGAAACGAAACGAGTTTTTGCTATAGCTTGCCTAGGAAAAAAGTTAGTTTTTCATACGGATATTTTGACTTATTCGCTTATTCCATTTTCAAAAATATAGAAATTTCATCGGGTCAAGGAGTTGTTCAAAGTGGACCAAATTGATATCCCAGACTACCAGTACTATTTAAGTTGTTATGCAAAAAGAATGGTCAGCCTAACTTTCCTAGAAAAAAAGTTAGTTATTCATACGGAAATTTTGACATATTCGCTTATTCCATTTTCAAAAATATAGAAATTTCATCGGGTCAAGGAGTTGTTCAAAGTGAACCAAATTGATATCCCAGACTACCAGTACTATTTAAGTTGTTATGCAAAAGGAATGTTCAGCCTAACTTTCCTAGAAAAAATGTTTGTTCCTCATACGGAAATTTGCTATTATTTTGTTTCAATTGCAATTATTGAATTTTAAAAGTAGGTCTATTTCGTCGGGTCAAGGATTTGTCCAAATTGAACCAAACCTGGTATGGAGTATCCCCTGTTTATATAGAGTCTGAAACGAAACAAGTTTTTGCTATAGCTTGCCTAGGAAAAAAGTTAGTTTTTCATACGGAAATTTTGACTTATTCGCTTATTCTATTTTCAAAAAATATAGATATTTCATCGGGTCAAGGAGTTGTTCAAAGTGAACCAAATTGATATCCCAGACTACCAGTACTATTTAAGTTGTTATGCAAAAAGAATGGTCAGCCTAACTTTCCTAGAAAAAAAGTTAGTTTTTCATACGGAAATTTTGACTTATTCGCTTACTCTATTTTCAAAAATATAGAAAATTCATCGGGTCAAGGAGTTGTCCAAATCGAACCAAACTTAGTATGGAGTATCCCCTGTTTATATAGAGTCTGAAACAAAAAGATTTTTTGCTATAGCCTGCCTAGGAAAAAAGTTAGTTTCTCATACAGAAATTTTGACTTATTCGCTTATTCTATTTTCAAAAATATAGAAATTTCGCCGGGTCAAGGAATTGTTCAAAGTGAACCAAATTGATATCCCAGACTACCAGTACTATTTAAGTTGTTATGCAAAAAAAATGGTCAGCCTAACTTTCCTAGAAAAAAAGTTAGTTTTTCATACGGAAATTTGCTATTATTTCGTTTCAATTGCAATTATTGAATTTTAAAAATAGCTCTATTTCGTTGGGTCAAGGAGTTGTCCAAATCGAACCAAACTTGGTATGGAGTATCCCCTGTTTATATAGAGTCTGAAGCGAAACGAGTTTTTGCTATAGCTTGCCTAGGAAAAAAGTCAGTTTTCCATACGGAAATTTTGACTTATTCGCTTATTCTATTTTCAAAAATATAGAAATTTCATCGGGTCAAGGAGTTGTTCAAAATGAACCAAAATGATATCCCAGACTACCAGTACTATTTAAGTTGTTATGCAAAAAGAATGGTCAGCCTAACTTTCCTAGAAAAAAAGTTAGTTTTTCATACGGAAATTTTGACTTATTCGCTTAGTCTATTTTCAAAAATATAGAAACTTCATCGGGTCAAGGAATTGTCCAAATCAAACCAATCGTGGTATGGAGTATCCCCTGTTTATATAGAGTCTGAAAGAAAAAGAGTTTTTGCTATAGTTTGCCTAGGAAAAAAGTTAGTTTTTCATACGGAAATTTGCGATTTATTCAAATCATTAATTTTGATATATAGTATTTTTCATTGGGTCAAGGAGTTGTCGAAATCAAACCAAACTTGGTATGGAGTATCCCCTGTATATATAGAGTCTGAAACAAAAAGATTTTTTGCTATAGCTTGCCTAGGAAAAAAGTTAGTTTTTCATACGGAAATTTTGACTTATTCGCTTATTCTATTTTCAAAAATATAGAAATTTCATCGGGTCAAGGAGTTGTTCAAAGTGAACCAAATTGATATACCAGACTACCAGTACTATTTAAGTTGTTATGCAAAAAGAATGGTCAGCCTAACTTTCCTAGAAAAAAAGTTAGTTTTTCATACGGAAATTTTGACTTATTCGCTTATTCTATTTTCAAAAATATAGAAATTTCATCGGGTCAAGGAGTTGTTCAAAATGAACCAAATTGATATCCCAGACTACCAGTACTATTTAAGTTGTTATGCAAAAAGAATGGTCAGCCTAACTTTCCTAGAAAAAAAGTTAGTTTTTCATACGGAAATTTTGACTTATTCGCTTACTCTATTTTCAAAAATATAGAAACTTCATCGGGTCAAGGAATTGTCCAAATCAAACCAATCGTGGTATGGAGTATCCCCTGTTTATATAGAGTCTGAAAGAAAAAGAGTTTTTGCTATAGCTTGCCTAGGAAAAAAGTTAGTTTTTCATACGGAAATTTTGACTTATTCGCTTATTCTATTTTCAAAAATATAGAAATTTCATCGGGTCAAGGAGTTGTTCAAAGTGAACCAAATTGATATACCAGACTACCAGTACTATTTAGGTTGTTATGCAAAAAGAATGGTCAGCCTAACTTTCCTAGAAAAAATGTTTGTTCTTCATACGGAAATTTGCTATTATTTTGTTTCAATTGCACTTATTGAATTTTAAAAGTAGGTCTATTTCGTCGGGTCAAGGAGTTGTCCAAATCAAACCACACCTGGTATGCAGTATCCCCTGTTTATATAGAGTCTGAAACGAAACGAGTTTTTGCTATAGCTTGCCTAGGAAAAACGTTAGTTTTTCATACGGAAATTTTGACTTATTCGCTTATTCCATTTTCAAAAATATAGAAATTTCATCGGGTCAAGGAGTTGTTCAAAGTGAACCAAATTGATATCCCAGACTACCAGTACTATTTAAGTTGTTATGCAAAAAGAATGGTCAGCCTAACTTTCCTAGAAAAAAAGTTAGTTATTCATACGGAAATTTTGACTTATTCGCTTACTCTATTTTCAAAAATATAGAAACTTCATCGGGTCAAGGAGTTTTCCAAATCGAACCAAACTTGGTATGGAGTATCCCCTGTATATATAGAGTCTGTAACAAAAAGATTTTTTGCTATAGCTTGCCTAGGAAAAAAGTTAGTTTTTCATACGGAAATTTGCGATTTATCCAAATCATTAATTTTGATATATAGTATTTTTCATTGGGTCAAGGAGTTGTCGAAATCAAACCAAACTTGGTATGGAGTATCCCCTGTATATATAGAGTCTGAAACAAAAAGATTTTTTGCTATAGCTTGCCTAGGAAAAAAGTTAGTTTTTCATACGGAAATTTTGACTTATTCGCTTATTCTATTTTCAAAAATATAGAAATTTCATCGGGTCAAGGAGTTGTTCAAAGTGAACCAAATTGATATACCAGACTACCAGTACTATTTAAGTTGTTATGCAAAAAGAATGGTCAGCCTAACTTTCCTAGAAAAAATGTTTGTTCTTCATACGGAAATTTGCTATTATTTTGTTTCAATTGCACTTATTGAATTTTAAAAGTAGGTCTATTTCGTCGGGTCAAGGAGTTGTCCAAATCAAACCACACCTGGTATGCAGTATCCCCTGTTTATATAGAGTCTGAAACGAAACGAGTTTTTGCTATAGCTTGCCTAGGAAAAAAGTTAGTTTTTCATACGGAAATTTTGACTTATTCGCTTATTCCATTTTCAAAAATATAGAAATTTCATCGGGTCAAGGAGTTGTTCAAAGTGAACCAAATTGATATCCCAGACTACCAGTACTATTTAAGTTGTTATGCAAAAAGAATGGTCAGCCTAACTTTCCTAGAAAAAAAGTTAGTTATTCATACGGAAATTTTGACTTATTCGCTTACTCTATTTTCAAAAATATAGAAACTTCATCGGGTCAAGGAGTTGTCCAAATCGAACCAAACTTGGTATGGAGTATCCCCTGTATATATAGAGTCTGTAACAAAAAGATTTTTTGCTATAGCTTGCCTAGGAAAAAAGTTAGTTTTTCATACGGAAATTTTGACTTATTCGCTTACTCTATTTTCAAAAATATAGAAATTTCATCGGGTCAAGGAGTTGTTCAAAGTGAACCAAATTGATATACCAGACTACCAGTACTATTTAGGTTGTTATGCAAAAAGAATGGTCAGCCTGACTTTCCTAGAAAAAATGTTTGTTTTTCATACGGAAATTTGCTATTATTTTGTTTCAATTGCAATTATTGAATTCTAAAAGTAGGTCTATTTCGTCGGGTCAAGGAGTTGTCCAAATCAAACCAAACCTGGTATGGAGTATCCCCTGTTTATATAAAGTCTGAAACGAAACGAGTTTTTGCTATAGCTTGCCTAGGAAAAAAGTTAGTTTTTCATACGGAAATTTTGACTTATTCGCTTACTTTATTTTCAAAAATATAGAAATTTCATCGGGTCAAGGAGTTGTTCAAAGTGAACCAAATTGATATACCAGACTACCAGTACTATTTAGGTTGTTATGCAAAAAGAATGGTCAGCCTGACTTTCCTAGAAAAAATGTTTGTTCTTCATACGGAAATTTGCTATTATTTTGTTTCAATTGCAATTATTGAATTCTAAAAGTAGGTCTATTTCGTCGGGTCAAGGAGTTGTCCAAATCGAACCAAACCTGGTATGCAGTATCCCCTGTTTATATAGAGTCTGAAACGAAACGAGTTTTTGCTATAGCATGCCTAGGAAAAAAGTTAGTTTTTCATACGGAAATTTTGACTTATTCGCTTATTCTATTTTCAAAAATATAGAAATTTCATCGGGTCAAGGAGTTGTTCAAAGTGAACCAAACTGATATCACAGACTACCAGTACTATTTAAGTTGTTATGCAAAAAGAATGGTCAGCCTAACTTTCCTAGAAAAAAAGTTAGTTTTTCATACGGAAATTTTGACTTATTCGCTTACTCTAATTTCAAAAATATAGAAACTTCATTGGGTCAAGGAGTTGTCCAAATCGAACCAAACTTGGTATGGAGTATCCCCTGTATATATAGAGTCTGCAACAAAGAGAGTTTTTGCTATTGCTTGCCTAGGAAAAAAGTTAGTTTTTCATACGGAAATTTTGACTTATTCGCTTATTCTATTTTCAAAAATATAGAAATTTCATCGGGTCAAGGAGTTGTTCAAAGTGAACCAAATTGATATCCCAGACTACCAGTATTCTTTAGGTTGTTATGCAAAAAAATGGTCAGCCTAACTTTCCTAGAAAAAAGTTAGTTTTTCAAACGGTAATTTTGACTTATTCGCTTATTCTATTTTCAAAAATATAGAAATTTCATCGGGTCAAAGAGTTGTTCAAAGTGAACCAAATTGATATCCCAGACTACCAGTACTAATTAAGTTGTTATGCAAAAAGAATGGTCAGCCTAACTTTCCTAGAAAAAAAGTTAGTTATGCATACGGAAATTTTGACTTATTCGCTTACTCTATTTTCAAAAATATAGAAATTTCATCGGGTCAAAGAGTTGTTCAAAGTGAACCAAATTGATATCCCAGTCTACCAGTACTAATTAGGTTGTTATGCAAAAAGAATGGTCAGCCTAACATTCCTAGAAAAAAAGTTAGTTTTTCATAGGAAAATTTTGACTTATTCGCTTATTCTATTTTCAAAAATATAGAAATTTCATCGGATCAAGGAGTTGTCCAAATCGAACCAAACTTGGTATGGAGTATCCCCTGTATATATAGAGTCTGAAACAAAAAGAGTTTTTGCTATGGCTTGCCTAGGAAAAAAGTTAGTTTTTCATACTGAAATTTTGACTTATTCGCTTATTCTATTTTCAAAAATATAGAAGTTTCATCGGGTCAAGGAGTTGTTCAAAGTGAACCAAATTGATATCCCAGACTACCAGTATTATTTAAATTGTTATGCAAAAAGAATGGTCAGCCTAACTTTCCTAGAAAAAAAGTTAGTTTTTCAAACGGAAATTTTGACTTATTCGCTTATTCTTTTTTCAAAAATATAGAAATTTCATCGGGTCAAGGAGTTGTTCAAAGTGAACCAAATTGATATCCCAGACTACCAGTACTATTTAGGTTGTTATGCAAAAAGAATGATCAGCCTAACTTTCCTAGAAAAAAAGTTAGTTTTTCATACGGAAGTTTTGACTTATTCGCTTATTCTATTTTCAAAAATATAGAAATTTCATCGGGTCAAGGAGTTGTCCAAATCGAACCAAACTAGGTATGGAGTATCCCCTGTATATATAGAGTCTGCAACAAAAAAAGTTTTTGCTATAGCTTGCCTAGAAAAAAAGTTAGTTTTTCATACGGAAATTTTGACTTATTCGCTTATTCTATTTTCAAAAATATAGAAATTTCATCGGGTCAAGGAGTTGTTCAAAGTGAACCAAATTGATATCCAGACTACCAGTACTATTTAGGTTATTATGCAAAAATAATGGTCAGCCTAACTTTCCTAGAAAAAAGTTAGTTTTTCATACGGAAATTTGCGATTTATTCAAATCATTAATTTTGACATATAGTATTTTTCATCGGGTCAAGGAATTAATCAAATCGAACCAAACTCGGTATGGAGTATTCCAAATGTATATAGAATCTAGGGGAAAAAGAATTTCTGGTATTGCTTGCCTCTGGAAAAAGTTACTTCTTTCTTTATTTTATTTTATCTAATATATTTTGTAATTTATTATGTTTTTGTTATTGTTTCCGACAGCTCTTAACTATTTTATTGTTTGCTTTTGTTTTGTTTTGTTTTGTTTTGTCTTGTTTTGTTTTGGAGATAGAGTTTAGGCCAGGTTTTTTGCCAGTGCTTTGCTCAAAAATCTCCTATAGTTGAATGTTCATAACTCCGCCGGTCCCGAGCCCGGTTGAGATAAGGAGGAGGGAAACACACCCAAATCATAATGGAAAAATCTCAAGAGTTGATTTTTTTAAATCAAATTGAGATATTTCCGACACTGCTGTAGCTAAATATATTTATAGACTCATTTAGTGCATCGCGTGCTTTCTAGACGTTTTACGGGCCGAGGATTTTGCCGAAAAATAACGGGGAAAAGAGTGTAAAGAGTGTAAAAAAATAGTATTTTTACACCGTTAGTGCCCCCCTTATTAAGGGTGGAATTGCATATTAAAGTGTAATTTACTGGTGTAAACTTCAGAAAAAGAGTGTAATGAAGAGTGTAAAAATAAGTTTTAACGGTATAATAAAGAGTGTAAAAATAAGTTTTAACGGTGTAATAAAGAGTGTAAAAATAAATTTTAACGGTGTAATAAAGAGTGTAAAAACATGTTGTAACGGTGTAATCTAAAGAGTGTAAAAATAAGTTATTCCACTCTTTTTGCACCGTTAAATCTTAAAATTACACCACTAAAATTACACTTTAATATCCCGGGTCGAGGTTTGGTGGTGAATTTTCGTAAGAAATGCGGTGAAATGCGGTGAAAAAAAATAATTTTCACCGCGTATTTCTTACATCTTTTTGCGGTGAATGCGGTGAATCGCGGTGAATTATTTTTTTTCACCGCGTTCTCAGTATTCTCACAAAAAAGAATCCTCCCCACACGGGTTCGAACCTCTGACCTCCTGCATGCCTTCGTATGCTTATTCCTCTGCGCCAACTGTCACTTAGGTCTTTGTTATTTCTTGTGAATTTTAATCATATTGAGTAAGTAAACTTTGGAAACCATATGCGGTGAATTTTTGTAAGACATGCGGTGAAATGTGGTGAATTATTTTTTTTCACCGCTTTCACCGCATTCACCGCATTTCTTACATTAATTTGCCATAATAGTCTATGCGGTGAATTTTTGTAAGAAATGCGGTGAATTTGGTGGTGAATTTTTGTAAGAAATGCGGTGAAAAGCGGTGAATTATTTTTTTTCACCGCATTCACCGCAATCACCGCATTTCTTACGAAAATTCACCGCATTCACCGCATTTCTTACGAAAATTCACCCTAAAACCTCGACCCGGGATGCAATTCCACCCTTAATAAGGGGGGCACTAACGGTGTAAAAATATTATTTTTACACTCTTTACACTCTTTTCCCCGTTATTTTTGGGAAAAATCCTCGGCCCGGGTATTCATACATCTACTTGTACATACCAGTTTTCAGATGTCGATCTTCAGATATCACATTAAATAATACCATTCTTCATTCAGATAACCCTCTTCAAATACCACTCCTCCTTCAGATAACAACCAATGTTAGTCATCTTACTATTAGTTCACCGACTGTTAGTTCATCTACTAATCTACATATTATTTCATCTAACTATGACGGAAAACAAGTAAAGGTTACGATTATATTTGCTATTAAATGACTCATTACGCTGGTAAATATTGTGTCAATGGATTATTAATAACCTGTAATCAGTAGGTTATCAGTATGACAACTACAGTTCACAGTAATTATTGTTCACAGTATTACAACTACAGACCTCACCTGATTCAATAACTCAACCTTTCAGCTTTGTATATTCTATAAACATCCGTACACCTCTATTGAAGATAACACCTCTGTCTTTGCGTTATGTCAATTATGACAAAAACAATTAGTTCGAATGACTATTCATCGCAATGAATATTACTTCAATTGACCATTCGTTCAAATGACCATTAGACCGAATAACCATCAGTTTGTCTAACCATTGATTAGACCGTTCATTTATCCAAATATATTTTAAACTCATCGAATCTCATAGAAAAACAAAAACGAATGATTAAAAAACTACAAATTAAATAAATAAAACAAAAAATTAATAACTAAAATAATAACTAAAACAATAGTTTCAAGGAACGACACCTCAGAAATAACAACATCACACAGTTTATCAAAGAACTCATAGATTATTTTCACAACTAATAGTTAATCTGATAGTCATAACAACTATCTTCAGTCAATACGCTTATCCAAATTATTTCTAACATCATTTTCTTTTAACTTATTAATTATTCTCATTCAATTATTTTCCTTCAAATTATTTTCATTCAGCTTCTTCATTCAAATCATACATGTTATAAACGTGATCGTTTATAAACATTTATGTGACACAAATACCGACCCATTCTACATTCAGTTTTCAAACCAACCCATGTGATCCTCTGTCATTAACAATATACGACAGGTCGGATCATGTTAAAACACTAAATGTCAAATATGCATATAGATCAGGTTCTCCATAAAATATTAGACACTTTTTTCTCCGCAAATCTGACGAATAAAATACAGGATACTAAAAAACTGATCTAACTTATTAGTAAGTGTCCTGATTATAACACTGAAGTCTTGAAAATTTTACAAGGGTTTACAACTAGATAAAACTGTCCCAAGACTGGCCCATGACCCACAATACTCACAAAACCAATTCTACCAAAAACACAATCGCCCAAATGCACTTATTACACGACGCCAATAATGCACAAACAGTCTACACTGCAAATGCCACTCAACACTATAATACATCAACCATTCATGAGGTATTTTCATTTTTTTATGAACTACACTTCTATGCTCTTTGTACACACCTCACGTCTGTGCATACACTTAAAACACAATTAATCCGCACTCGCATTCATCACTTCACTTCTAACTAACTATTCCACACTGCACGAGATCAATGAATTAACTCTTTTATGTAACCACTTTGAAATAAAAATTAAATCATGTACAACCTATCCCCCGTGTAGCATCAACCTTGTATCAGGTGCTAACAGAATCATTGAACAGCTCTTTAGAACTTTAGTTAACGGGAAAAAACAATTGGTCGAGAAAAACGAACTTTTCCCTTACGCTTATAATACGTAACAACAAACAAAACCCAGAATCTCACCGTACGAAGTTGTTTTCAATCAAAAACCTCGAAAACCAACTCCACTAAAAATAGAAACGACATTTTACAAATTGGGAAACTAAACCATCAGAGAGGAGTGTGTGTAAAACATTTGTGTAAAACCAACTCATGCGCATTTAGAAAAAAAATAGAGTCATCCCAAAATAGCGGAGTTAAAAATATGAATATACGCAGAATGGATCTTAGACAACGAGAAACAATCTAAGGAAACATACCAAAAAATTACAAGTATCCTTAAAAACAGAAATAGTTTAATGAATGAAATGAACACAAGATTAGCAACGACAAAACCTTCCAAAAAACACACGTTTCAATTACTAACCAATCAACAAAATGTTGATGGAGTCTCAAAAAATTAATTACCCCTGAAAACTAGTACGTTCCTAATAGTGGATAAATCATCAGAAATTACATACGTTTTACAAGACAAAACAAAGAGAAAATGGTAATACATAGAAATCATATAGATACATATAACACAAAAAAAACATATCAAAGCAGAGCTAAAAAAATTATGTTTTACGAGATAACCTTCCAATAAAAAAACAACCAGAATCCTATAAAGTTACAGAACCACAGAAATCAGAGTCGCTAGAGTCACTGAAGTTTCTCAGAACAGACACCATGTCACGGGAACATAATAATTTATCAATTAAACATAGGACCAAACCACGAAGTTTGGATTTCGATGATGTGAGCAAAACACAACCACCACAACAAGTAGTAACTCCTTAACTCATTCTCTCACCTACAAATAACCCCAATACTTTAACGGAACAAGTTCATAATACCCCTACAAGTCATAATACAACTAGTAAAAAAAACCAACTCAATCAGACGCTTAAAACACAGAATACACAAACTAACATCAACACACAACAACCAGACAGATTCCAAAATCCACATCTACAGCAAGACAGAACACACAACCTTCAAATAAAAAGCTTCACCCAAACATACCTGCCGAAAGATATCAGACCCTGAATATAAATCAACCACTAAAAAAAATAATCACTTTGATCCCGTCCATCTACAACGACAATTAAGAAACCAAATAATTAACCATCAACAACTGAGTAGCCCCCCAGAAAAAACACACATCAGGAGGCCCCCATTGAGTTGCCTTAAGGAAACGCAACATTGCGTCATCAAAAAATAATACCAATATAGAAAGACCTCATCAAAATGAAGTTAGTGCCTTAACTACAGACATACCAAATTCAACAGAGAACGACGGAAACGAAACACCGAATTAGGAGCAGAAAACAAAATGCTGTTCGACACGAAAACGTCCAACACTAGTTCGAGCACGAAGAAGATCATCCTACTCATATCCTAATCAAACACCATTACTACCTTACGAAAACTCTGAAATCGAAACAGAATCTGACGAATTAGGACCTTTGTACGTGAGAAGATCTGAACCGCCAAGCAGAACTGGCACCCCAATGTTACAAAAGTTTTGTATAGGATCACCAAGTGGCTCCACAATAGCTACACCAACATCATCCGAGAGGAAACATATTTTTTATCACCATCATTTAAACAACGTAAAAGTTTTAACTTCGTCTGCGAATACTTTAGAGCACAACAAGCTCCGTCACCAGATAGATCACTCTGGTCAGCTTCGACAAACGAATCAACTTCTGCAAATTCAGTTCTAACACTCAATTCAACCATTTTTTGTATTTTTGATTATCACCAAATACATCACTAATAGGTAACGAATCGCAAACAAACACGTCGCAAATGAATAGTTTCAATATATCAACTGACGCAAGTATATCTTACGTACCATTTGAACCAGAAAACAGACTACCTGATAATAATCGCGGACCACGAAGACCAAGATCAATATATAAGCCAAATCCACTGTCAAGCAGTCGGAGATCAGTCGAAACAAGGCGCTTCCTTTCAGACTATAGTTTATTCACACACCCTCTAACACTATACAGACCAAGAGATTCAGGAGAACGTCTTAAACAGTGGGCTTGAAGTAGATTACCAAAACACACGAAAATTTACAGATAGACAACTTAATACTGCACTAAAAGTATTAGCTACACCAAGACCAGAAATAACAATCAACTCAACAGTAGTAAACGAAACGATTTTTAACCATCAATTTCATGCAACAACACCATCCATAGCAACACTAAAAACACCAGCAACTTTTAATTGTGCTGAATTTATCTATAATTTCGATTGATCTACACATTGAGCACTAGATTTTGCATCATTCTTTAAACCAGGTACAGGACTAACACATGCATGTCTCTACAATTATTTGTTTTGTTATTACTACTGATAACATTACTATCACAATTCAAAAATAGCATAGCACCGTTACGGAAAACACCTCAAGATTTTAAACAACGAGATGAAATATTAACAAAATATAAAAAACAAAACAACAACCCCCTTCTAATCACATAAATCCCTCAGAAATGATAGCTTCGTTAATAATAGATTTTAAAAATGAAACCGATTATAAAACCTTGTGGGATAATAGGATATTAGACTATTGATTACATAATTGGGGAAAACATATTCAACCGCCCAACCCTTCAACAAGTCGAATACTACGTGCATCAAACCATTCCACCAACACTTCACACGATCCAAGCCTTTACCTTAATCTCTCTTTTCAATTATTGAACACGATTCAGTCCATTCACGTATTTCAACTCCTCAACCATCTATTTCATCAGATGTCAACCAACCGCATTCCACGAAACCACATTCTAGCAGTCCACCATACACTCCTCCATTCAACACACATATTCCTCCACATGAAATTAAGCCACTCCTTCCATCGAAACTAACAGAAAATACCGCAACGAAACCACAATACATTTTTGTCGAGCGCTTTGACTGTGAAGTAAAGGAAGTTAGTAATATTAAATATTACGAACCAAACAAAATCAGTAAAAGCAAATTTAAACTAATAGACCTCGAAATGAAACGAAAAGGAGTACAATTACTATTCAAAGCAAAAGCACTTGAATTAAGAGCAAACGCTGTGTCCTTCAACATAGTAGACAAAGTACATTGGTGCTCACAACACACTAATTATATACGCGTAAATAGGCCTAGTTATTATTACTGTGATGCCTTAAGATCAAAAGGCCTTGATTCAGAAGATGTTCGAAACGAGCTTGCAAGTCTAAACATACTATAACAACCACAACATAAACCAGGTACTTTTATTAAATCTATTAATTTTTTCTATAACCCAAGTCTTCAACAAATAGTAGAGCATGCACAGGGAAAGAATCCAACTACAAAAAGAAACACCAATGTCACCACAATGTGGTAGACTAACCTATAACTATAATGACCCTTTATGGATAACAAGCGCAAGTCTCAACCCACCATCCAATCGTCCAGGAGGCAGAAGACACCAAAATCAAACAGAACTTCTAGACTGGACAATAGAAATTAGAGAAGTATCTATACTACTAAACCTCGAAACCGAAGAAATATCTATAGACGGAATCAAATTAACATGTGATGTTGGTAAACGAGAATGCCAAAATACAGCATTAGCTAAGGCGACCAAAGTTTTGAAACCACATGTACATTGTCAAGTTTTTGATCTCATTCGTTCTGATGCCTTCATGGTAAAATATCAAGAGTGATATTAGATAGAAAAGAATGCAGAATGGAAAATAGTTCAAGGGCACGACAAAAACATCATTAACAAAAAAATTCAAGTAAACGATACAAAGTCACAAGTTTCAACTAAGTTTGAAGTATACCCAAAATCAGAATTTCAATTCGGATCATCCAAACGTTTACACAGTACGGAATATGGAAACATTTATATCATATTCGAACACAGATTTGATACGAAAACAGGGAAGCCAATGAAAAAATTAAAGATAAATTTGACAATAAAAAAGTCAAATAAAATAGACCACAGAAAAGAAATACACAAACCAGATATGAAGACAAAGAAAAAATCATTTTCACTCCGGTTTTTTGGTTAACGAAGTAACAAACCTCGAAAAGAAATTGGACCTTTGTATGAGCAAAGTTTACTCCAAATTATGTCTTCTACTCAAAAATCTGTTAACAGACACAAAACAAGTAGCCTTAACAGAAGAGCAAAAGGACAATCCGATACCAGTCATCACCACATTACATTACAAACGAACCAGTCTGTTTTCATAAAATACCAATTTTATACAAAAAACGATCACAATACGTACACCAACTAAGAAGACAAACCTATGCAAGGGCAAAAAATGCCATGTTTTCATAGCAACTTCGATCAATTTAATTCAGTAGACGCTGGAGGAACAGCTAGATATAGAATAACACCTTACCAAGTTAAAGTACAAATTAAACTACACACAATTTCACCAGAAGAAATTGAAATGAGAAATACGTTTAAACAAAGCGAGAGTTACAAAAAAGTGGAATTTTTAGCAGAGAAGAATTAGTAAAAAGAACGAAGACGAGACCTTCTCGGAGAGTATATGAGAGAACGCGAAAAACATTTAGAAGAGACAACCTCAGCTGACTTCAAAATAGATCAATCTAACGCTTAGTGGAAAAAAACAATTTTGGCTGAAATGGCTATAGGACTGCACTATAACAAACCTTGGCCGGCCATGGTATGGTCCATTCTAGAAAAACAGCTCTCCTGTACGCTATGTTCAATTTCTTATTGTTTATAACAAACGCAGTAATTGAATTCAACAACACATTTCCAGTACAATAAACAGTTGATAAACTAGCTAGTGTAACCAAATCACTATTAGCCGAATTTTTTGAGTATTTTCCATACATTAACCCAACTAATAGCAGAAATACAAGGAGACGGCGATCCTAAAAGTAATAAAAACAATGACGATGAAAACCACTATAACTATAAATCATCTGAAAAAAAACAAAAAAAATCATCAAAATATACGAATCACCATTTATCGTAAATGATGATGATGAAAGTAACGCTTACGTTGATACAAACCAAAAACATTGAAAAACAACCATCCGTAAAACCAAAAAAGGCTTAAACTAAAAAAACATTTGAATTTTTCACCAACAAACCATCATTACCAGAACGTAAGTATATACTTGAACCATTCCAAAAATAATTATTAGCAACCATAACCAGAAAAGATAATTCAGATGAACCTTTTACTGACACCACCACCAAACCTTACACCTACACCTTATCAATGCCCTAGGGCACCGCCAGACCCACCAATAGAAACAAGACTGGCATACGAAAACCCACAACTTCAACATTCGAATCAAGCCTTCATGCCCTCAGTAAAAGTGAATGGAATTGAAAAACCACCACCACTTGACCTCCAACATTTAAAACTCAACGCCAATAAAAAACACAACCAAAGTATAGCTTCAGTTTAGATATCAAGATATCGGCAATGATGAAGACAGACCACACACTGAAGTAACATAAAATGATACAAGGTAAGTTAAAAATTATGAGTTTTAACCAACAAAACGAGAGTACGAAAAACCATTCGTTATTAGTGACATCCGTAGAGGAAATGCAACTATTCAGTAATAAATCATTCAGTACTAACCCGTTCATTTAGCCCATTCAGCAGTTCATGTTTATACACAAACACTACAAACATTCAGTTATAATTTACACACACATATATATATATATATATATATATATATATATATATATATATATATATATATATATATATATATATATATATATATATATATTTGTGAATATATAAACACTACCAACATGCACTGATACAAAGTATCCTTTCTGTCACCCCTCCTTTTTCAATTATCTTCCAATTCACCGTTCGCGAACACCTAATATCTATCGCATTTTTATCGCTTGCTGTCACCACTATAATATCGCATGCTTTAATTACAATAATATTGCACATTGTAACAGCTAACATCTATCAAAGTCCAGCTATCAAAGATCAGCTATTTCAAATCTAAAATATTTAATTCACAATTCATCGTTTGTTCACAACCAACCAATTCATAACAGTACCAATTCACCTGTTCTCCTATCCGATCCGCTATCCACCTGGATTAATGCTTTAACTGAAACACCTGTTCATTCGTATAACGACACGAAAACAACAGGTGTAAATTATTAGAATAAAACCTTTAAGTAAATTAACCATGGTACTACTATTCATGAACAGTGTGTAAGCACAAACTCACGCACACACACTAATCAAACAAACAATAGTCTTGAAAATAATCATGAACTGATATCTATGTTTCATTCATACTAATTTACGTTTAGGTTTTAATTTGGCAAATAGCACCAACGAATTTCAACCAGATTTCTTCCTCAGCTGCACTGGCACAGACAAACGTCAACAAATGTGCATGCGAGCACAAATTGATAATTTTAAAACACCACAAGCCTATATGCAACACCAAGGAATACGGAAAATAGACATGCACTATCCATCTAATCCATATAAAACGCTAGCTAATATAGCTTTCCAAGCAACACCATTACATCAGTCTACACCACTCCTCGATAACCATATAATAACTATGAAATATACACTCAGGAACCACCGATGCCTATATACCCCCACCAATGCGACCACCACCACCCCAAATGAACCAAAAGCCAATGTACCAATTAATATTCAAAATCGATTAGGTCAACCCCGAAAGAACCCCATTGTCGAACAACGCCAACAACGCGCCGAAAACCAAACAAGCAATTTCAAAACAGACAACCTCAGATTTCCGAAAGCAATAACACCACGATCAAGCATTCCTAAAAGCTTTTTTCACCAGTCGATATATTAACAAAGACCAGATAATATGATAAAGGAATTTATATTGTTTAGTCATCTGGACCCAACAGAATATGCTAAATCAAGTTCAGGTCACTATAACCCTCTCCTGTTTTGACTGAATTGGTCAAAAATGCCTTCATATGTTGAACCCTTACTCTACCTTAAACATAGAATCAAAAAGTTCTACCCAACAATGCATTCCCAAGCTACCCAAACTGTAAATTATAGTTTAGGGAACATGGGGAGAGACACAATTCATCAATAGCTCTACCCGATGTTAAATCAATTTTATTGCCTGACAGAAGATTTCCAATTTGATTTTAAATAACGCTGCCAAATTCCGACATATTGCACCTTTGATCACGCCATTGCAAAAACATCCCAGGATTTAAATGCATATAAAGTGTTTGAACATGAGCTCTTTCAACTCAGTTTCAATTTCTTCCACCCAACTCCGAAGGACATACAAAACAACAACTTCCGTGAACATGAAACGAAACTCATTCATAATCTTGTATATTACACAGTTTACAGAGGAGTTGACAGACATAACAACTATGTACAAACATTAACGATCAATTAACCTCACCCTATTTCATGATTTTGAATACAGATTGAACACAAACACTAAACATGAAAATTTCTTAATTATGACCCAATTAAAAATTATTACATTTTCCAACCTAAAGAGCACTTAAAGAATCCGAGAGACCACTTATTGTACCCCTCAAAAAATTAGAACCCTGCGAACAGTACCACACTTTCACATTTACAATTTATACGGAAGTGTGTCCAACGACGGAGTTAAGACCTATATTGAATGATATAGCAGAAGAATCCCGAACGAGACTGAGAGAGAAGTCAGGAAAGCAGTCCGGTAAACGGTTATAAAACTGGATCTCAACGAAATCTCTGATACACTGACTGACGTCCTGACAAACAACGAACATTTTATGAAGAAGTTCAAACAATTCACAACAAAGGATAATTATTCTAAACAAACTGACCCTATTTAAAAAACAATCAATATTGAAATCATTTAGAATGTTGACCATTAGCAAAACTTTCTACTTGCTATAACTCAATTATATGCCATCATTTATAAACTCTTTTATTAATTCATGTCATCATTTATAAATGTCATTATTTATAATTTCGTTTATAACTTCATCATCAATAACGTCACAATTCATGAAGGTCGCCAGAACTTTCAATCTCATTGCAATTTTCTTGTTTATAACACGATTTATAACCATATGGGTACTAATACATTCACCTCCTCGTAGGTAGTAATCAACGCAGATAGTAATCATCGTAGTTAGTAATCAACACAGATTAACACGTACAATTGTTTAACACGTCTATTAGTGTCGATTTGTATAGCGTAATCATTAAAGTATTTGCGTATTTTAGTACATTTGGTACCATCAGTGTCCTCTCCAATAGTACTTCGATAAGGTACTATATAGGAACTATCATACGATGTAGACATCACCTGATAGAATAAGAAAATGTAAATAAAAGACATGTATGACATTTAATATTCTCACTTGCAACTAATATGTAACTGTATTGTATGTAAATATTTTAAAGAATGGCCAATTATATGTAATAATCACATGGAATACACAAAAATTGTTATGGTAAAAACCACATGTCAAACCAGAAAAGACACGATTAAAATTGACTTGAAATCAAACACCAAACACAGTAGTGTCTCTACTTGAAACTAACAGGAAACATCTTAATAAAACAATACTTTACCAAACATCAAAACAACTTTCAGTAGCACTTTAAGACACATTTTCAAAATTGGTGAGAAACAAAATTTTTCAAACCTTTTTGAAAAAAAGCAACGAATTAAAAAAATTCACAAGTATTATTAACAATCATCATAATACCAATTAAACAATCTAATTCACTATGTAATCCATACCAACCATCTTATCCGTAGTCTAAAACTAGTAACAATTAACATGCTCTCCAAGAATTATAAATAGCTAGCAATTTAAAGAACAATGCATATAGAAAGCTACGCTAAAAAAGAAAGAACAAACAGAAATGTGTACGAATCGAACATTATTCATGTAGCGTCCTGTCTATGTTTTTGAAAACTTTCGGCTACACCTTGACTAGTTCTTTCAAAAACTCGAGAGAAAATGTTATGTTTAGATACTCTTTCTTTTGATTCATATGGTTGGCAATTTTAAATAATACCTAAGACTCTAAACTTTAGAAACAAAAAGTCATTAACTACCGTACCAAATCACAAAACAACGACAAACGTTTATACCAATACTTTTCTCTTCCAACCGGAAGTCATCCTACGTATTTACAAAAAGTGTTATCAAAAAGATATAAAATCTTAAATTTTTTAACAGGACCTCATGAACAATTAGACTAAAGAAATTCAAAGACATGAATTACTTGTGAGTTTAATACAGTTGAACCAAAAACCCAAAAACACCGATAGCACTATAAATCTTTGCTAAAATTTTAAATACTTTACAGCTAACACTTTTAATTCTAAAAACATGTAAGTCAGGTGAGTCGATTTACGGATGAGGAAAAGACAATCACTCATTTCTCCAGTGCAGAGAAGACTTCAATTTTGTCTGATGCATTGCACACCGGCGTCTCGTGGGACTCACCATCTCACTCAGACAGTTTTTAGGATAGCCAACCCATGAAATGATGGAAAATATAATTTCGTGGTTGTTGATGCTCAAAATCCTCTCCGAGGTAGGCACCATCTGACGAATCTACAAGAAAGAAGTAAAAAGAAAGGGCAGAATATACTAAATAAAACTTTTGAAAAACTCAAAAAACTGGAAAGATGGAGTCAATATTGGTTGGTATCAAAATATCTAATTCAAAAATGTATTTTAAAAGACAAATAAATTCAGATCTAACTCACTTTAAAAACCGTATTGTGATTGGTTTGAAATGTACTTTTGCCCTTTCCAATTTTCACTGCTTTTATGCCTTCACTCTTTTAGCTGGTTACTTTTAGAGTCAGACCTCATATAACAATAACATGCATCTCCCTCTCTCTCTCTCTCTCTCTCTCTCTCTCTCTCTCTCTTTCTCGACTCCTCTCGTGAATTATAGGTTGAGACATAGTTTAGACTGTAGAATTGGGACCCCTGCATCGTCTACTAATACTCCTATCGGAGAGTAACAGATTAAAGACATAGAGCTTTAGTTAGTCAGGTAAGCCTTAAGATTTCATTTAGTCTTGAGACGCTATGAGGCTATCTGGAATGTTAGATATTCTGCTGCTCAATACTCAAAATTTATACAAAATTTATTTTAAAAAGATATATGTTGCTATGATTTGTAGTTTTTCGGCTCGCAAATTGTCAGCATGACATCAAACGACAGTTCGACTTCAATATCTCATGATAGGTGCCATATGTCTTAGTGCTTTTTTGAGGTTAACATTTCTCCACATTTAAATCAAGTTTGAGTGATTGATAGCTTTGAACAATCTGTTTTGCAGCCGGAAAACTTCTTGTTAAAAGCTGTTGAATTCATCTGCTTGCAAGGGACAACAGTGGACTGCTAAAAAATTGGTGAAAAAAATCCCTGAAGGAAATGATTTTCTCAGCATCGTCATCAAAGAACACATTTTTTTTTTGGTAGGCAATAATGACAGAACCCCAGGCTGAAGTCCCAGACGGTACCACGTATTCCAGACCGTCCCAGGCGAAAAGTGCTTTTGTCCAGACTTTCGTGCGTTCACCAGACTTTCATGCATTCATGATCCGATATCAAGTACTTTGCTTCAATGTATTGTTTTTTTTAAATTTATTGTATTGGAATGGACTTTTGCACAATAAGCACATTTAGATCGACTTTACTTTTTTGCATTGTTACCCAGATAGGAAAGGGCTATTACACTCCTCCGATGCAAAAGATGCAAGTTACCCGGGTCGAGGTTTGGCGGTGAATTTTTGTAAGAAATGCTGTGAAAAAAATAATTTTCACCGCGTATTTCTTACATCTTTTTGCGGTGAATGCGGTGAATCCCGGTGAATTATTTATTTTCACCGCGTTCTCAGTATTCTTACAAAAAAGAATTGTCCCCACGCGAGTTCGAACCTCTAACCTCCCCCATGCCTTCACCTGCTTATTCCGCTGCGCCAACTCTCACTTGCTTATTCGGTATTTCTTGTGAAATTAAATCGGATTGATTAAACGTTGGAAAGCAAATGCGTTGAATTTTTGTAAGAAATGCGGTGAATTTCGCGATGAATTTTTGTAAGAAATGCGGTGAAATGTGGTCAATTATTTTTTTCACCGCTTTCACCGCATTTCTTACATTAATTTGCCACAAACGTCGATGCGGTGAATTTTTGTAAGAAATGTGGTGAATTTTGCGGTGAATTTTTGTAATAAATGCGGTGAAATGCGGTGAAATATTTATTTTCACCGCGATCACCGCATTTCTTACAAAAATTTACCCAAAAACCTCGACCCGGGTATAGTCAGAAACATGGAACATGAAATTAAATTTGAGAGAGGCTCAAATATCAGTAGAGGAAAACCTCTCCTTTTTTAAAAAGTTAAAATCTTAGCGAAAAATGTGTTTCTTATAAAGTTTGTTCCCTCAGACCAAACTCAAGCATGGGGCAAACGGGATGGAGTGACCTAAACTTTGCCCAGACTAAGAACTTGGTCGCACCACTGTGCACTACCAAAGTACGTGTGGCAAATCCATTGCTGTCTTGGGTTGTGGACCTCATTTTGTGACCATGCATCAATTTTAGATGTGTGTCCCTATTTTCGGTCTTTAACTTTTTGTCTCCGACCATTTTAGTTGTTCCAAAGTTTATTCATACTGGGTCAACTACTTTTACAGGTGCACTGTCAACTGCAATCATTTCATACCAAATGTCAGTGGACCACTGTCTTGTCATAAACTGACCTCTCAGCCAAAGATTGGACAGTTTTAGAGTATTACTTCAAGAAAGAGCTAAATTATCTGTACTCTCTCCTTGAATCAGCGACTATCGAGAATAAATATTGACGAAATCAACGTAAATTAAAATAAAAGTGCATGTTCTGCTCAATTTTAGAAATCATAACTGCTCATTTAAAACTTTTAGAATGCTACGGCTCTTTTGTCAGATTTTTAATAACCAAATTATCCTTGACGTTGAATAAATGGCACTTGTTGGTTTGTTCTACTGAGTGTAATCGTAATCGTAGTCGTAGTCGTAGTAATAGTAGTAGTATTCTGGTGCTTCTGTTGTTTTGGGGAACTTCTCAAGAGCTGCCTTCTCGCCATAGTAAACCTAAGCAAGATCAAGTGCCTCGTTGCATGTTTATTTCTACGGCTAACCTTAAATGTCCCATATTTTATGGGATCTATTCTGTTTCGCCCCCCCCCCCCCACAGTGTTTTTATGACCCCCAGTTACAAATTATATGCTGTTATATAGCACGTTACTATGTAAGAAAATAGCACGTGCGCCTGGGGGTCATAAAAAATTTATGCTCACTAAGCTGGGGGGGGGGGGCGAAACAGAATAGATCCATATTATGCATAAAAAAATAAAACTTTGTGTTGCAAACGGTACATTTTGCCCAAAACCAAAATTTGAGTTTTGAGTGATAAAATTGTCAATTATTCTAATATTCACTCATAGAACTTCTTGATGGAACATAGCAAGCAGATTGCCCGAAAAATTCCGCTGTTGCCCCACTGGCTGACGTTGGCATTGAGACACTTTGAGAAAAATTGACGAATGACTAATTTTCTTCTAGATGTGAAAAAGTATTCAATTTTCGCCCGCAGTTTTGTTAAGTTCGTTAAATCTGGCTAGTTATGCTTTTAAATAGGGGGACAAGCTAAATACTAAAACTGGTTAGACTCTAAGTAATTTTGATTACAGAATTTACTAGGTCGTAGTGCACGGACTTTGTTGCTCTATCCCGTTTCTTTGATTTCGCTTTTGACCATAACCAAATTTACGTAAATTTGTTTTATTATCATAAGTTACATTCAATTGACACATTGAGTGAGATAAGTCAGAACTATAAGGTTAAATGGTGACTTAGGGGTAAAACAAAACAGATAAAAAACTTACGAAATACAATCACGAAATAGAGCAGTCACGAAATACAATCCAGAGAAATTCCATTGACTAAACAAAAAACCATTGACTAAGAACTAGGATTGGCTAAAAACTAATTAACTGGAAAACTAACTACTAAAACTGGAACTAAAAATTGAAAAATTGAAACAATTAGGAGAAGCACTTAGAAAAAAAACCACCGTAAAAGGACTCTATTGAAATTTCCGTACGTCAACAAAAATACAACGAGCAAGAATACCACACCGTTTTCTTTCTACTGTGTGTGTAAACAGATCTCAAAGAAAACATTGCCGAAAGAATTTCGGAAACGACATAAGGAAAGCTAGCATAAACAGACTTTTAATGACAAGATGAAATAAATTGATTTTGTCTCCATATGCTAATTTTGCATATAATTAAATAACAACACTCATCAGTACTCTTGGTATCACTCAATGAATAAAACATAATTGGCAATTCGTAAAAAAACTGCTTTAAAAAGACGCACGTGAACTTACACGTTCGCTTTTTTTGAGAATTTTTTTTACAACACAAATTCTTGATTTCTCTAAAATGGTGACATGAATGAAAAACCGCTTGATCAGCTATGAAATCACATTCCTAAATCAATTTCGTTCTAGATAATTGTTGATTTAAAAAGACCTAACTCAAATACTGCTCATCGAGTCGTAAAATACGACAGCGCCCCCATACAATTCAAACTGTTTGAATGGTAAAAAAAAGGAGAACCCCTAAACAATAACACTTTGAGATGTTTGCAGCAGCAATTAATTAAACGAAAAGTAATTTATAAATCAAAAAACTTTCTCAGTAGCCATCTTGTAAAAAAAAATGTAATCTGCAATTACTATTGGGAGAAATTGTCATATAATTCGTTTAAAACTTCCTCCTATGCTGTCTAATGTAGTTTTTGCGAGTAGTATATTAACGTCTTCATAACGCGTAGATTTTTCTTTCCAGATTTTTTTCAGTTCCAACTTACATACTTCACAACTGTAACCAACGGGTGACCCTTTACATGTCAATCCACGTGACTAAAAGTACCAATCTTCAGTCCCATTGTGGCTTCCGGATCATATTTGAAACAAAAACCGACTTAAGTCGGAGGATAAATTGCTCTAGAACGACAGCTCTAGGGCTATTTAATTCAGAATTTTAGATTGCAAAATTTTTTGATTGTCGTAAAATTTCCTCCCAAGAAGGGGTTTGCACCTCAGCTCTAAGTCGTAGTTGACTGACTCATTAACCTTTTGGCTATCATTTCCTTGTTAATTATTCTTTTACAATCAGTCAATTGAATTAACTTCTGAAGAGCAATGTAGGTCGTTCAAAAATCAAAAACTCAAGCATGAAAAAATTACTCAAGAGAATAACAAAAGGGCCGACCAAAAACAATTCAAAATTATAAAGATTTCTATTTCATTTTCTATTTTATTACACAGTTTTCTATTTTATTTCTTTTGATACATAAAATTCAATTTTTATCCGTGAAAGTATAAAAAAAATAATGCTAGATGTGATAGTGGAGGCTGTTACCCTGAGTTTGAAGACGATTGCACAAATGAAACAGATGAATGTGAATGCGATCATGAGAAGACGGTCGAAAATCTGAGCGATGATTTCCCACTCCAGTTTTATGAAGTGCTCTGAGAGGTCTTCCCTCTCCTTCAGAGCCCACTCCTTCGCACTCATCTCCAGGTTCCGAAGTGACGTCATCAACACCTGAATCAACATCTGAATCCAACTCAAGAGTAAACTTATCTGTCATTTGCATATTTGGATATTTTCCGTTTGAGGCGTCAAGCTAAGTTTGTATCCCGATTGATGAAAAGACTTCAAAAAGTCGAGGAATTGCCCTACTCGAGAAGACCGAACAAAAACGACACAAGAAATGTTCGGTAGTTTGTTCTCCACGTAAGAAACTGTCCGTATGTTTGGTATGGAAAGAAAGAGAGAGCTTCGGTTTATTCGAATTCTTAGATTTTAGGGGGTAGGGGTCACTGTTGGTCAACTTTCTTCTTGAATCGGTCATGGCCTCTTTATGCCACTGTTTGGTCGGGTAATAATGCTTTATACAGTAGATCTAAAAATTGACGCATCATTTCTACGAATAAGCTAAATATTTGTCCAAAATATGCCCAGAGATGAGGAAACTGATAAACTGATCTGCCCTGAGTCTAGACATTAGATGCGAAAACTGACTTGACCGGAGTCTGGACATTGCAAAGTTTCAACATTGAGATGTCATGATTCAGTAATGAATTACTAAAAGCACTATGATCTGGGAAATAAAAGAATTGCCATGAGAATACAGTGTGATGATTTATTGAAATCCATTTGATCACGGGATAAAAGCTTGATTTGACACGGGAACACATCCCCAAATACAGCGGAAGCGAAGCAATGCATGTTTGAACATTTACCTCAAAGCAATTTGGGTCCAGCTAAAAATAAAACTGGATAATTATTTATTGATAGAAACTACAACTCTGCTCTGGTTTCAGATTTTCCTCTGATTTTAATTTTCCTTTCTCTTTTTTATTGAAGTAACTTAAATGTAAAACAACCTAATCATGCTTTCATGGTAATAAAACGGCGCTTATATTTTCATCAACAGATTTCTCAGCTTTATAATTAAAACTAATTATTCCGGCCCACTTTAGAGGGCGGAGGAACTATATGCTCAGATGGGTTTTTTATTAGGTCAATTTCGGTTGATCGATATAATAATCGTAGAGAGTTGTGATTGGTATCACTAGAAAACCCGTCCACCGTAGATTACAGATTCAAAATTTTTTTTATATTTCGCTTTTTACAGGGAGTTATCAAAATTTTAAATTTTGTGAATTACCTGTGCCCGAATTACGTTGCTTGCGTTCAAACTTTCCGTAATTTTTGTCCCCATTTTTGTCAACTTTGCTGAAATATTTAAAAACTGTTAACGGTAGTGTTATTGGTTTTATCTTTATAGATAGAAGAGGGCTGCCGAATTGTTCAATTCGAGTTTTTTCTACTAAAATTTATGTTAAGTTTTAGAAAATTAGAAATTTTTTGTGAGCTCAAAAAGAGAGCTAATTGTACTTCCGCTGGCTTTTAGATTCTTCTGGATTTACCATTTCGCCGAGTTTTCGCAAATTTAAAATCGATATATACATATATATATATATATATATATATATATATATATATATATACATATATATATATATATATATATATATATATATATATATATATATATTCAAAATGCCTGACTTACTGTTGTCATGCTGAAAAATTTTATTTGAAATTTAACCTAATTCGCAACCATTTGAACAATAAAGTGTTTTGTTAGACGCTCAACAATATCAGGACTGGTCTTGATCTCATCATGGACCATAGGGAGGAAAAACAATTTGAATTTTATTGCGGAAGAATTTCAAATCAAGGCTCATTTGTTGACAAAAATTATTGACAAAAATTCAAATCACGGCTCAATTTACCAATAATGAAGCCCAACAAACGCATACTATGGTTTCAGAGTTCAGCTCAGGGTTTTTCTTCGCTATGACCAAATGTTTTCCAAAACCTTTACGAATTTCTGACGTTTTGTTTTTATTTGTTATACTTTTTGTAGTGCAATGAGGGAGTCCACCCGATCAAAGATCCAATTGGCTTCTTTATGAGCTTTAAATGAACCTAGACAAAGCCTTCAGTTGTTATCTAATGTCCCTCTTGACTTTGAACATATTTGTTTTCAAAAAATGTTGTTCAATTTTTGAAATTGGCCATCATTTTATCCTATTTCTCTCAAATTCTGGGGCAGTCTCAATAAAGACTAGACAAAATGCTCTTCCTGTGAATTAACAGTCGCTGTCTGCAACAGTTTTATCTATAACTAGTGCTTTCTGGTTTATGAAACTACAAGTTTTCAATGATTGCACATTTCAAATGATTGTTTTGTTTCTTTTCAGAATTATTACATTATTGACAGGCCCAATTGAGCAAACGCATATTTCGAAACATGAAGTGTTGGAAGAGGCGCATTTCACTGCTTTTATTGTTTTTGTCGAATAGTTTTTGCTTTTATGGGCTGATTTTTTTGTTTTTGCCTGTGTTTGTCTTTTTTCGTAGTTGATAACATATACTGATAATAATAGGTCTCAATTGCTTCTCCAAGACGTATGATTGAGCCTAATTAAAGATTTTGGTTATTAGCTAAATGTTTTATTGACTTTCAATTAAACTTTGAAACAAAAGATAAGCCATTTTTTCTTCAAATGTCTCCTTTTGTTTGCAATTTAGTCATCATGTAACTCAACGTCTTTGATAAAATGTCCTAACAACTTTTAAACAAAAGAATTGCCATGAGAATACAGTGTGATGATTTATTGAAATCCATTTGATCACGGGATAAGAGCTTGATTTGACACGGGAATACATCCCCAAATACAGCGGAAGCGAACCAATGCATGTTTGAACATTTACCTCACAGCAATGTGGGTCCAGCTAAAAATAAAAACGAGATAAAACTGGATAATTATTTATTGATAGAAACTACAACTCTGCTATGGTTTCAGATTTTCCTTTTATTTTAATTTTCCTTTCCCTTTTTTATTTAATTAACTTAAATATAAAACAACCTAATCATGTTTTCATGGTAATAAAACGGCGCTTAATTTTTCATCAACAGATTTCTCAGCTTTATCATTAAAATTAATTAGAGGGCGGAGGAACTATATGCTCAGATGGGTTTTTTATTAGGTCAATTTCGGTTGATCGATATAATAATCGTAGAGAGTTGTGATTGGTATCACTAGAAAACCCGTCCACCGTAGATTACAGATTCAAAATTTTTTTTATATTTCGCTTTTTACAGGGAGTTGTCAAAATTTTAAATTTTGTGAATTACCTGTGCCCGAATTACGTTGCTTGCGTTCAAACTTTCCGTAATTTTTGTCCCCATTTTTGTCAACTTTGCTGAAATATTTAAAAACTGTTAACGGTAGTGTTATTGGTTTTATCTTTATAGATAGAAGAGGGCTGCCGAATTGTTCAATTCGAGTTTTTTCTACTAAAATTTATGTTAAGTTTTAGAAAATTAGAAATTTTTTGTGAGCTCAAAAAGAGAGCTAATTGTACTTCCGCTGGCTTTTAGATTCTTCTGGATTTACCATTTCGCCGAGTCTTCGCAAATTTAAATCGATATATACATATATATATATATATATATATATATATATATATATATATATATATATATATATATATATATATATATATATATATATATATATATATATATTCAAAATGCCTGACTTACTGTTGTCATGCTGAAAAATTTTATTTGAAATTTAACCTAATTCGCAACCATTTGAACAATAAAGTGTTTTGTTAGACGTTCAACAATATCAGGACTGGTCTTGATCTCATCATGGACCATAGGGAGGAAAAACAATTTGAATTTTATTGCGGAAGAATTTCAAATCAAGGCTCATTTGTTGACAAAAATTATTGACAAAAATTCAAATCACGGCTCAATTTACCAATAATGAAGCCCAACAAACGCATACTATGGTTTCAGAGTTCAGCTCAGGGTTTTTCTTTGCTATGACCAAATGTTTTCCAAAACCTTTACAAATTTCTGACGTTTTGTTTTTATTTGTTATACTTTTTGTAGTGCAATGAGGGAGTCCACCCGATCAAAGATCCAATTGGCTTCTTTATGAGCTTTAAATGAACCTAGACAACGCCTTCAGTTGTTATCTAATGTCCCTCTTGACTTTGAACATATTTGTTTTCAAAAAATGTTGTTCAATTTTTGAAATTGGCCATCATTTTATCCTATTTCTCTCAAATTCTGGCGCAGTCTCAATAAAGACTAGACAAAATGCTCTTCCTGTGAATTAACAGTCGCTGTCTGCAACAGTTTTATCTATAACTAGTGCTTTCTGGTTTATGAAACTACAAGTTTTCAATGATTGCTCATTTCAAATGATTGTTTTGTTTCTTTTCAGAATTATTACATTATTGACAGGCCCAATTGAGCAAACGCATTTTTCGAAACATGAAGTGTTGGAAGAGGCGCATGTCACTGCTTTTATTGTTATTGTCGACTAGTTTTTGCTTTTATGGGCTGATTTTTTTGTTTTTGCCTGTGTTTGTCTTTTTTTTCGTAGTTGATAACATATACTGATAATAATAATAGGTCTCAATTGCTTCTCCAAGACGTATGATTGAGCCTAATTAGAGATTTTGGTTATTAGCTAAATTTGTTACTGACTTTCAATTAAACTTTGAAACACAAGATAAGCAATTTTTTCTTCAAATGTCTCCTTTTGCTTGCAATTTAACCATCATGTAACTCAACGTTTTTAATAAAATGTCCTAACAACTTTTAAATACAAACGTTATTTTCTCTGTTGGCTACATGTTGTGACTGACGATTTCTACCACATCATTCTATAAGTTTTCAATTTGTCAACAATATTGATTTTTTGGATTTGTTTTTAAGTCATTTCTACGTTGTTCTTTTACAAAGATGACCCGTTGATATTTAGATGAGAAGCAAATGATGATTTAAAGTTCTTGCAGATAATATCTTATAATTGTACTGCCTTCAACACGGTGGTAAAAAACAAATATTTCTTAATTTTAGCTTTCTCCTGTGCTTGTTGCTATTTTGTAGTCTAGTGACCTCACCACATCAATAATCAGCGTAGTTGGCTTCTTAAGGTGTCGCAATTTAAACTGGCTCTTTTAGCTGAAATTTTTTGTTTCCTATAAGTAATCGTTTTCACCAAAATAATTGTATTTTAGAGCTTCGGCCATTTCTTAAATCATTTTTGGTCGATTTGTAGCTTATTCTCTGTAAAGACAGATAACAACCAGTTTCAATTGGGCTATAATGTAGTGTTTATAACGCTGTTAGTATGAACCATTCGTTTTTTAGCTTTATTGATACGAGATTTCATAAACTGTTTGTGATTCCTATAAATCGCTATATTTCATAGGCTAATTGTTTTTTTAAGTTTTACAATCAGGGGTGGGTTCAATTGGTTTTGAACTTTTGCACAATTGGAAATCGGCGCAAACTTTCGAATTAATTTTAACTGACATATTTTTGGTTTTATTGGCTTCACTGCCATTTTTGGGCAAATTTTAATTGAACCTCCTTATTTTACCGATATTTGTCCTTCTTTTGTGTAGTCAAGTGACGTACAGGGGATAAAACCAGGCCTCAAATAATTTCTATGGAGTTGATAATGAACCTCCCAGTGATTTCAGTTAATATCAAATGTTTTTAATCACTTGGAAACTAAATATTTTCAACAATAGATTTTTTGTTTGAAATTCGCACCTTTTACCTCTTTTTAATTGACCTGTTGCCCAGTCGCATTGAGGGCAGGTCCTATGTCTTTTGTTATAAAGTAGAGGTTATTTTGTTTTGTTTAGGTTTGTTCTGATACAGAGTTGATTTTATAATAATTTTTTTCAGTATATACATCGAATTGTAGTCGTAATAGTTGTTTGTTATTTGGTTTTCAGGACTGTCATTTCTAGTAGTCCTATTAACAACAAGTTTCATCGGCACTCTAACGTTTCATGATTTTATTCCATTAGTGCGTTGTTGAAGGTATGTACACTTTTAAAAGTTTTTTCCCTTTTCCTCAATTATTAGCCAATTAAGTCAAGAATTTGGATAAGTGGGGTCGGTACATTATGTTTGAACGCACATTATCCAGCCTCCTTGTTTGACATAAATTTATATACTAACAAAATCTTGACAGCAAAAAAGAGACTTTAAGCCGTGAAAATTTACGCAGATAATTCTGTTTGTCAATGCTTTTTGAGTCGTGACAAAACCTTAGCAAAATCGGATATCAAAAAATTTTAATTGAATAAGTTTTTGCAAAAATTGCAAAATTTGGATCAATCTGAACCAATCACAACAGTTTAGCGACCAAAATTAAAAATAAGCGACATGCCGTATTAACCATTCCTCACGATATCCGAATATTAGCAACTATACAATTATATTTGCCATTACTAGTGGGTCACTTTGTAAGCAAAGTACAGCAAGTTATGGTTTAAAATAACAGAGATTGAGCTGAGAAGTGATATATCGTTTTCAAAGCCACAACAAGTTTGCGTGGCAGTAGGCAAAAAAACTACAATTGCACGGTTAATCAGCACAGATTTTGTACACGCTTACTGCACGAGAGTAAACTATGGTAATTCGCGGCGCCAATCAGTTGAATTATTTTGATATACTGGATCGCGAAACGAATCAGGCTTATTGAACTTGCGAATGCTGGATTGAATTGACACGGTGCTGATGCGTAGAGTGAATCTGGCTTATTATTTTTTGAGAACGTACTGCCAACCGCCGAGCAATTAAGCGAGTTTATTAAAAGATTGTATTCGCCTGACGAACAGAAAACAAAGTAAGGAAGTAATAGTTACATATGATCAATGCGACAGTTCTAATATGACTAAATAGGTAAACAGCAGTTTCAGGATCAGACAACTAACAAGATATGAGATCGAAAAATTCCAAAACGTTTACATCACGGAATGAACAGAAGCATGAACAGACTAAAGTGTGGAAGTTTTCAGGAGTGACTAAGTATGAATAAAAACATCACAGACATAATTCAAATTTAAATAGAGTGCAAATTGAACTGGAACTATAAGTGGAAATTGGCAATTGAAATGAAAAATTAGCTACGGAATGATAAAAAAAGGATAGCTTTGGTACATAAGAACCACATAATTTTTTTACAAAAAATAAAAATTAATTGTTGCTAAATTTTTTGTTTTATAAAGATGGTTTGATGACAGAAATTTAGATAACAATATATATACTTCTTAGCTACTAAAAATATATGTGTTTATTTTGTTTTTAAAATTCATGTTCCTATATTTGCATCGCTGGAGCTATTTGCGAAGTGATTACATCGACTTTGAATCGGCTGCCTTGAGGCGGGTTTCGCTCTGCGAGAGTTTGAATTCTTTCAACAACTGTTGATCGCCGAGCAACTGGCCTAAACCCAGATGTGCTGCCCTCTGCAAAGGGTAGATTGTTGTTTGTTCGCTCGCTTGTTCTGAGACGGCTATTTGGGCAGGGCATGAGACTGTTGACTCTTCTGACTCAGGCTCTCGTCTTGAACATTTGCTTCGTCTCGGCTCTGCATGGGCGAATGTTATCAGAAACTCTGGGGCCTTGAGGTTTTTTGTTAGCAAGGGTGGCGGGGGAGGAAGTGGCTTTACCGGCAAGCGTACTCACAGTGCGCGTGATACCTTTTATTTTATTTACTAATTTGCACTTGTGTCATCGGCTTGACTGCATGAATTTTATTTTCCAGACTCACTTTATTTTTTGTCATAAATTCCAGGAATGCTAAGTTATCTTGTTCTCTGTCACTCTGCCTCTTGGCGTTTTTGGTCTGCAATCTTTGTAGATTTATAGCGGCGTGTTTTTTCGTCCTTGAAGCCAAACTTGTCCATGTCGGATTATTTGACTCCTCTTCATTTTGCCAGGTTTTTTATTACAAAGGTATAATCATCCTGTTTGACCACTGTCGATCAAGGTTCCAACACCTCATAAAAATCTTGAAGGTGCCAGCTTGTGTGCTGGGTTCTTTTTGGCGGGCATTAATTGTACTGACTCTTCTGGTTTTGTTCGCAGTAAAATTTTTGCCTGGCATAGCTGTGTACATACCACAAAATTTTGTTTTAAACAATTTTTAATAACATTTTTTTAAGAGAACTGAGACATATTACCTTTAGTGCTCATTTTGCTCAGCGGCTTCTTCGGACGTCTTCGCAACGAGCCTCGAATTTGGAATTCTTAGTGTTCACTGTTTGCAAAAACCTAAATGGTAATTTATTGGGTTTATGGAGGTTTTTATGTTGAAATTAGGTTTAGCTGATTCTTCAATGCATCCGAGCCTACGTTTGATAATTTGTATAAGGCTCTCGACTAGGCCTATTGCTCTGTGGTCATTTACTGGCGGCGCAATTATTTCAATATAATGCTGTTCGCAGAAAATTGCTTATTTGCCTAGTTACTTGACATCGAGATTGATCGAAGCGAATGCGGCGCGGCACACCGTAGAAGAAACTTTTGTATGCTATAAGCGTTAGCGTGCTCACAAACTTTTGTTGGGGGAAATTTAAAAAAATGGTTTAAACAGGCTAAGAATTGTATTTGTTGGTTTTTCAATGTAAATGGGGCGGCCAAATTCTCTCTGTATCTCCTCGTTAGGTTCACTGCACGGTCTAATAGGTAGAAATTTTGTTGAGAGAATTATAGGTTTTAAATTTCTACTTATTTTGACGCAAGGAGCGCGTTTGTAACTTTTGGACAGGATATCATGGTTCATGTGTGGTCAACAGGCGTGGATGGCCACATATGTCTTACTCAAGCTTCCGGGGTGAGTGCTTTTAATGACATCGTTGTATGCATCTTTGATTGCACGCGAGATTGCGATGCGGTAATCAATACAAAGGCAACCTGACTTCACATGCAGGTCGGGCCAGAAGGACTAAAAATACAGGCTGATTTGCTTGCAGCGCTCCTCATTTCCAGTGATTACGCACTTTCGTAAATCTTTGAGGATTGCATATCTCGTCATTAAATTGGCTAGAAGCTTTTCCCTGACGTGGTGGGGTTTGTGTTCGGTGTTTGGGCGGCATCTGGGCTGGTAGTGTCTGGTGTTTGTGTTTATTAGTTCGTAACAATCAAATTGGTGGAATGATCTCGTCCAAGAGTTTTGCTTGAATCACCCGCATTGTTTTAAGAATTTTTTAAAATTATTTTTGGCCTCAAATTTCCCGCTGCGTGAAATAATTTTTTTGCGCAGCAATATGGGTCGTAACTATTTCAGTTTGGTTGAGTGATTGACATTTTGGTTGTAAACGCGGTGCGTTTCACTCAAATTTAGATTTTTTGTGTAAAAATCGTTTTGCGGTCCGTTCCATCAAATCAAGTTTAGCAACTATCAATTGTTTGTCATGAGGGTTTATAAGGGCGCTCAAAAGAAACGGTACACGGGAAAATAGTCGACCAATCCGAAACGCATGCCCGGCAATTGTGCAATTTCAAAGTTGAAACGCAACAGCCTATCAACCCAGCGTGTGAGTCTACTTTTATATGACATGTTGGAGCATGGCTCCTTCGCTATGGAGATTAGAGCGCGGTGTTCTATTACGACTGTAAATTTCTGTCCATATGGACAGTACTTGAAGTGCTGTATGGCTCAGACGACTCCAATAAATCTAGTTCGTTTACAATGTTCCTTTTTCGACTGAATTTAAAAAGACCCGGTGTTAAATCGACCCTTGTCCACCCTTCTTGTTTCATTAGTTCCAAAGCGACAAGTAGTCCATTTCGTGAAATGGTGTAATTTACTGCAATTTCAGGGCTAGGATTTTAATGTCCATTTTCAGTTGCTTCTGCAATTTAGGACTTCATTTCTTCAGAATGATTTGTGTGATTGTCGTTCTATTGGAATTTCTCCAATTTGATCAAAAAAGGTCTAGAAAGTGGTTGGCTGAATTTTGATAAGTGTGTTGCCAATTTGCTGAGATGGTGGACTAAACTAAAGAGTGATCTTAGATTTTTTAGATTATTGGGCAATTTTAAGAATCAGGTTGCTTATTTTTGAATCAAATTGTGCTTATTTTTGAATCAAGTTGTTTTATTCCACTTTTTGTAAATCTGTAACCAAGCCATTCGATCTCGTCTTTTGTGAAATGAAATTTTGATAGATACATTCTCAAATTTTTGTCGTCTAATTTTTCTTGTACTTTTTGCTTTTTAAGGCACTTGACTGGTGTCATGTGTTCTTCCAATGTTCCGCAGCTTACAAAAATTATGTCATCCAAAAAACAAAATCTGTTTGTTCGTTCGATTAGAGTTGTATCAGTTGCCTTTCAAAATTCGGCTGGCATATCCGTGTTTCCCTTGAACACTGTTTTGAAGCGGTACGTGGCAGTTATATCGCCACTTAGGATGTTAAAATTGTTTTGACGTGCCGTTTTGGGATGTAGATTGAGTATTGAACTGACTATAAGCGTCTTTCAAATCTATCATTGCTCCTCGTTTATGCTTAAATTTTATGAAATTATTTGGATCAGGCTATGTACATTGGACATCTGGTTTTTATGTTTATGAAATGATTTGTTCTTAATTTTGGATCTAGTGCTTGTTTATTAGGTTGGTCTTTTTACTGTTATTACAATTGGTGAGATGAAGTTATTGTCAGAATACGAATCAACTTTTCAAAATGTCTTTGTTGTAATAGGGTTTCTAACTCCTTTTTAACGTTGTCCTGAATATTTAAAGGAAATCTTTAGCCCCTTTGGTGACGAACTTGAAAGTGTTTGTGGAATTGTCATTACACTGTCTGGTTCTTCGACTTATAATTTTTGATGATTAGATGGGGAAATTCTTCAGCAGTTTGTTGTTCTATCAGTTTTGGAGTGTTGATACACTTTACTATTCTTTTTCTGGTTTGTTTTTGTTTGATGTACACTCCCAAAGTGAAAAACAAATCACGTCCAACCAATAGTTGTAGACTTTTTCTTCGCAATCACAAAGTGTGCGTTTTTTGTACTGCAATTATTACATTAGGCTGGTGCTATTTTTGATCCGAGGGTCTTTACTGGTTCGTTTTGAGAAGTTTTTCTGATGTATCTCCTCGTTTATGATTCCCATTTTGCTTCCTTGCAGTTATCTACATTCAATTGTGCAAGATCTTTTGTGACTATTGACCAGACACTTTCTGAGTCGAGGAGTAGCGTTACCTGGTTATTCAAAATCATGGCCTTCATGTTTTGCGGGGCGATGTTGTCTGTGTTTTGTTTGATATCATTGCAACGCAGTTGTCATCTGACGAGCTCTAGTCTGAAATGAATCTTGCATTGTAGTGTTCTACATTGTTTACAATTCCTTATTAAATGTCAATGTGATTTTTAATGTTTTGTATAATTTTGTTAATATTTCGTTGTTTCGGTTTTTGGGGGCATTTTTGCAAAATGGTTCATTATGCCGCTATTAATGCACTTTTTCTAATGGAAAAAAGTTGTGTTTGCGAGTTAGCTGCCACGCTGGTCTACATTTGTGACATTGACTTGACTCATTTCGCTTAGTGAAATTCGTATTCGTTTGTTGATGGCGAATCGCGGGGCAATAAACACCAATTTTTTGCACTCTATTTATTGTTAGTGCAGTAGCACTGCTTTTTCTTATTTCCTGCAGTACTGCTTTTTCCACTTTGATTGCTGTTTGGATTGCTTGGCTTGATTCAGTTTTTTCGCGGAGCAGATGGAGTTGTATTTCAACGCCTGACATGTTTGTGATAATTATATCTTTAATTATTGTCTCCTCAAAGTCTTTAAAACTACAATTCTTTGCTAATTGTTGAGCGTAATGTAGAATTGTTCCGCACTTTCCCTTTTTTCTATTTTTGCAAAAACAATAGATACCTATCAAAGGGCATGTTGCGGGGCCTCACCAATGCTGCTTCCATTATGATCCATTGTTCGATCGTCGACAATTCGTTTATTACTGCATTGTTTCCTTGCGGCTTAAATTGCGCCTAACTTCGGTATCGATGCTCAGATACAGTAGTGAAACGCCTTTTTGGTCACAAAAGTCCTATGGGCGGTCACAAAATAGTATTCCAGCGTCTATTACTTTTTGACAATTCAATGCCCACGACAGGTTTTGCAGCGCTTTTGGGGATTTTCTTTCCGTTCTGTCAACTCGGTTGGATCATCAATCGGCTGCTTGTAATGAGGCTCAGGTGGTAAGATTACTGCCTTTCATTTGGATTGAGTAGTAAGTCCAAATTGAAGCCTTCTTTGGCCAATATTGCAAATTTAACTTTTCCCAACGTAACTGTGGTTTTCCCAACGCAACGTAAGCCACTTTTCCCAACGTAACGGTGGTTGTGTGAAAACTTCTTTCAAAAAAACGATTTGATTGCCAGAGGGTTTTTCGGGATTCTTCTGCCAGAACCACGTCAAACACCCTCAGTCTAAGAGAGGAAACTCTAGTGATTAATCAATTGGAAACTCTAGCTAATCAATTGATCTAGGTTGAAATGCTGAACCGAGGAGCGAATCAAGCTTATTAATTTTGCGAATGCTGGATTGAATTGGCACAGTGCTGATTCGCGGAGCGCTTGAAATGTGGGGCGGTTATTATTTGATTCTAATTCCAAAGGCTCGTTGTGAGCTAGATTTCATAGCAGGTTGTCTTTGCTTGGCGTGATTTGGAAGAAAAAGTTATAAATGATTACTATGACAGTTCTAACGTGACTGGCTAATTTTGCAGCAGTTCCGAGATTAGACAGCCAACATTATTGAGTGTGAACAATTTCAAAATGCTGATATCACGGAAAGAACAGAAGTAGGAACGGACTTAACATGGAATTTATTAAGGAATGAAAAAGTATGAATGAAACATCACAGGCATAAACAAATGTTGAATAGAAAATAAATTGAACTAGAACTTTAAATGGAAATTGGCAAACGAAATGGTAAATTAGGTACGGAACAATAGAAAAGAAAGATAACGCTGGTTTCATTGTACAACAGAGAGTTTACTGAATGACAAGAGTAAATGTTGTGGAAAATGCTCCGGTTGGACCCAATTATATGTATTAAAACTAACAATGAAATGTGATTCATATTAATTTTTGAAATTACAGATGATTCTAGGTGAATTGATTCATTCGGACTGGCTTGCATATGACTGATATTTGGCTACAGTTGTGAAATTTGCATGAGGTGGTAAATAAAAAAATTGTTGAATTATTTTGGATTTAAGAAAATTAAGTGTCAGAAAAGATATCTCTAATTTAAATTCGTCGTATAACTAAAAACTATGTAGATGTTGAGCCAATTCGAAATAATTTAAATCAAGGGAATTGAAAACAAACTTACTACCATTTTTCACAACATATAATTCAACAGAGACAGCGGCGTTTGTAATTACGATTGATAAAATGAGAAAACAATAAAAAATTGCAAAGCTATTGTTTACAAACCCGGTCAAAAAAAAAGCCGCAAATTGTTGCATTAAAGATTAAAAACTGTTATTGATTATGTATTAGTTTTTAGACATTTTGAAGTTCAGTTGACAACTAAAAGATGAAAAATAAGATCTTCAACCGACGCAATGAACTCAGTGGATTTCAATTTCTGGATTTAATTTGCTGTCAAGTCCAATTATTTGTGTAGTTTTCGTTTTTGTTCCGAACCCCATTTTAGTGGTGAGGGAGGAACTATATACTCAACTGTGTTTTTTTGTTCAATCAATTTTGGCCGACCGATATATTCTTCGTGGAGAATTGTGAGTGGTATCATTAAAATGCCCCAACCAGCGTAAAATACGGAATTGAAGAGATTTTTTCGATTTTAGTTTCTTACAGCGAGTTATCGAGGTTTAAATTATGTGAACATTTGACTGTTTTCGTTCACATTTTCAGTAATTTTTGCTAAAATTTGGCAAAATTTCGCTAATTTAATTCGGAATATGTTAAAATTTTTAACGGCAGAGTTTTGTTGTTAACGTTAGGTACAAAAGGGCGTTGCTTAATTGGTTGATTTGAGTTTTTTTGACAAAAAAATTATGATAAAATTTTTAAAATTCAAACTTTTTTCATCAAAATGGCACAAAACATGCTTTTTGGTCAACTTTGTTAAAGTTTGCCACACTTAGTGACCTGGAAACTTTAACACAAAAAATGTCTAGTTGCAATTAGGCGCCGTGTTAAAGTCTTCGGGAATTAAAACTTTGCCGTTTTTTTGCAGATTTAACTCAATAATTATACAAAATGCATCTTCTTTTTCAATATTTGAAGAATTCAACTCTCAACAATTGGTCTAATTAGCAAATAATTGGAACACTTGTTCGGTTTGCTGGGCGCGCGACAAAATCAGGGAGAGGTTTTGATAATATCTTGGACACATAGAATCAGAGACTTTTTGGTTTTTATTTTGATGCTGTCTTTTTTTTTTAAATATTTTGCTTTTTTTTAGTTCAAACTACTGACAATAATTTTATTCACGGCTCCGTTAATGACAGCTCCAATTCACGTAAATTTGGAGCCAAATGTAGATACAGCTTGTTTTCAGAGAATCAAGGGGTTTTTCTGGCTTTGAGGGAGAGTTTTAGTAAAGTTTAAGTGAATTCTTATCTTTTGCCTTCAATTGTTATTCTTTTGGCAGTCTGATTTTTAAGTTTAACCACTCAAAGATCTAAATTTCTTCTCCTAGAGGTGCAATTTAACCTTTTCTCTTCATTCGGTCGTTACCTAATGTCTCTTATGTTATTGAATGTATTTGTTTTAAGGAAATCTCAGTCATTTTTTGAACTTGCCAATTTTTTATATTATTTTAGTCAACATTTTGCTTTTTCTCAGTAAGTGCAGGTCAACCCTTCCTCCTCATAGAACAAAAACTAATTTTGCGGCCGATTGTTTTAACAGAAGGTTTTCTTGCTTTTGTTACTACGAGTTTTTATACAAAAATTTCCTGATTTTTGTGCATAATAGACCATATATGCTGTTGTTTTTGTTTTTGTATATTGTCACATTATTTAACAATCTAACTGAAAAAAACTTTACAACATTTGAAATTGAAATTAATTTTTGTTTTCATAACATATGGTTTGAGGGGCTGCGACACCGATCTCTTGGGGAAATTGGTACAGTTTTTTATTTTTGCCCTTTCTTTGTTGTTAATTTTTGTGGTCATATGCCAAAAATTGTGTAATTAAACGGCTCAGTGGCCAACTCTAGATAAACACGTGAACTTAAATAACTGATATCGGTAAAAAACTAAAGGCTGTTTTGACTTCCGAATTATATTTCTAAAAAGAGTAATTGTAAACTTCAACTTATCCCTTTTTGTTCTGGTTGGCGTTTTTTTTCGTATTTTACAATGTTGTATCATATTCGTAAATTAGCCTCAATATTAAGAGCTCCTTTTAATGTTTTGTTCATTCAATCAATAGTTTTTCTGTTGTTTAAACTTCCTAAATGATGTCTTCAGGGCTTAGACAATTTGTTTCAGAAGAATTTTGTGATGTTTAGATACTTTTCAGTGTTTGTGGTTCTTTTTGCAGTCATTTTGTGATAGTCGTTTTGCAAAAAGATGTTATGATGATTAAACGAGACGCAAATGAAGATGTTATATTCTCGCTGTTCATATCTTTCTCGAGGAGCGAATCAAGCTATGATTCGCTCCAGCTTGATTCGCTCCTCGAGTTATATTCTCGAGGAGCGAATCAAGCTTATTAATTTTGCGAATGCTGGATTGAATTGGCACAGTGCTGATTCGCGGAGCGCTTGAATTGTGGGGCGGTTATTATTTGATTGTAATTCCAAAGGCTCGTTGTGAGCTAGATTTCATAGCAGGTTGTCTTTGCTTGGCGTGATTTGGAAGAAAAAGTTATAAATGATTACTATGACAGTTCTAACGTGACTGGCTAATTTTGCAGCAGTTCCGAGATTAGACAGCCAACATTATTGAGTGTGAACAATTTCAAAATGCTGATATCACGGAAAGAACAGAAGTAGGAACGGACATAACATGGAATTTATTAAGGAATGAAAAAGTATGAATGAAACATCACAAGCATAAACAAATGTTGAATAGAAGATAAATTGAACTAGAACTTTAAATGGAAATTGGCAAACGAAATGGTAAATAAGGTACGGAATAATAGAAAAGAAAGATAACGCTGGTTTCATTGTACAACAGAGAGTTTACTGAATGACAAGAGTAAATGTTGTGGAAAATGCTCCGGTTGGACCCAATTATATGTATTAAAACTAACAATGAAATGTGATTCATATTAATTTTTGAAATTACAGATGATTCTAGGTGAATTGATTCATTCGGACTGGCTTGCATATGACTGATATTTGGCTACAGTTGTGAAATTTGCATGAGGTGGTAAATAAAAAAATTTTTGAATTATTTTGGATTTAAGAAAATTAAGTGTCAGAAAAGATATCTCTAATTTAAATTCGTCGTATAACTAAAAACTATGTAGATGTTGAGCCAATTCGAAATAATTTAAATCAAGGGAATTGAAAACAAACTTACTACCATTTTTCACAACATATAATTCAACAGAGACAGCGGCGTTTGTAATTACGATTGATAAAACGAGAAAACAATAAAAAATTGCAAAGCTATTGTTTACAAACCCGGTCAAAAAAAAAGCCGCAAATTGTTGCATTAAAGATTAAAAACTGTTATTGATTATGTATTAGTTTTTAGACATTTTGAAGTTCAGTTGACAACTAAAAGATGAAAAATAAGATCTTCAACCGACGCAATGAACTCAGTGGATTTCAATTTCTGGATTTAATTTGCTGTCAAGTCCAATTATTTGTGTAGTTTTCGTTTTTGTTCCGAACCCCATTTTAGTGGTGAGGGAGGAACTATATACTCAACTGTGTTTTTTTGTTCAATCAATTTTGGCCGACCGATATATTCTTCGTGGAGAATTGTGAGTGGTATCATTAAAATGCCCCAACCAGCGTAAAATACGGAATTGAAGAGATTTTTTCGATTTTAGTTTCTTACAGCGAGTTATCGAGGTTTAAATTATGTGAACATTTGACTGTTTTCGTTCACATTTTCAGTAATTTTTGCTAAAATTTGGCAAAATTTCGCTAATTTAATTCGGAATATGTTAAAATTTTTAACGGCAGAGTTTTGTTGTTAACGTTAGGTACAAAAGGGCGTTGCTTAATTGGTTGATTTGAGTTTTTTTGACAAAAAAATTATGATAAAATTTTTAAAATTCAAACTTTTTTCATCAAAATGGCACAAAACATGCTTTTTGGTCAACTTTGTTAAAGTTTGCCACACTTAGTGACCTGGAAACTTTAACACAAAAAATGTCTAGTTGCAATTAGGCGCCGTGTTAAAGTCTTCGGGAATTAAAACTTTGCCGTTTTTTTTGCAGATTTAACTCAATAATTATACAAAATGCATCTTCTTTTTCAATATTTGAAGAATTCAACTCTCAACAATTGGTCTAATTAGCAAATAATTGGAACACTTGTTCGGTTTGCTGGGCGCGCGACAAAATCAGGGAGAGGTTTTGATAATATCTTGGACACAAAGAATCAGAGACTTTTTGGTTTTTATTTTGATGCTGTCTTTTTTTTTAAATATTTTGCTTTTTTTTAGTTCAAACTACTGACAATAATTTTATTCACGGCTCCGTTAATGACAGCTCCAATTCACGTAAATTTGGAGCCAATTGTAGATACAGCTTGTTTTCAGAGAATCAAGGGGTTTCTCTGGCTTTGAGGGAGAGTTTTAGTAAAGTTTAAGTGAATTCTTATCTTTTGCCTTCAATTGTTATTCTTTTGGCAGTCTGATTTTTAAGTTTAACCACTCAAAGATCTAAATTTCTTCTCCTAGAGGTGCAATTTAACCTTTTCTCTTCATTCGGTCGTTACCTAATGTCTCTTATGTTATTGAATGTATTTGTTTTAAGGAAATCTCAGTCATTTTTTGAACTTGCCAATTTTTTATATTATTTTAGTCAACATTTTGCTTTTTCTCAGTAAGTACAGGTCAACCCTTCCTCCTCATAGAACAAAAACTAATTTTGCGGCCGATTGTTTTAACAGAAGGTTTTCTTGCTTTTGTTACTACGAGTTTTTATACAAAAATTTCCTGATTTTTGTGCATAATAGACCATATATGCTGTTGTTTTTGTTTTTGTATATTGTCACATTATTTAACAATCTAACTGAAAAAAACTTTACAACATTTGAAATTGAAATTAATTTTTGTTTTCATAACATATGGTTTGAGGGGCTGCGACACCGATCTCTTGGGGAAATTGGTACAGTTTTTTATTTTTGCCCTTTCTTTGTTGTTAATTTTTGTGGTCATATGCCAAAAATTGTGTAATTAAACGGCTCAGTGGCCAACTCTAGATAAACACGTGAACTTAAATAACTGATATCGGTAAAAAACTAAAGGCTGTTTTGACTTCCGAATTATATTTCTAAAAAGAGTAATTGTAAACTTCAACTTATCCCTTTTTGTTCTGGTTGGCGTTTTTTTTTCGTATTTTACAATGTTGTATCATATTCGTAAATTAGCCTCAATATTAAGAGCTCCTTTTAATGTTTTGTTCATTCAATCAATAGTTTTTCTGTTGTTTAAACTTCCTAAATGATGTCTTCAGGGCTTAGACAATTTGTTTCAGAAGAATTTTGTGAAGTTTAGATACTTTTCAGTGTTTGTGGTTCTTTTTGCAGTCATTTTGTGATAGTCGTTTTGCAAAAAGATGTTATGATGATTAAACGAGACGCAAATGAAGATGTTATATTCTCGCTGTTCATATCTTATGTTTAAGCGCGGTAAAATTTAATGGTTCAAAACTGTGGTTTCGTAAAGTTGTTTGTGAAACTTATTAGTTCAGCTTGTATTTGATGTTATTTTATAGTCTTATGATTTAGTCACATTAATATTAGTCGCAATTAGTTTTCCAACTAGTTGCAGGACAAACTGTCTACTCTTTTAATCGAAAGCTTTTGTTGGCTATGAATTTCGAAAATATTTGTTTTTAATAAAAAAAGAGATAGATTATTGAGGTTTGCCAATTTTATTTCTGTTAATTTGCAGCTAAGCATGTCTATATACAATTCAAATCATTTTTATTTTGAGATACAATTTGCTCTTCATAGCGGTTTTATTTTCCTCAAATGGTCTTTCTTCTTGGAACAACCAGTTTTCATAAACACCAATTTTCGAGATTTTTGCAAACTTGCCCCTTTTTTGTAGGTTTTTGATTTCTTTTCACAGTATGACTATAATGGGCATCATTTGACATACAAATGTTGTTACCTGCAAAAATTTCAAACGAAGATTTTCATTGTTTTTAGTGATCAGCTTAATATTTAATTGATTGGGGGGACATCGTTTTCGTGCAAAATTTTTGTTATTGCCTGTATTTGTCGTTCTTTTTGTAGTTGTATGACTTTTCCTGGATAATGAAGGGCCTCAATCGCTCTCTATTGAGATATAAAAGATCCTCTCAATGATTTCATTTGATGCGTAATGTTTCTAATCAGTTCGAATTTAGTTCATTTTTTTTTTAAAAAAAAAAGCAATGTTTTAATAAACTTTTGACGCTTTTGCTCATTTCTAGGCGACTTGTTGCCAAGTCGCATTGAGGAAAAATCCCATCTTTGTTCCAAAAATTACCGGTTAATCTTCTTAGTATGATGCCATTTTGATTTGGTTATTAGTGGTTTTCAAAAAATGGACAAGGAGTTTTGGTCGTAATTAATATTTGTAACTATTTGATTTGTATTGCCGTCTTTTCTGGTAGTCATATTACGGTAGCCACAGGTCTCATAGGCCCTCTAGAGTAGATTGTTTTATTCTTTTAGTAGTTTGTTGAACGATTTGTTGATATGTTAATTTTTTTTTTATCTCTTCCTCATTTGGTAGACAATTAGAAGAAAAATGTAGACGAGCGGGGTGTGAACTTAATGTGCGAGCGCACATTACCGAGCCTCCTTGTTCATTTTTAGTTAACAATTCTGTTTTATAATATCATCAGTTTACATAATTTGAATTTACAAAAAGAAATTGAATAAAAGTTTTTATGTAGCTATGTTTGAATCATCATTATCAAATGCTAAAATAAATTATTTGAAAATCAACTTTTTATATTACTAACTAAAAGCACCTGCACGAAATACCATTCAGACTTTCATCCATTAAATAATTCAATTAGGACTTTAGAATTATTTATATGTGTGTATCATTTCTTCTATTTTTTTAGTAAGTTTTGAGCTTTGGGGATAAGTAGGATAAATCTACTTCAATTTTCAAACTTTATTCTTTTTTATTATTTAAGATATGTAGCCGGAAGAACTAGTTGATTAAATATGAAGTTTTAGCTTTAGTTTTTTTTTCAATTTTCTTATCCTCGTAGCTAGTCAAAAAGAGCTTCTGTTGGTCTACTATTTATTCCACTTGTATTGAGCAATTGTTTGGTTAAATAATATAAATTTCTCATTTTAACAAACAGCCTACTGATCATTACAAGTATCTATGAATAAAAAATGCTGCACAAATTTTATTTCAAAGGAATTTGAACAGCAGATGCCAACTTTCATTAATTTCTTCAGACGCTTAAAACTAGTACTGTGAAAAAATTGTTCCTTATGGCCTTCAGCTCATTTCTCATTTGAGGTAAAATGAGAGAGGATTACTAAATTAGGGCCCTGTTCTACTTTGCCCCAACCCCCCCCCCCTCCGGCGTACCAAGTATTGAGAAACCGCTTGCTATTCTATTGTGTGTTACTGAGTAAAAAAGTAAAAAAAATAAACACGTGTGCGTGAGGGTCACAAAAGCGTAAACGTTTCCGTCCCCTAATCTGGTGGGTGGAGTGAGGGAGGGGGTTATGATACGGTTGGGCAAAACAGAACAACGCAACGGCCAAAGTGTTTTATATGTTCACTGCATTTACCTTATAGAGTTTTCATCACTTATACTCGAATTTTTACTCACTTATTAATATTAAATTAAATTAGAACCTAATATGATTACACTATATTTACCTTATTGAGTTTGAGCATGAGTTGGTTGTCTGAATTGTTATCGTCTGCCAATGAGGAAGAGAGAGTATAGTGACGATTTGGTTCTTCTTTCATCTTCTGCTGTACTAACTCTGCTGTCTTTATCAGGGCTGCGTCTGCAAAGTCTAAACAATTCACATATACTCACAATTCAACAGAGAGCTGTGTGTATACCCAGGTTGAGGTTATCATTTGTCCTCGTTTATGACAGAGACCATTAATGAACGACCTAGTCGAGCTTACGCGCCTATCTCTTAAGATGTTGTATGGATCTTACAAAAACGCTTGTCTTGCAAGATCTCGTAAGAATCTTGAAAGACTCTTGTAAGATTATATTTGGTACAAGTCTTGCAAGATTCTTACAAGATAGGCGTGTAAGCTCGACTAGGGCGCGTTCACATACACGTACTATAGTACCTGGTGGGATAAAGTATAACAACAAAAACGGAGATAATAATAATGCAATTTCTTACAAATCGACCTAAAAGAACCTTGTAATTGACCAAAATTGGCTACTGAAATATGGTGCTCGAAAAAAACAGTTCTTTGAAAAAACTGATTTCATTCTTTGTTCTTTGAATTAAAATTATGCAGTGGTTGGGCTCCGAACCTTTATATGACGCGAAAGGTTGCTCGAGACGTGTCAACGCTAAAAAATGCCAAAAAATTAAGAACTGCGGTGAATGCGATGAAGAGAAATTAACCGCTCAAATAGCAATTCTCGTAATATCTTACCGCTAAAGAACTCAAATTTTACAGCTTTCACCTCTGAAAGGCACTGGCGAGCTGGGGAGAAAATATCCAGTGGCATTGTTGCTTACCGATTTAAAACGACCCCAGAACTTAAGCCGGCCCATCCCATTCGGAGTCACTATTTTATTCAGTATCAAAGTACATTTCATTTTGCTTATATGGCTATAAATGAGCAATTTCTGCCGTTTTTTGAATCTGACAAAAATTTTGCCTCATAATGGTGCCATAAAAGTCAAGTTATGATGATAGGATCAGAAACTGTTATAAATGCTTAGCTGAAATATAATTCTCCTGTTTCTCTCGAGAATTTTCAATATTTCAGGACTTCTCAAATATTTTGGCAAGAGCAGCATAATATATGTCTAGGCTAAAATACAATTTAAACTGATTAAAAGTACAGATTAGGCTAAGATCCAAAATTTTTAGAATTGCGGTGAATGCGGTGAAACCGGTGAAAAATAATTCAACGCCGATGCCGCAATTTTTATCAAATTTTAAAAACTTCAATTTTAAAAGCTCGTTTAATATGAAAGTGAAAAATCAAGGAAATCAGCTTTCGAATAGATTTTTTTAGTTCTGGAACTGCAGATTCTCGAACTTCTCTTTTTTGGTTTAGAGGATGCTAATTATTTATCATTTTATAAGTCCGTCAATTTTGGAACTTGCATATATATTTATTTTTATGGAAAACATCCCATTATTTTTGTCTAATCAAAATTCACATGCTCCAAGTTTGGGAAAATATTCTGATAAGATTTTACACTAGTCCACCGCTGACGATTATCATTCAAGATCTTGCAAGTTTTCTGCCTACGACGGCAATCTCGCAGGATCATGGTAAATACAAATGTTTTGCAAGACACTCCAAGAGGACGTTTATCTTATAAGATAAGTGCAAGAGTCTCATTAGATAACCGTTTTGTTCAGGAGAACAATATCAGACCAGCTATAAACCGCGCTTTAATTGACACCATGAAAAGACAAAAATAAACAAAAGAGAAAAATAAACTATTTCCGTCAGACAATAAGTATCTTCACAATTACTTTTGCATATACAATCACATTTTTGATTGTATGACTGAATTTTGGGCAATGGCCCGTTTTCAAATCTCTCATTCAGTTTATCTTAATTCAAAAGATTCAAAATGAAAAAAAGAGGAAGAACAGTTTGTCTAGGCACTATTAAACCTGCAAAGAAACCTAATTCCGCTTCAGGAACACCTTTTAGCCGTTGTATTAAAACGCATATAACTGACTATGTCATTAAAACCTAAAATATAATTATCCATGAATTTAAGACAGAAGCTCTTGTTTTCGGCGGCAGACATGTTTTCAGTCTTTTCGATTATTCCATAGTCACAACCAAGAAGCATACTTAGGACCGGCCTTATCCTAACTATTATTGAAAAACTATGAAATTTATTTTTACTTAGAGTTATCTTGTTTTTAATTAACTGCTTGCTTTTGTAAGGCAGTTTTGCATTGAGAAATCCCTTGAAATAGCTGAAGCATTAGATTGTCCTCTTACCGTTTTTTACTGTTTCGTTCAGTACTTTATTGGCATGTAACTCTGATACTAAATAAGTCCTATTGGTTACCTCTTCATCGTAAGTGCTTTCAAACTTTTTTCGATGGAAAATTACAAATAGCCGAATGATGCGTTTGACAATTTTGTCTATTTCGCTAAATGTTGTTATTGTTTTTTCCATTATAAAAAGACTCCTTATTGTAGTAATGCTTGTATGTATGTTCTAAGTGCTTTTATCATCTAATTTTCATTCAAAAGATTTTTCAGTCGTTAAAAGATAGAGCAATTCGACAAAAATTTTGTCAACGCATGCTTTCAGTGGTCTGTTCATTGTATATCGTGGTACCCAGATATTTGAAAAATTGTTTTTTATCAATTTTCGTACTTTTTATTTATATTCTTGACGCAGCGCAGTTGCTTTTTTCCGTTTTCAGTGTGATTTTGTTTTTTTTAATGAGTCAATCATAAACATTATCTAAGTTTTTGTAGATGCAGAACAGTTTTTCCAACAGTGTCCTCGGCATACAAAATTACAGTCATTTTTCTACTCATTCAATTTCCCCACGCTCAAGTCACATATATATATATATATATATATATATATATATATATATATATATATATATAATATATATATATATATAATAAACAACAGAGGTCCAAGAATTGAACACTGTGGCCTGCCTAGTTCTATAGGCTTAAGTTTGGAATTTTTATCTCCAATTAATGTATACTGCAATTGTTTGGATACACATCATTTTAAAATGTTGTTTTTTAAGCCGCGAGCACTTTGCAAAAAGATGTTGAGATCGACAAAATCAAGCGATTCCTTTATGTCTAGAAAGCTGCACTTGGTTTTGTCACTGTTGCTGGGGAGATTTGATCTTTTTTCTTCTATTAAAATTGCAATGGCATCAATCGCGTTGTTCCCGTGCCTGAAACCATATTGCGAACCTGGGAGAATCTCAAAAGCGTTTAGATAATTTTGAATACGATCAAAGATAATCCACTCAAGCACTTTATTTTCATTTTGAAGAACGCTATAAGTTTTCCAATTTTCAAATATTCTGTTCATTGTCCAGTTTTTATACTTCAGTTAAACATTAGTTGTGAAAGAGCTGTTAAACAGTCAGAAACTTTTTTTCAATGAAAAAGTAGCGCAAATTATAGCAATCAAGGCTTGATTTGCTTTTACAGTTGTTGATAGTGTATTTTACTTCTTTCTCAGGTACTGATTTTTTTTCAATTATTGAGTTTTTATAAAGTCTTTTTTAATATATTTACTTTCTTGTAAATTCGATTTTTAAGTAGGTTCTCATTTAAAAAAGTTTGTTTTCTAGACCAGATGAGTGATTTAAACTTTTTACAAATTTTTTCAAAGTTCTCATTGATTTCTGGACATCCAGTTGTATCTGCCAGTTTCCTCAGACTACGTTTTTTGTCACTAATTCTCTATCTTCCTTGTCATTCCAGTTTTGATTCCCTTTTTCTTGTACGATATTATTCAAGGAAAGTGTTATTTACTGCGTCAGTGATCAATTCGCGTAATTTTTTGAAGATTTTGTTGATCGGTAAGATTTTCTTGTTGAGCTCACACTGATATGTTAGATCCTTTTTACTCATTCCGTTAATATACTACTATCTTGGTTTTGCCAACTGCAACGTTTCAGAGCTCTGAGACACTTGTGTGGACTGCCATCGAGGTCAAAAGATTTTTTAACTGTGTGATGATCTGTTAAACATGTTGATTTAACTTTGGTGTCTATGAAAACGTTAAAAAATTTGCGTGCACGAACGTACTTCTACCATTTGATATCCTGAAACCAATTCTGGCTAAAAGATTTTTTTAAACATTCACCACTTTTGCTACTCATTAAAAACCTATTAATAAAATCATCACAAAGTTTTTGGTTTTTTCTTGATAAACAGTTAGGCTGTCGAGATATCTTTTGACCAAAGGAAATTGGCTTTATTGGTGCAATATAGCGTCAAGTAAATACATTTATACCAAATTTCTTCATTTAAATTTCCAATGGCAAGTGTTAGTGTTTGAACCAAATTCGTTTATGGTTATTAACAATCCGACAAATTATGTTGTTTTTCAAGCAGAATGAAACACTATCATCTCCTTTTTACGATTGTTTGATATAATGGTTTGATAACCATCCACAAAAACTCTTACTGCTGTAGTTAGGATTGAACCATGTTTCAGTCAGACAAACCGCTTCCAGTTCCAGAGACGAGCAATTAATGTAAACTTCAAACTATTCTAAAGTCTTCGAAATTGATCGAATGTCTTGAAAGACAAAATAGATCTGTCTTGCATGACAGAATCTTTTATATATCATTGTTGACGTAGAAATACTGTTCGTTATCATTTCCCTGCCTTTACAGTCTGCTTCTTTATTTTTTCTTGCAGAAAACTATCAGTTATTCTGCTATGTTGGTGCGTAATTGTTTCTCGATTTGTTGATTGCAGAAATCACCAGCGACAAATCAATATATGCTGCTTCTTCGCTCTCCTCCTCATCGGTCTGATTAGTTGCGTAAATTATAACCGACAGGCAACACCCTGTAGAAGTCACAGGCAGAGTGCCGAAACGGTTTTTTAAAGTTTTAGATGATTTTGAGGTCTCCTTTTTAATGTGTATAAGCCGACATTTTAAAAACTTGAAAAAGCAAAAAACTTGTGAAATTGAATTGGAAAAAATAGAAAAAGGACAATCAGCACGTTACGAACTAAGCTTTTGCGTGAAGGTCCTACCCTCGGTTTTGAGTTGTTCGCATATTGCGTACATGAAAGAATCCAAAACAAAAATATTTAAGTTACGTTTTAGCTTGCAACTGCAGCTACTGAGTTTGTAAGAAGTCATTCAAAAGTCATGTGAGAAATTTTTGGAAGATATTCCGAAATGCCTCTTACGTTTTACAGCATTGACTGTGTTCAAGTCTTCTGTATCGTTGTTTTGACAAGTTTTGCCGTTTTCAACTAAAAGCACTGAAACTGCACAATTGTGTATTGCAGTAATCATGCTTTGTTTTTTGCTTCGCTTTTGACCTGATCTTCACACTCTGGAAAGTGCTGATTGAGATAGATGAATTTGTTGTTTATCCTGTTTTCTTGTTTTCTGAGTTGTTTTCTTTTCTCATAGACATTTTGTTTGTCTGCAAATTACGATGTTTGTCTGCAGTAATTTCGACCCCAAAGAAATTCTTAAAATTATTAAAGATTCGTGGGTTATATTAGAAACTTGTCGAAAATTGAAGAGCGGATTTACGATCAGCAATGAATGTTTTCACGTGTATCTCACCTGCGCTCTTAGTCGATCATTAATATTATTTTGCTTTGCCCTTAGTTTCCTAATTTCTTTTTCCTGCAATATAATTTTTGCTTTCAAGAGCTCGATTTCATTTTTCAATGCACTTACTTCTTTGTCTTGATGGTACTCACGGCAACCTCTGAAGCTAGGGGTGTTGACGTAGATGATATAGCATGCATCTCCATTGCCGGGCAAAAAAATAATAAAATAAACAGCAAATTGATGAAAAGCTAACACTCAAATAGGAATATTGTGCGTTAAGACTGTAACAGCAAAGAAAAAACATTCTTTTCATGCAAACCTTTAAAAATTTAACAGGTTTGAACTGTCATTTCAGAACAGGTTTGAACAGTCATGTCCATTACATTCCCCCACAAACTATAGGAATTAACTAATGTTCGTGTTCAAGCCTGTTTAGGAATTAACTAATCTCGTTTGTAGTTTGTCTATGGTTACTTTGCAAGAAACATGCATAGTTTAAACAGTTATCTTACAACAAGACGGCAATCTTGTAAGATTCTTGCAAGAAACACTTTTGTCTTGCTACAATCTTGCCAAAAAGCAGTTATCTTGGACCATATTGCAGGTAACCGTTGGTTTTTGGCTGGGATGTTTGACCGAAATTTAGAATAGAACTCAGTATTGCCCAACATGTCAAAAATAGGCAAAATGGATATATTCATACGTTGATTTCGAACCAGCATATCTCATCCAACTTTACTAGATAAATCCCGGGCCGTTAAGTGTTTCACTTTTTAAAAAAGCTCTTTAATATATTTTATAGCTCAAACTGGAAGTATTACTGAAACTGGTCTCATGTATAGCGTTCTTCTCCTTTTTCTGCTCTGTGTTTGTCTCTGTTTTTGATTCCAGAGGTATTGAGTTCCCATCTTTTGGCTTCTCTTTTTTGCTGTCTGTATCAGAAGTGTTCTGTTGTCCGTGTTCTGATGTTGACTGGCTGTTCTCGGTGTCCTTCTGGCTCTGTTTAGACTCCAAACTTTCCAGTCCCTTGAGAGATGTGAAGGTCACTTTGGATAGGAACCCAAGTACTATCATCCGAAGTAGCTGAAAAATTCCCAATTTATTCATTAGTGTACCCCAAATTATTCATTAGTGTGCCACAAGTTATTCATTAGTGTGCCTAAATTGGCCACCAGGCTCAATTCAGTATGCGCAGATTTTTTTGCGCACTTCTTACATAATTTTAGCGCTTTTCAAAGCTTTTCAGAGCACAATAATAATAATAATAAATTAATTGTGGTTTCTGATTTATCACAGCGGAACAGCATTAGGCCACAGCGAGCGGCCTGTTCTCAGCTGCCCCTTTTCTTATTATTCCCCACATTTCTGACTTTATGTTTTCATGAGCATCTTTGATCTTATTTGGTGAATTCTGCCATTTTTTTCTGTCTGAAACTTTAACATGGCACCTTTATTGCAGCCAACATTGATCAGGCTATGGTCAACCTGAAGCTATGGTTAAGTAAGATTTTTCAGCTGAATTTTTAAAGCCGAAAAATTGCCGTATTTGTAATTTAATTTTCCAAAAAGCACTCTGGGTTTTTGCTTTTGTGAGTATTGCCTGCGTACCTTAGAGGGTGCTTTTGGCTTTTCGGACGAGTAGTGCATGAGAAGAATCATGACACTCTGCACAACAGATGCACCTACGATGCAGATACCCCCGAAGAAGAACTCGCCCATCAGGGGGAAGTTGGCACTGGAGCGGGGAATGTAGGCGTCTATGAGGCAGAGGTTGAGGACTAGAGCGAGTAGGATTGTGATTGAGAAAGATATCTTCTCTCCACAGCCATTGGGAAGGTTGAAGGATATGAAAGCCATAAGACAGATCAAGACTGTTGGATAGACCTAAACAAGATTTATTCAGACATGAATCATTTGGTTATCAGTCTCTTTTATCACTTTATGGTAAAAGAACACTTAAAACACGTTATGGTAAAATTAGTTTAAAAAGCTCATCTTAAGTTACCCTAACGTTTAATGTAGGTCTTGTTCTTCTCAACTTAGCTTAACATATGTGTGTGTATGCGAAGACTGTCAAGTATACATAATGATATGACCGTAGTTCTGAATCGGTTATGAAATGAGATGTGTAAAAAGATTATCCCAATGCTGAAATTGTCTTGGTATTAGGTTTGATGATAATCGGCCCAACAAAAACACCCTTGGAACTTTTTGGGACAGTAGTCTATACTGACCATAGTGTACTCGAAGTACTTGGACTGTCTGTGGAAGGAGTACTGGAATTTGAGAGTGGGTACCTCATACCCCCCATATCCCACCACACTCCTCTTCCTCTCAACATGGATCAGATTCCACTCGGGGTGTCTGAACTTGGAAATCTCCTCTGCAGCTTCTCCAGAGTACTACAAAGATAAGATGAAACAGAAAGCTAAAGTGTAAAGAAATTCGGATCAAGATTTCCCCATCATCGGGCTAATTATTTGCAACCCCAATGCGCATGTGCTATTATGGAACTGATACCCCCAAAACCTGGGTGTGTTAAGGGGGGGGGGGCATTTACCCTATCTTAAAACTTAAATCCACATAACAGAATATCTTGCAAGAGGGGCCCGTACCTAACTTTCAGCATCACTCCCCTTTTTGACCAGGGCAATTAAGCAACATTTTGAAATCGGAATCCTCGTTTGAGTCTGTCCAATTCAGAGACAAATTTTAGATAGCACAGTCTTCAGTACTGTTTCAGAACAATTTCAGAGTAAAATCAACTTTCAACACTGATTCACAAAATAATTCAGTGTCTGTTAACGCCAAGTGTGACATGAACAGAGTCTGAATCAGTAGTGATTTTCTTCTGAGACATCTCTGATTGGGTACATGATTACAAAACTGAGAGTTTGGTACGGGGGATGCGTAATTGGATGTTTTCTTTTTGTAATGGCATCTCTTCTCCCACCAACAAATTTGAGAATGAAAATGACAATGAACAGAAAATATGATACGAAATTATGAGACAGATCTGTGCATTGTATCAAATAATATCCCCTTTTTTCACCGACACTTTTGTCACTCATGTCATTTAATCTCGATTATTCAACATTCTATTATTTAACCCGATTTTAAGCTCTTTATATAATGTGTTTGAATGGGTACTAATACTCAAAATTATAGATTCGTAGGGTTTGGGAAAAGATTTTAGGGTGGAATTTTTGCAAGGCGAAATGACATAGGGGTGGAAAGATAAGATGCTGGAAGAGAGGGGGTTAAGAGAATCAGGGTGAAAAGAAGTATAACTGTATAAAATGACGACAGGTGCTCCAATTTCATGATGAGTGTGTTATTGTGCGGAACCAACAGCGACAAAAATTCAAATAGATCAGTAAAACAATTAGAAATTGTGATTTTGCTCAAGGGATGATTATGAGCCATGAAGCGATAGTTGTTTTTTGCCCGAACATTGATCTATCAAAAAATGCGCCAGAATTTATAAAACAGTTATCTTGTAATAGACTCTAGTATATTACCTACGGCTATCTTGCAGGATAGTGCAGGAATCTTGCAAAAACTTTTGTAAGATTGCGCGCCATCTTGCAAGATCATGCAAAAATCTTGCAAGACAGATGTCGGATATGCAAGCATCTTGCAAAATAAGCGTCGATTTGTAAAATTTTTACAAGTTAGGCGTCCAGAATTAGAGTCTTGAGTTGAGCGTGAGCCTTTTTTGCTTCTTCGACAACTAGACAACGGTGCTTTACTGAGGTCGCTTACCTCAAGACATCACATAATAATTTGCAGTGCGCGTTGAAGCTCTTAAATTTCAGTATAAGAATTACTCTGTATCTTAACTAGAGTGCAAAAGATTATCTTGTAATATTTTTAATTTCAAGATTAATAATCGGTTAGCAATGATATAATTCCAACTGTAATAATTTATATTGAAATATTAAAATCTAATAGTCGTGCACACGTTACAATTCTTAGAACGAGAGGAACTTTTCCGGGTGTCTCTGGGAATCTGTCAAAAGTGTGACTTCGAAAAACTGCAAGTTCCCAACAGTCGTCTCTATTATTATCATATAGTTCAATTAAAGACAACACAGTGCTACTGTTTGCCAAACTTGACAAGTATTACAAATGTCTACCAGTGCCAATTGTTAGTACATTCTCATTACGAGACAGCGCCCCTCACTTCCATTTGGCAAACAGTAGCAATATAGTCATCAGTAAGTCGGCGGTGCCTAACATAGCCATAGCTTTCAGAAACGAGCTGTTCAGATTTTATGTTTTTCTGACTGATTTCCATGGTAACAATTTACGTCAATGTTAACGTCAAACGTCGCGAGGCACATTTTTATATGCTTGTCAGTTAAAACGAAACTTGCCATTGTGTTTAACAAATGGTTTTGAGTCCACTTTTATCACTTTGATAATTGGATTTGGCTTAGCTTAATTGAGAGATTAATTTTTGTTAATCAATGCGTTGGGTCACTATCTTTAAATTTTTGGCATTTTTTTGTTTGCGACTGCTTTTTCAGTTTTTCGTATCTCCTGTGTCTGGAACTGTTTTGTCTGGGACTGTTTTGCCCGGATACGGCTTTTTTTATTTGCCTGAACCGCCTGATCGAAATCAAATTTGGGCTGGGTTAGATGGTCTTCTCCTTCCAAACTCAAGAAACCCCACTTCCGCGTGTGCCGAAGATTTTTTCAAAAGTATGTATGTCAAGCTAACTATAACCAGCCTCCAAAAGTTGTAAAAGAATTTGAAACGCGCATTTCTTATGTAGTTTTGTTATAAGCACCCAAGTGCGTAATATTAACACAAAAAATTAAGCGGTGACTTTAGGTAAGGACAGTTTAGCTAAGAAAAACTTCCTGTTTTCACAACGCTTATCTTGCATAATTCAAACGCATTAGCCTTCCGTTTTTGCCTTTTTTTGACTATTTTTAGCGCTGTGGCTTCAGCCCGGGCCGGGAGAGCAGTTGACTTCACGCACATTGGATCTCATCCTAAAGCCAAACCCACATTGCGAACAGAAATGACCCTAATTTTGCATGTAAAAATAAAAGAATAGTCGTATGTGATACAGTTTGTTCTCACAACCGAAAGCGTATGATCGGTTTCAGTTCACAATCTTTTGATAAAGCTCATGTTGAAGATATGTCATTTCATCAGTTACAGTTGTTGACACATTTTATTTGTCTATAGCGCCATTTATAAATGAATGCATCAATTAATTCTTACCCGCTGTAATTCAACCAATTATGGTACAAACATCGTTGAAAAATTTGTATTCAAGCAACCCCGATTGAAGTTGTTATCGCTTTTCCTTCTGCCATTCGTGAAATAGCAGCTATGCGGGGGATGGGGTGTTAGGCGAAAGCTCGATTAGGCAAAGCCATTTTTTGTGGCCACTGGGCGACAATTTTAAACTAAGTTTTTGGAAATTAGGAGAAAACCAATTAAGGTATTTAATGAAGGTACGTCACGATCCAATTGACGCTGCTAAGTGCTGAAGTGTCCCTAACTATCGTCTCATTATGAAAATGGGTCGATAAAATTAATGTAAAATGTACCATTTGCAATCTTTTACATCATTATTAAACCCCTCACCGGTAATATCCGAAAAGAGGATATCGTTAGAAATCACAGCGAGAAGATTAAAGAATTCATTTTTTTTAAAAATATGTATGATTTATTCTCAATAGTTTAGCGCTATGTGGCGCGGATAACTTCGAGAAAAAGGTTGGCGTAGCTGTGAAAAAATTTAACTGATATGCTGCAAATTTACAAATTTCAAAACCATTTTTCTATGTTTTTGTAGCCTATTATCATGTTAAGTGCACTTGAGTATTTTATCGGGTCAAGCAAAATTTTAAGTACCGTCTTTAATTGTTTTAATATGTTTCCGCCTAATTTCCACAAAAACTTAATTCATAATTTTTGCCTAATGGCTACCAAAATTAGCGTTGCCTAATCGATCTTTCACCTGTTAACCTAAGCCCCGTGAACAAGCTTAACGCCAATCTCAATTTCTTGTTCGGCAAAACTTGACAGGTTTAAACTCTGAAAATCTGAAACAGTTACAAATTAATGGTCTTTTGACAAATGTTAACAAATTAAACCAAAGAAAATGATTTGTGGAGAGATGTGAACGAATCGCCTTAGTCAGTTTTATAAATGCTGAACCAAATTCCGCAGAGTTGTTCACTGTTTTTAAATGTCTCGAAAATAAGAAGGTTGAAATTTATTTGATAGTTCAATATTAACCAAAATGAAGTCAATTCAATATTGACTTATCAATGTATCACAATTTAACAATTAACAATCTTTAAGTGATCCAGGGTTGTAAAAAATATGCTCTAGTAAACCCTTTTTTGCAGTTAGTTAACTGGTGAAGATTTTTCTCGAAATCTAGGTTTTTGAGTTCTCTTCAAAAGTAAGCAGACATTTTGAATGCTTAAAACAAACTCACTTTTTTTGTTCAGTTCCAATTTTCGAAATCTCAGCAAACATAACACTATATCATATAACGATTTTTCAAAAATTACAACAACCAAGCTAAAATTAACCCATTATTAATTTACTACTATAAAATCATTAACTTGATTTAAAAAAAACTCTAAAGACGACAATGACTTTTTGGGTTAAATCGAATAAACGCATTCTACAGGCATACTAAGTTATTATTATTCTCTATCCGAGCGAACATTAACCATGATCAAAAACCAATTATTAATTTATTACTATTTAAAAAATCATTAACTGGATTAAAAAGACTCTAAAGATGATCATGATTTTTTGGGTTAAATTTTTTCGAATAAACGCATTTTCGCATTTTACGAGCGTACTAGTTATTATTATTCTCTATGCACTGTCAAATTTATTGTTTCTTCATATTCATATCATTGCAATCAACAGTCTATGTACAGCAATGCGAGGATCAATTCAGTGTTTTTTTCTCTTTTTAAGTGGTGAACTAAATGTGAAAAAAATTAAAATTGCAATTTTGTTTAAAATCCTCGGTCGGGGTCATAATAGATTTAACTCACATCTTCCATGAATTCGAGGTTGATCTGGGATCCGAGCATCCTCCAGCTGCTCAGGTCCAAGTCACAAGTCTGGATGTCGTAGGGGAAGTACTTCACATCCATGTCACACCTGGTTGTCTTCAGAAGGGGGATCTGCCACAGCACTTTCCCCATCCAGTTGACCCTAATTCAAGGAGATCAAGAGCAGGTCTTAATCATTTACATTTAAATAGTCTGCAAGGATTGCAACGAAATTAGACTTGTATTTCTTTTCCCTCTATTTATCCTTTTTTCATGTATTTCATAATTTTCTAAAACCATTTTCTATCTTTTTGGTGTCTTTCCAACTATAGCCCCCACACGAAATTATAAGACCCTCATTATATTGTTTAACACGATTGGGAGGAGGGTGCAATAATTAGATCTGGATCTGGGGTCTTTCCTTTTCGTAATAATTTGGGGTCTTTCCCAATATAGCCCCCCCCCCCCCAAATTAATTAAAAACCCCATTATGGTATGTTTGCGGTAACTGGGGGCTATATTTTACTGACCTGACAGGGAGAATTGTGACCTCCTTGAGGTGTTCGAAGTTGTCAACTGAGTTAATGAACATGACATCAGGAATCCAGACATCGTTAGGATTCAGTTTGACAGCCCTCCCCCCATAGTGCTCGTAGTTCCACATCAGTCCCTCGTCTACCCATTGTTGCAGGAGAGAGATCATGAATTGCACCTACGACAAAAACATCAAAGAAATATTTCATTTTTCGACATGAACACCATTTTTGTTTTCATTATAAGGTATGAATAAATTGATTTTCGTCATCGCACTGATAATAGTTTGCATAACATTATAAGACATGAAGCCACTATAACAACTAAGCCACATAATGATGAAAAAATAATTACGGAAGATCATACCCAGGTTGAGGTCCAGACCCAATATGACCTCTGATCAGAATTTTCAGACCGAAATGACCTCTGATCAGACTTTCCAAACCAAAATGACTTCTGATAAGACCGAATCCGGACCTTTGTCCAGACTATAGTGCGCTATGATCAGACTCAAATTGAGGCCATTCTTCAGACTAAAAAAAGACTATGATCAGACCTTTCCGGATTAATCCTCAGCCCTGCTGAGAAAGGAGGAGGGGAAACACACTCATAAAAAACTGGAAAAATCTTAAAAGTCAGTTTTGATGTTTTTGTGTGATTTTCGCTCGTCTGAGCAGCAATTTCTTGAGCTATGGGTTCCCAGCTCTCATAGGTCGCTCTGTTGCAGTTGTGGGTTCCGTCTCAGTAGATGCTGTCGTTGGAAGCAGTAGTTGTAGTCTTATTCAGTGGGTGGCATGTCGCAGTCTGGATTGTCTTGCTTGTTGGGCTCTGGAGGCACTCTTAGGAGTTTTGGTTGCATCTTAACGAAACTGCTGAGGAGATCTTGGAAGTGGTATTCTTGTCTATCTTTGCAGTGCTGGTGGAACTTGTCAAGGTCGTAGTTAGAGTTACGGGTGAACTTGGCTGTGACCACGGCATCAGCTACTATTCGGGTGGCTACTGTTAGGATTCCTTCGAGGCCTCTCATTGTGAGGGTTCGGTTCAGAGCTATTTCGTCCCTGTAACTGATGCAGCCCTTGTAGCTGGCAGCGTGGTCTCCTTGGCAATTGGCACACTTGGGTTTATCTCTGAGGACTGTGCAGTCAGCTAGCTTTTGATTACCTTGATATCTGGAACATATCTCTTCTTGCGTAATCGCGCTAGCCTTGTGACCAAAGCCTTGGTACTAACAGCACTGGATCACCAGATCACGTCCGGAAAGAAGAGGAGAAGAGGGCCTGGCTTGTCTTGACTCTTCACATTGTTATTGGGTGAGCCCGATCATCGGGTCGTGGATGATCAGGAGCGTTTTTATGGTTTCGCACCTCGTAAGGGCTCTCGCTAGCTGGGTTGGTGCTTTGGTGGCTCGGCTTTGGATGCACACAGGGCTCATTTTCACTGGGTAGGTCTTGTTGATTGCTGCTTTGACCTCGTCTAGGTTCTTATCCAGCCCTGCTACACAAAGCTATAGTCCTTAGCATACTTGGCGCTATGAGTGGAAGGCAAAACTCCGGGCACGCGCTTTGGATAGTTGAGAGGGCCTTCTTGAAAAGGGCGTCGCTTGGCTTGGGCCTCTTTGCAGCTGGAGTTGTAATTGCTTCTCGTTGCATCTTGCTGTAGTTGTAGTTGGGTTGTAGTAATCTTAAAAGTCGGTTTTTGAAATTGACCTGAGATTATTCTGACACTACATCATCTATTTTGTCACTACTGCGCTCGAAACGGCCTGTGATCAGACTCAAATATGCTGAAAACGGCCTCTGATCAGACTCAAGTGCGCTCGAAACGGCCTCTGATAAGACTCAACTGCCTCGAAACGGCCTCTGATCAGACTCAAGTGCCTCGAAACGGCCTCTAATCAGACTTTTCTGATCGAATTGACCTCAGATTAGACCGGTCCCAGACCATGGTTCAGACTATAAAGACTATGATCAGACCTTTCAGACCAAATTGAACTCTGATCATACCGCGCCCAGACCATGGTCCAGATTATAAAGACTATGATCAGACCTTTCAGACCGAAGTGAGCTCCGATCACACTGCGCCCAGACCATCGTCCAGACTATAAAGAATATGATTAGACCTTTTAGGCCGAAGTGAACGCTGATTACACCGAGCCCAGACCATGGTACAGACTATTATTCGCTCGACCTGCTGTCCAGACCTTGTAATTTTGGTAGGTGAACACACGGATGTGCGTCCGAGTAGGTATGGTTATAGCTCAGTTTGGGTCTGGACATCAACCTAGGAACGTACCATAAATCAGGTCAGGAAACAGTTCCATTCCCTTTTTACACGAAAAATGATCCAAGTCAAAACTTGCTCCTTTTTTGGAAGCGTAAATTAAAAATTTGATAAGAGTTAACCAGTTGCAACTGGTTAAATAAATTTACGCTCGGTGATAATTGTTTTTACAGTAATTACAAATGTAATCATCGATTTCGATTTTGTCGTTTTGTATGAATAAAGTTGATGACCTCGAAGTGCTGCTATTGGTTGCACATACATCGTATTCGCAGATTCTAGATATATGCTTGAGGCTAGCGTTAAAAAATTTAGCTGAATTAGAGCTGCCACTACATTTTACATTTGGCCGTTCTCTGATCGTCCACTCCAAATTTTACTGACCTGAGATGAGTGTATGTCAACATTGACTAGCTGCTTGATTCTGATGTCAAAGTAGACATCAACAGTTCTCGACTGGTTCAAGCGCGGTCTCACCACCTTCGTGTAATTCGCCAGCAAATGTGTCACCAGTTTCTGCACCCTCGCTTCCGGCGACAAAGTAGTCGCTATCCCTAGTCATCCGAAAGCATCCGTCGCAAATATTTTGTTATTATTAACTTTCATCATATCTTGATGTAAAACTATTGTTACAACAATTACGTCATTGGCTTGATGTAATGGGAGTTGAATTGATATTGAGTGATTCTATGAACTGATTTAATTATGAATGACAAACGTAATTTTTGTTCCCAAGTTACTTTTGTAAATGGAATACATACATACATACATAAAAGGCAGACTTACTAGCCATAAAATATGATGATTGGTTAAAAACGGAGAAATTAGTAATCTTACAACGGTCATAAAAAATCGGCTAAACCCTAAAAAATTTTCGGCGGGTATTTGGATTTTTCAAAAAGCTTAGGTAAAATTTCACAAAAAGAAAAAGTTTTTTTTTAAAAGTTTATAAATGTTTGGCAATGAAAAAAAAATTCGCAGAATTCTACTAATATATAGCACTCAATTTTAACCATGAGCTAACAGATATTTTTTTTCTGCATTTCCGCAGTTTGCAAACACAATGACTCAGTGTTAAAATGAACGTTCAGGCGTTTTTTTACCCACAACTAAATTTTCAATCATTTGCAAATTTATTACTGAATGACTCTTTAATTAATTGTACGTACCATCATCTGAGCTCTCTTCTGATTGGCTATCAGAACCGGGTATCGATGGCATAGGGTCCGATCGAATATGTCTCCCTTTTTTGCAATTGCACAGCAAACTGTAATTAATAATAACCAATAAGGATATAGAAGTTAGTAATTTTATAGAGATATACATATTGTTTGGGGAGGAACTTAATACTGCTTTAAGGTTAAATCGTTTAGTATTTGAGAGTATTTCTCTCAGGTATTAACTACTTTGGTAGTAAATCAAATTTTGAAACTTTTACGGTCAAAAGAACCGCTCAATTGTACACTATTGCAGTGGAAGAAATTTTCTTTTGAATGAAATCTCGCATTTGTTTGACCGCTTTTGTTTACAGCTAATCTGGGCTGCTGTTTAAGTAGTTTGTTCCTCAAAACTTAAATAAGGAAAATTCCCAGGTTTGAGCTAAGAATTCTCTTTCTCATTTGCCCGCACACCTGTTGGTAATTTCCAGGCGCAGATCAAAACCCAGGGATTGTTCAAACATAATTGGGGAATATTCGTGTGAACTAGAACCGGTATATGGGTCTGGACTGTTCGAAACATGCAAGGCTACTACAACCAACCCAAATAAATGCATATATGTGAAATATAACTAATATGATATATGAGTGCAAGGTACAGTTTATAAAGTTTGAAGTAGTCTAGTGTCGAACTAGAGAGCTTTATGTTTGTAATGTGTGTTTGAAATGTGATTGAAGTTAAAGTGTATTTGCTTTCATGTTTTCATTGTAACGTCTCCCATAAACGGGGGGAGGGGTTTTATATCTATGTATGAATGTATGTGTCAGTGCGGGGGTGGGGGTGGAGCTGGGGATTGTGGGTCAAATGTGGACTTGTAGGTTGCGGTGGCAATTACAAAAGAGAACTTAAAAGGTGTATCAAACAGATGGGGGGGGGGGGGTATTTAATCAATGACCACATGAGTGATTGTAAACTATTGAACTAATTTTCGCCGCAAAACTTCTGACCAATCTGCATAGCTGTGTGATCAATATAACTTCATTTGTAGTTTGCTCAGACTATTTATCAAAACCAAGATTGTTGACAAACATTGACACATATGCGCATACGCGCCTGAAGCTTCTAACGTAAAACTGTTTGGACACTGTTAATAGATTTTCAACTGACCAATGTGGTAGACTTTTATTCTAGGGTTCATGCTTCAGAACTACTCCATTTCAAGCGCAAAAGATCTTCGCCACATATATTTGCTTTAAGTTCGACAACGCGTCAAAAGTCCTTCTTTTTTCATTGGAATTAAAACGTCGTTCAAAACTAAAAAAAAACAACAAATAAACTATTGACAAAACTTTAAATCTTGTTCCTGTTTGAAGAAAGAAATGACGGCAGATTTCTCACTCATTGTAATCATTTGCGTAAAATATTGTATGAAACATTGGCATGTGGGGCTTTGTTCGACCCAACAGTGTTCCCAACTTTTCAAAAAAAAATCTTACCTTTAAGGCGAGAAAATCTGTAGACATAATAAATTGTTTTTTCTTCGCACAAAGTGTACGAACAATCTCCCGTTAGTTTTCGAAGCCATCAAAGAATAATAGGCCTCTTCTCAACTTCTTTAATAAAATATTTTCATAAGAGACTTCTTCACAATATCATCAAACCAAGGAAATATGTTTTGTGTGTTTTTTTTTTAAAAAAAGCAGCATACTTCCCGATGGCCGTGCTAATACTGTAAATCGAAGCTTCAGGATCAAAATTTACATGCAACTCTAGACGCATAAGTTCATCAGTCAGGAAAAAAAACATTTTCTTAAAATTTGCTGTTTTAACCTTCCAGTCCAAAAAAAAGATTTTGCTTTTTTGACAATTTTATTTTTAATTTCATTCAAATAAAGGGGTTTTATAGTTACTGCATTGCGATACAAAATCGTTCAAGAGGTACAATAAAAACTTCATTTGGGTAGGAATTGCACAAAACGTTGTCAAGAACTGTAATTTCTACCTCTCTCTCTCTCTCACACACACATACACATACACACACACACACACACACACACACACACACACACACACCCGTTGGATATTTACTAATTTATGAAACACAGTGACTACTAGAAATATCATCATAAAGAGCACTTGTGTAGTCTTGTTTCAAAAAATATATTATTTTTACATATCGTAACCGATACAGTTTGTGATTGATACTGTGAAATTCATCTAGGGGAACGCACAAGGGAAGTCGATTTTGGGGTTCGATGTTAAACTCAAAAGACACACTACACAAATTTGCTTCCACTTTTTGCTGTACAATTCATCAGCAAAATTTATGTTTGTTTTGAGAACGATAACGTCAGATTATACTGATTCATGATAAGAGATACCGAGGCATTTTTGCTTGCTCTTGTTAAACTTAGGGTGCTGTTTTGCATTATAGTCCCCCAGAATAGTGCTCAGAAAACATGTAGCCCCCCCCCCCCAAATGAAGGCAAACAGGGGCCGATAGTTGGTGGTTCTATGAAGTGAAAGACCATAGACATAAATAGGTAGTTTTTTAAATAGAAAACGTTATCATTAACCAAAACAGTTGACCAAGGACCAATTTTCAGTGAAACAAAACATAGTAGAACATTGGGTTAGATATGAGGAACTCCTCAACTCGTCAAAAATCTTTTTGAATGACATGATATTTAATTTGAAAAGAGGAATCAGCGGAAACATGAGCCATAGTTTAACATAATTTGGAAGAGAAGTAGAGGTCCAACAACGAAAAAATTATAGGGCTGAAAAAATTTTCCATCAAAATTCATGCATTTTGCAGTTCAAATAAAATAATATGCAGTCTTCCGACCATTCATATTAGACGAATCGTTTTTTTTCCTTTTAATTCAGGCACATTTCTGTTTATTTTTTCTAGGCACTCATTAATTTAGCACAACGAGTGGGTGACATTCTTATTCAAATAATTTTCACGTTTGCGATCTTTCATCTTCGTTTTGAGATATATAACCTCAGTATAAAAATTTGATTGATGGTGAGTGAGGTTTTATCAAGGAGAGGTTTTATACCATCTCCGGCAGACACCCATGGAAAACATTTATGTTTCCTCCAATGAGTGATACCACAAAATTCTCAACTAGTTAGACAACTGTTTTGGTTTTGAGCTTGAGTTTGTGTTAATTCTACTAGGCAAGATAGCTTCCTATGATTAGCTCTTCAGTTTTGGATCTTTACAGTGCCACTGTAGATAGAGGGAAATTTCTGATGTATCCATAACCTGTCGAGAATCGACATGAAATGGCTCAAGTTTTCACTCATGGCCACATAATCAGGTAATCCATTCTAGACCCTCACAACATTTTTCTAATAATCAACTTCATGGTTTTTTCTAATATTCAACTTCAATATGGTGGTTTCAATTTGCACTACCTTTTCACCAGCGTTCAACGTTGTGACGGTCATGTGGATGCTTTTCTTTGTGTTGATGTTCAGTGGACAATCTCACTCAAAATCTCACAAGAAGTCAAAATTCTTTAAAAGTCTAGATCTTTCTAAGGTTTAGTCCGCAAATGGTCCGATAAAGTTTGGCATCCGATGCACTTTGGCGTCCGATACAGTTTGATAAGATTCTTAGCTCTGCTTCTTCAAACCATGGATGCGGATGTTTTTTGATGTCTGTCATATTGTTCAATAGCATTTGCATCAACTGGTCTCTGAGCACGTGGTGTGTTTCAAGTTTAGACAGCTGAGCTGCACTGCAGGAAATTTCAGAAAAGTGGTTGGCTCGAACTCGTTTGGGGATCTAGATCCTCAAGCACACCTGATATTGCCCCCTTGCTGTCTAAGCCACTACACTCCACCAAATCGTAAAATTTTTTGCTTATCCAAATCAGTTTGAGTAGTTGATTTACTTAGTCTAATTGTTGCAAAAATTTGGTTTATAGTTGTAGAATTTACCGTTTTAAATCATGTGCCTATAGATTAGGTGAGCAAGAGGGCTGAATCTAATTATTTTTATTCGCTTGGGTACGAAGTCCGACGCACCTCTAGTTAAATGGGTGAAGATATTATTTTTTCCGGGCTGAACGGGAATTATCTCTGGCGACAGTTTTCTAGGAGCAATTTTCGAAGCATAGCCAATTGATCTGAAGCGAACTCTGTCACCGACATTTTTTGCAACCCCAGGGTTGAGCCTAAACCTCTAATCCGCTTTGCCACGCAAGTAAATAGAAACAAATCCTAAAGATGATACGTCTATGAGAGAAGAATCAAATAGTATTGTGGCATGATATTATCAGCAGCACAATTAGTGAGAAAAGTAGCAACATTCGGGAACCTTAAAAGGTTACCCTTTGCTGATTTATTGCAAACATTACTCGGACTTGAAGTTCGGTAATCTGCCGTTACATATTCTTGGTGTCTTAGTCCACCCAACATCCTTTTGGGCATGAGAACATTCAACACACTTGTTATCGACACAAAAAAAACAACTCGTATTACAGAGGAAAAGAAAACCATCCTTGCACCCAATGACCTCTGATCAGACTTTCCAGACAAAAATGACATCTGATCAGAATTTTGAGACCAAAGTGACCTCTGATCAGACTTTACAGACCGGAATGACCTCTTATCAGACTTTCCAGACAGAATGACCTCTGATTGGAATTTTCAGACAGAAATAATAAAAAAATGTGTTTCTGCATAATCGCAGCAGAGCAGCATTAGGCTACAGTATATAAACAGTAGCTTGTTCTCAGTTGTCCATTTTCAATTGTTCCTTCATTGAATGGGCCCAGAGCAACCAGGAAGAACAGAGACAGCTTTGAGACAGACACGTACGAAGCTTAGCAGATTAAAATGGCAAAATTGACACCAGTAAAAAAATTATTTTAGAAGACGGAAGAGGAACAAAGAGTGGAAAAGCAGATAAGAATTAGGAAAGAATAGTATAATCAAAGACCAAGCAGTAGAAAAAAATATTAGGAAAATGAGATGAATCAAAAAGCGGTCAAAAGATTGCCAACCGTATACTCTACGATATAAATTCGGCGACCTAAAAGCTGCGTCAGATTGGAGAACAAACCGGAGACAAAAAAAGCTATCGCAACAAGAAAAGACCCCTGCGGGTCAAAAATGAAGTGATTAAAGTTTTGAACTTTATCATGAGGGACTACAGCAAACTTAGAAAAGCAGAATTTTACTTGAAGAATCAGATTCAGAAGAAACCTGTAGGTCTGATTTACAACCTAGAGCGTTCAACCAACGAACTGGATACGTTCGGAAAAGTCAATGTCAAATCAAAGAACAGCGTTTTAGACTGAAATCTTTTCTGGCACAAAAATTCAAAATTTTAATTTAGAAGCAATAAACAAGAACCCGACGTAAAATGGACGGGGTTGCTAGGATACTTTAGTATTGGTATTAAGTTTGTAGAACAAGATATTCCCCCAAGCTTCGCAAAAATGCGACACTTTCACCTCCAGCTGGCCCCTTCTTCTCTGAATTTCAGCTCAGGTTACCAAAGTTTCAAATCCTCCATTGAAAAGGACGCGGAACTGAACCAAGTTTTTAATTACATTGGAAATTCAAAAGAAAAGGTTGTAGTAGTAGCAATTTCATTTCTTCATAAACAGATGGGAAAATTTAGTAATGCATAACAGAAAGAACAGAGCAAAGAAGCTAAATTTATTGGAGAGGCACGAGATTCTTACCTCAAAAAATGTAGATGAACGGACAAGAGCGAGAGTCATAAGCAATTACCTCTCCTTGATTTGATGTTCACGGACCTAACGCTCATCTCCGGTAATTTTGAATATTGTTTGGTTCTAATCAACCATCGGCTGAAAAAGACGCCGGGGCCAATTGAAGTAGGCTGTCCTGTGAACTACAGGAAAAGTTTCTTGAAAAGTTATAACCATGAAATGCAACGTCATATTGCTAGAGAAATCAAACCATCAAAGTCAGCAGGAGCTCACGAGTGCTGGTTGACTGTGAAAATAGTAGGTGCAAGTTTGAGGAGGTGCAAAAAATCCTGGACTGCACGGAATGCTGAATCTTTAGAAATAATAAAGGCAAAAAAAGACCCGGAGAACAGTCACCATTGAGAGCAGTGGAGACAATTACCGTGATTATGTTAAAACAAGAAACAAATTGCGCGTGGAAATTCAGCAACGTTGTCAACTGATCTAAAACAACAATGCCGATTGTGCGAACTAGAAGCCAAAATTTTTTGGAGTTACATAACCAGAGATCAAAAAACACGGCAGGCAACCTCTTGCCTGGAAAAACACAATGGGCAAATGACCACAACAGACAAACAGAAAGTAGATTCAATTTCTGATTTTTTCCCTCAATATTTGCCAGCAAACAGCTGCGATTTTGAAATATAAAAGTTTAGAGCAAATGTTGCATAACCAACGAAATTGCATTCATCGAAACCAAAGTACTGGAGCAGGAACACTTGGAAAAAATTGATACCTCAAAATCATGTCAACCTAAGAGTATTGTTTGAAACAAGAACAATGCCATCTCTGTTTGTACAAGAAATCTTCATTTCGTCGTGGGATACAGGAGATCTATCGATAGACGGAAAAAAAACTAACTTTAGTCCTATTATAAGGAAGCAGCCAAAAGGACCCTAATAATTACAGACCAGTGAGCTTAACGGCCATGTGTCAAATCATGGAGATAATCATCCGGCGGCACATAATGGATTATCTAAAATATCTTAAAATCATTGCAATTTGGGTTTGTGGGGAAGATCAATGACGTTGCTGTTAACCAAAACCATGGCCAAAAGGACCGAAGCACTTGACAATAGATACGAAGTAGACATTATATGTCTCGAAGGTAAGCAAGCTTTTGAAATTGTGCCACTCAGTCGCCTACTGGGAGTAATAAAACAGTACGGAATAGAAGACAAGACATTGAGCTGGATAAAAAGTTTTCTCAAAATATGGAGCAAAGTTTGGCATTAAATTGGACCTACTAGAGCTGGCAAACCGTCCTATGTGGTTTTCCCCAAGGGTCATTTTTTGTGCCTGTACTTTTTATCTTGTACAAATTCAATGCCAGAGTGCAGGAAGTCACCTACATATCTTTCTACAGATGATGCTAATTTATGCTCACCAATCACTGGAGAAGGCGATCGAAGATTACTCCAGAAGATCTTAAAAATGTTTCACCGGAGTCCACTTATATTTTACTACGTTATAACTCGCAAAATCACGATATACTGACCTAATCGACAACAAGCAGTCAACCGGAACTGATCTGCAAACTGGACAGGGATAAAGAACTAGCTGGAGTGGAATCAGGGAAAGACCTCGGAGTGAGCATAGACTGAAGACTAACGTTCAATCCACGTTCTAACATGACAAGTCAAGACAACTAATTCCATCCTTGCGTTGATCAAAAAACGCTTCGAAATGATGAGAATGCAGAACATCCTTCAATAGCATTTGCATCAACTGGTCTCTGAGCACGTGGTGTGTTTCAGGTTAAGACAGTTGAGCTGCACTGCAGAAAATTTCAGAAAAGTGGTTGGCAGGAACTCGTTTGGGGATCTAGATCCTCAATCACACCTGATACCGACCCCTGCTGTCTAAGCCACTACACTCCGACAAAATCTAAAATTATTCGCTTTTCCAAAGCCGTTTAAGTAGTCGATTCGCTTATTGCAAAATAAAATTTTATTGCTGAATCTAATTACTTTTCTTCGCTCGGGTACAAAGTCCCACGCACCTTTAGTTAAACTGAGGAATATTTTATTATTTCTGGGCTGAGTGGTGATCATCTTGGGTGCCAGTTTTCTAGCAGCGGCTTTCGAAGCATCACCTATTGATCCGAAGCAAACCTGTCGCCGACAAAATTTGCAATTCCAAGGTTGAGCCTAAATTCCTATTTTTTTACCCAAGCAAGAAGAAAGAAACAATTCTTAAGGATTGGAAGCGTACACAAGAGGATTCAAAAAGTAATGTGGCACAATAATATCAACAACTGATGAACACTGTAGCAACTTTCAGGAACCTACAGAGGTAACCAGTTGATGATTTATTGCTAAGATTGTTCAAATTTGAAGTCTGATTATCTGCGACAATGTATTCCCGGGGTCTTAGTTCACACAACATCTTTTTGAACCTGAGAACACTCAACAAAATTTTTGTTGACACAAAAAAATAACTCGCATCACAGAGCAGAAAAACCTCATACCAACAATAGCCAGTTTCAAAATGTTTGAATTTTGTTTTGAGTTTTACTTAACAAAAAAAACAACCTAGAAACATTAGTGGTAAGGAAACGTCCAACAAATCAAAAGAGACGCTCTCAAAGATGCTGTCAATGCGAAATAGCCAAAGGAACCAGGAAACGGCCAACGAGCAAGAAGAGAAAATAACTGAAGGTAACTCTACTTTAACTGTTGGTAGTACGGCGCTTTGGAAGCTTTTCAAACTTTACTTAACCATTTTTTCACTATGGAATCTCCCAGGTACATTTTCGTCCCTGTGAGGTCTAGGTGGAGCACTTACCAACAATAATGGCTCCAGGTTGGAGGTACATAAACTCAATCAATGAGCATAAGCCAAACGGATTGACACATGTGAACAAGGCCGTAAGATCTACAAAAACCCAAACGATATAAAAATGGAGTTTGACCATGCCAAAGTATTTCCGCTGCAAGTACCTATACATGATCCCAACGGTATACGATTACATGATAGGACCTGTGGCTTGTGTGTTACAGAATCCAAGAACATAATATATGAAAAAAAACTGCAAAAATTCGAGAAAGCCCATGAAGTCATTGATCTTGACTTAAGAATTTACTGAGTAAAGACACTAATAAGCCATTTGCCTTTCATTGAATGGGCTCAGAGCACACAGGAAGAACGGAGACAGCTTGGAGACAGACACGAACGAAGCTTAGCAGACTAAAATGGCAAAATTGACACCAGTAAAAAAAATCATTTTAGAAGACGGAAGAGGAACAGTGAGTGGAAAAGCAGATAAAAATTAGGAAAAAATAGTATAATCAAAGACCAAGCAGTAGAAAAAAATATTAGGGAAATGAGATAAATCAAAAAGTGGTCAAAAGATTGCCAACAGTTTTCTCTACGACATAAATTCGGCGACCTAAAAGCTGCGTCAGATTGGGGAACAAAGAGGAGACAAAAAAGCTATCGCAACAAGAAAAGACCCCTGCGGGTCAAAAATGAAATGATTAAATTTTTGAATTCTATCATGAGGGACCAGAGCAAACTCAGAACAGCAGAATTTTAATTGAAGGATCACATTCAGAAGAAACTTGGAGGTCTGATTTACAACCTAGAGCGTTCAACCAACGAACTGGATACATTCGAAAAAATTAATGTCAAATCAAAGAACAGTCTTTTAGACTGAAAATTTTTTTGGCACAAAATTCAAAATTTTAACTTAGAAGCAATAAACAAGAAACCGACGGAAAATAGACGGCGTTACTATTATACATTAGTATTTTTTATTAGGTTTCTGGAACAAGATATTCCCTCAAACTTCGCAAAAATGCAACACTTTCAACTCCAGCTGGCCCCTTTTTCACTGAATTTCATCTCAAGTTACCGAAATTTCAAATCCTCCATTGAAAAGGACGCGGAACTCAATCGAGTTTTTAATTACATTGGAAAGTCAAAAAAAAGGTTGTAGTAGTAGGGACCTGATTTTTTTATAAATAGATGGGAAAAATTTGTAATGCATAACAGAGAAGACAAAGCAAAGAAGCTAAACTTATTGGAGGGGCACAAAATATAGATGAACAGACGAGAGCGAGTGTCATGAGCAATCATTCATTATTGATTTGATGTTCACAGACCTAACGCTCATCTACGGTAATTTTGAATATTGTTTGGTTTAAACCAACCATCGTCTGAAAAAGACGCCGGTGCCAATTGAAGTAGGCTGTCCTGTGAACTAAAGGAAATGTTTCTTGAAAGGTTATAACCATGAAATGCAACGTCATATTGCTAGAGAAATCAAACCATCAAAGTCAACAGGAGCTCACGAGTGCTGGTTGACTGTGAAAATAGTAGGTGCAAGTTTGAGGAGGTGGAAAAAATCCTGGACTGCAAGGACCGTGATTATGTTAAAACAAGAATCAAATTGCGCGTGGAAATTCAGCAACGTTGTCAACTGATTTAAAACAACAGTTCTGCTTGTGCGAATTAGCAGCCAAAAGTATTTCGGAGTTACATAACCCGAGATCAAAAACACGGCAAGCAACCTCTTGTCTGGAAAAACACAATTGGCAATTGACCACAACAGACAAACAGAAAGTAGATTCAATTTCTGATTTTTTCCCTCAATATTTGCCAGCAAACAGCTGCGATCTTGAAATATAAAAGTTTAGAGCAAATGCTGCATAACCAACGAAAATGCATTCACCGAAACTAAAGTACTGGAACAGGAACAATTGGAAAAAATTGATACCTCAAAATCATGTCAACCTAAGAATACTGTTTGAGACTAGAACAATGCCGTCTCTGTTTGTACAAGAAGTCTTCATTTCGTTGTGGGATACAGGAGATCTATCTATGGACGGAAAATGAACTAACTTTAGTCTTGTTATAAAGAAGCATTCAAATTGACCCTAATAAATACAGACCGGTGAGCTGAACGTTCATGTGTCAAATCATGGAGAAAATCATCCGGCGGCACATGATGGATTTTCTAAATTATCTAAAATATATATTGAATTTATGTTTTGTTTCAGATGATGCTAAATTATGCTCACCAATCACTGGAGAAGGCTATCGAAGATTACTCCAAGAAGAGCAGTCAACCGGAACTGATGTGCAAACTGGGCAGGGATAAAGAACTAGCTGGAGTTGAATTAGGGAAAGACCTCGGGGTGAGCATAGACTGAAGGCTAACGTTCGACCCTCGTATAACATCACAAGTCAAGAAAGCTAATTCCATCCTTGCGAAGATCACAAAAAGCTTCGAAATGATGACAATGCGGAGTTTCCTTCAGCTTTGCAGGGCGTTTGTTCGACCGCACCTTGAATATGCAAACCAAGTCTAGTGTTCATCTATTGAAGAAACACGTAATTCTATTAGAGAATGTACGGGTGTTTCCCATTGTAGCCCCCATTATGGTATAATTACCATGATCGGGGGCTATAGGTTATCTGACCATTAAGCTGGGGGTGGCTAAAATTGAAAAGATCCGAATGTATAACAATTTATAAAAGGATTGTCAATTTAAAACTTCCTTACGAACGTTTTCGAACTATCAGTTCATCCTCAGATTATAGACCATACAACATGCTAAAATGAAAAACCAGAAAATAAAATGCGAATCACTAAAATCAATCATTCAAGGAAATTTAAAACGAATTTTTACATATCGACAAACGTATCTACAAAATAAATACATCTGAGTAAAAGTACATTTTCTATTCGATGTAGCAGATGCATATCCACATCTTTTTTACTAAAAAACATACATATATTGCTTTAATTTTACTTTGGTTTTGTTCCATTGTAAAGTTGAAAATTTCGTTTCGTAACGTGTCTTTCAAGTTGGACTTTTATCTCCAAACTAAGCTTTCAGTGTCAAATCTCATGTTCGGTATTCGTCGCGCGTGTTGATGGCTGGTTTCAGTGTTCTTATATAGAGTGCCTCTAGTGTCATTAACTTAGATTGGTTGCTGCATTGGTCTAATATCTTCCACTGGAAAGCTGTTTTGTCACCGTTGCACTCGATTGCAATTACTCCCATCGGTGAAGCCGCCTGTGCATGCTCTGCAACCCTTGTGGTAATATGTCGGCATGTCTGCCCTACATAGATGGATTTGCATCCATCACAAGTGATTTCATTAACCACATGGGATTTGAGATCCTTATCAAAGCTAAACTTGAGGCTAGGTAAACAGCTCTTATGTTTTCGAGTGGTGAAAATCATCTGTACAAGATGAATTTTTTTCAACTTCTTTACAAATTCAATAGAAAAGTTGCCTCTGTACTGTAACACAAATTGTTGCTTCTCAGTATTTCCCTGTTGTTTTACGGCTACACCCGGGTTATATCTATATCTTTTTCTCCGTTCTTTCATTCGCAGCTGGTTAATTGTATCCTTGACAATATTCCCTACCCAATGCCTAGAATATTGATTACCTTCCCAAATTTCTTCGTTTTTTGTCAATACTTCATGGAACGCTTTCCAATTGCTGGTGGCTCGGAACAGGCGGTGTATTGCTCACTGTATTATTCTTTTCTTATGTTGTAGGGGTGCACAGCTACGATAGTTCAAAATTGTTCCAGTCTCTGATGGTTTTTGATACCATGTAAAAAAATGTTCCCCTCGGGTTGTACGTTAATTGACATGTCCAGAAATGGCAAACTGTTTTTATCATCTGTTTTGTCTCATGTAAATTGGAGATTTGGATGGAGATTATTGACCGCAACTAACAGCCCTTTTGTGTCACCTCTAACTGTTCTCACAATATCGTCGACATATCTTAGAAAAACTTTAGTTTCGGACGAATTGTTAATGTCAGTCTGATCATTTTCACGACAGAATGAGCACATCCAGAACTGGTTTTGCTATCATATCCTGTGTTACTGATTTGCTGACATGTTGCGTGGAACCATCTATTACAAACTTCACACTCACACCCCTGGAACGTGCTGTCACAGGGTGTTCGCAATTGCGATAAGTGCTAGATTGTGCGTTGGTTTTACATTTAGGTGTCTTTAATTTCAGTTGTGGCTCCCACGATTTCATCCAAAGGTTTTCCAAAATGACCGCCAAGGACGCGCCCATTGCCAGCCCGTCTTTCTGACAGTACCGACTTTCATTGCGAATTCTTCTTTCGCACCCAAAAGATAGCCAACAGACTTCATCACAGCATTGACTTCGGAAATCAACACGGCCTGAAACACAGAATTCTAAAGCAAATGTGGAATGATATCATGATGCGGTACAAACCAGAAAACGTCTGATCGTGGCACATCTGTTGTGACTGTCAACACTGCAGAGAGACATGGACTTATTTCCTATAACTCTTTTGATCGGGAGAAATCCCTTCTGTAAAGAAAATCCCCAACAACAACAACAAAATGGACGTTGGTGACGGCTAATTCAAGCAGACGTTTCATTGTTCTAGGTATGTCTGGTTTTTCGTCCCTAGCATAAAGCGATCGCAGGGCAATATTAGTGGCTTCCTTTACGGGAACGTTGGTGTATAAACTTTCTAATGATAGGATTTGTTCGTCTTTTTCAAGTTTTATTTGCTCGTCTTTCGTGCGTCATTGGTGTTAGTTTCTATGTTTGCTCCTTCGAACGTCGAGCAGCCCGCATGGTGGGAGAGATCAGAAGAACGAACTTCCAAAATACTCAAGTTACTCAGGCTACCAACATTAAACTATCCCTGGAAAAGAGGCAGGATGGTACAGAACTACAAGATACTGACGGAGAAGTACGACGCAGAGGTGACATCTGGTTTATTTAGAACGAATTGTGATACAAGGGGGAACCAGCGCAAAGTCGTTACCAAGAACTGCATTGCGGAAGAACTACTTTACAGTGCAGGTACCTAATGAGTGGAATCAGCTACAAATTGAAGATGTGTCAAGCCCATCACTGGACTGTTTCAAAGACTTGACAAACACTCTCAACAGTACGACACCTTCTAGTTGATATGAGTAAAATAGACAACGCCGAAGAGCTGATCAATAGATTGGCGAGCCTGCCGATGAGAATACTTCAACTTTTGTCGTCATTCTGACGAACCAATACTATCTGAAACTGTTTAAGTTTATCATAACAATTACAAAATTCTTTTTGTAGACTTAGAGTTCGGGTTGGGAGGACCCTGTATCCGCAAATACTCCTTGTTGGGCAGGGGTGTTTTTGGTTAGTTTACTCCTACTTATGCAAAGTAATGATATCTTAAATTATTGCTCAAGTTTTCAGTGCACTCATTTATTGATGGAGATGTCCCTCAGTAAATGTCCGCTTTATTTTCAGATTCGTATTGGGAGTAAATGGCTAGGGGTCAACAAAAGATCCAATCTCAGCAAAAGAATGCTCAAAAGCAGGCTAAAACAGCCAAGAAAAATGCGGGTGATCATAAAAAGACAGCAGAGGCAGCCTTGCACTACAAGTGCAGTGTGTGCATGATTCAATTGGGAGACATCAAGACTTACAAACAACACTTCGAAAGCAAACATCCGAAGCTGCCTTTGCCCTCTGAATGTCTCGAGGTGTAGAGATAACTGTGTGAATGTTGCTGCAAAGGACACAACAATCGTCAACACGGTGGAACTATGCAAGGAATAAATAACTGTTGTACAATTAATAAATTATCCCCACTTTTGCCAATTTAGAGGCTCCTCGTAGTTTTGTCAATGTTTCAACAACAGAATTCAATGTTTGAGTAGTTGGTCCTTTTTACACTCCTAAAGTGTTCTGGCACATAGCCTGTGCTCTGATACTCAACGCTAGTGTTATGGCACTCACTCATGCAGGGAGCTATTGTAATAGCTGAGCAGAGCTCCATTGATTTTCTCTTGGTTTTTCACAGTCCAAAGGGTTTGGATGTTTTTGTGTCTTTTAACCGACTCGAAGAAGAGTATTGGCGGAGCTTTTTTGGATCAATTGGCGGAGTTTGTGTTTATATAATCTCCATTGTATTTCGGTTGAGCTTTTATAAAGTTAAGCACTTGTTTTAATCGTTGGATACCTTTGGCACGCGCTTGTGGTACACGATTTGTTCGTCCAGTTTATTATGGCTTTCTGTGGGGGTTGCTAATTCAACTGCTGCCCGCTATACACTGAAATAGCGTAGAAAGTATTGCTAATACAGCTTGCTCATTGTTTTTCCCCAAAGTTATTTGCGAGCATTAATATTTCTAATAACAACCTTATGGAGTTATGTCAGTTGATGAAAGCTTTGTCTAAATTAGGATTTCAGCTTATTTTTCATAATTTTGACGCCATTTGTTGTATTGTCAGGTTGACCTAAACAGCTGATAATATTGCAATAAGCATGCTGGTGAGTATTGACAAGCGAATCAACAAATCTTGCATTTAGGTGTAAAGGCACGGCGGTAGCAAGCGGTTGAAATGCCATCAGTCAATGTTGTGCGGTGCTCCGCCTTCAGTTAATAATAAATGTATGGTGTCAGACTTCAAGCAGAGAACCAAGCTAAGCAGCTTGCTTCACTGATGCCAATGTTGGTGGTGTTTCAAAAAAGACCCCTAATGGTTTTGAGTGGCTTCGGCACGATATGCCTGGGCTATTCCCACTGTTATTCATGGGCAACAGTTAAAACATTCGTGAGACTTGCTTCACAAATCTTCTTTTGCTACCATGAAAAAAATCATTCACTTCCCAACCATTGAATTACATAAAATCAACATTATGACTTGGTGTTGCAAAGTTGGTCTTTTTAGCATGAGCCTCCTGACACACTCCGCCCCCATTTTGGGTACCAAAAATCAGATATCGGATCATAGAAACCGATGCTTGAAGCTATAGACTCATCTATTTCTCCTATTATGTTTGACTTTGTTGATATCTTCTGTTGAAAAATTTTCTGAATGCTGTCGAAATATTCTGCGGCTTCTGCTGAGGAAACTTGTTGCTTCTGTTGAAGTATTTGTAATTGTCTAATTTTTTCGGATGTGTTCATTGTGTCGTCGGTACATTTTTACTGTATGCTGGCTGTCAACGTGCTGCTTTGTGTTACCTGACAATTGTATGCTTCAATGGTGAAGAGCTTTTGTGCTGATTGCGTTTGACTGTATACTGTATTTTTTCTGAATCGTCCTTTGTATTGACAGATGAGCAGATGTCAAATACTGAAGAATTTTTCGAAACTGTTGCTGAGCTACTGGGCTGCTCTTTGTAAGTTGCTGCTTGACAAACTTTTTTTTCCGAGCTCCCCTACCTTTACCTAAAACTACCAATACCTTGTACTTGTTTACTACATTTGTCCCTTGAACAGAGTTTATCGAATTACTAAATATTTTAAGACTTCTGTACCTCTGTTGTTTGGTGTTTGTATGGATCTTTTCCGTGTGCCCATTCCGTAATGCAACCGCCAGTTACAGAGCACGTGCCAGTACATTGTAAATCATTATAGAAATATGGCATGTGCTTCTGGATAGTGCAAATAATATGCACCCACTATTGGGGTGGAGGCACAAACGGAAAAGTTCCCAGCTTTCTGTTGAATGAAGTTTTGGCATGCTGACTTCTCTGTGTGAGGCAGCTGGTTTTTATCAAGGTGTTTGAAGTTCTTCAGGGCAATTCTCTAGAAAAAAGGGATCTTTTCCGTTATGTTATACTAGGTATGCCCACCGTACGTTATGCCCCCCCCCCCCCGCAGTTACAGCACGTACCATTACATAGTAAATCTTTATGTAAAAGTATAGCACATGCGTCTGAAGATTGCAAATAGTATGCAACCACTAAGATGGGAGGGGTGGGGCGGGGGTACAAACGGAGAATGATCCGAAGGAAGAGTTGCCAATTGGTCTGTATCTCTTTGGATCTTCAAACAATGCATCGTTTGAAAACTTTTGAAAAAACGCCACTTTCTATAAATTTGTGAGGAGAATTTGACATTTGTACATTTGTTTGCAGAGCTATGTTGGTATTGGGTATAAATCGTGTGATATAACAACGCTTAATTTGTGGCTTAATGATCATAAACTGCCCAATGGGACCGGAAACGATTTGAAATGTTTTAGAGTGTTATGCTTACTTATGAGTGCAGTTCGACTGAAGGGCTTTCGAAATCAGTGTTAGAGCCAGTTGATGGGGCCGGAGATGCAAATCAGCGCTGTTTGATCAAAACACCCACTTCCTTGTCAGTAAAAGAACATACCCGACGGAGAAAGTTTCGGACTTTACTGTCTGATTTGTTTCTGCCACGGAACTATCCGATGAGTGTCAGCGATGATTATTTCGAGTATCAGGTTAGCCTCAAAAATTGAGACACCTGCCCTTATTAAGGAATGCTAAGTTGATTGTGTGAGTTTTTGTTTCTATTAGTTGAATAGAAATAACCTTTGTCTAAGAGCATTCAGTATTTCAATGAAAACAACTAAGTATTTGCCGAATCATAGTGTTTTTTTTTACGGAGGGTCCATTTAATTCAACAAGTAAAAATGTCACAAACTAGGTGTTTATCTCTACCTTATTATTTTCCCTCAATATTTAATGTGTGAATAGTAGTTGAAGATCTGGTTACCTTTTACACCCACTTTTAGTACACAACTTGTTCGTTCAGTTTATTATAGCTTTCTGTGGGGGCTGCCATTTCAACTGATGCCTGCTATACCCTAAGATAGCGTGGAAAGTATTGCTTTTGCGAGCTTTAAGATTTTTTTTTTAAAAAAAACAACCTTATAGAGCTGTTTCAGTTGATGAAAGATTCAATTGTGAAGTGAAGATTTTAGCTTATTTTTAAGCTTATTATTAACAAATCTTGCATTTAGGTGTAAAGGCACGTCGGTAGCAAGCAGTTAAAATTCCTTCAGTCTATCAATGTAATTGTTGGTTTTACCTAATACCATTTTTTTGCTACATAATTTTAAATTTTTTGCTGTCATCTGCTGCTCTTCGAGTTTTCAAGTGACCTCTGTTTGGATATGTATGTCTGGGAGGCGTAAGTTGAGTGTGACGCAAGATCACCCTTGTAGTCATTCAAGGCATTAGTAGTGGAACATGTATATGATACATTTCTTTTGACGAGGTATAAAGATTTGGTGGCGACGGCGATTAGAGATTATCATTCCTGTTTAAGTTGCCAAATACCAAACCTAACTCGTTTAGTGTTGCTGCTGATCTAAAATTTTCTACCGTTATTGAACTGTGATGGCAAATTTCCCTTATTTTAAAATAAACTCTTTTTGCATTAAGGTTCATTTGGTTTTTACGACTGTGTTGCTGAGTAATCAAGACTTTATTGGCCTAGGCAACATCTCTTTGAATTCGTAGGCGACTCCATAGAATTCAATGCCTAGAAAGACATTTGTGAGGTCGTTGATTAAAATCAAGAACAGCTGAGGCCATAAGATAGCCGTGCGGCATGCCTCTGGAGATATTTGACAGACCTCATGGGACATTGTTTATCGTGAAAAATTCTTTTTGATCATTAGGATAAAAATTAGCATGTCTCTGAGTGAAACTACTTTGCTTTAACTTTAACTTGTGATGGGGGTAGTGTCGATTGCATTCGCATCGTTTAAGTAATGTTATGGAAGCATCCGATGCTTGGCTTGGCTTACGGATTTGCAAACTTTTTTCTCAATCTCCTTGGGGGAACTCCTAAACATTAGCTGCTGAAGCGTTGCAGACCTAAATTTTTCTGAAGCCGTATCGGTTTTGAATAAACTGACGGCGGCATTTATATATACAGCCGAATGTGATCTTAATAACTTTCCAACAGAGCAGACTGACTAGCATGCTAAAAAGACATCAACTTTGTTTCTATCCCTTAGCAGAAAAAACACTTGGCTTAATTTCTTTCAAATTGGTTTAAGCAACTTTGCTTACGATGATTTGAAAAAAAACAAGACTAGATCAAAGTATGAGATTTTTTTAGAGCAATGTTGCCATTTGAGGTATTTTGACGCCCATTCTCAAAACTCTTTGATATGCTATTTCTTTCGCCTAAGATACTCTAAAAAGGCTTTGTTAACGGTTTTTGCTTACGATAGATTGTTTGCGGCTATAGCATTTTCAACAAGATTCAGATTATTGTCCATATTTCTCTGTTCTTGCAGTCGTGAGATTGTTTAATTGCACTTATATATTAGTCCTGTGATCGTTTCATGTAATTTTTTGCGTGACCGATTTTTCGTCTGGCCCATTTGACTTTTCGTCCTCAAAAACAAGATAAACAGGAAGTGCTCGGAGGTCATTAAGTTCTCTTATTATACTCTTAAGAATGTGATTTACCAAAACTGTTTTGAGGAGACAATTTCATGGTGTGAAGGACGGTATTAATGCTTGTAGAGTACTGTTATGTTACTCGGAGGTCATTAAGAATTTACCCTCCTAAGTTTGAGCTCCCTAAGTGACCCCTGCCATTAAAGAGACTGAAAAGCAAGACAACCAACAAAATCAAATTAGAGAAGCTTTAATTACAACCAAAACAATGTCGATCTATTTAGGAAAAGCTGAATAACAAAGTCAAAATAGCATGAGATAAACTCTGAACTGAACAAATTTACTTGCATTTCAGTAAAGATATTGGAATGAGATGTTTTTATTGATAATAATTAAGAAGTGACAAAAAACACAGGCGCAATGTTAGAAAGTAAGTTGATTCTTTTTGAAAACCATTCGAAGTCATGAAAACCATAAGCTATTAACTGTAATCATTAAACGGCTTCATTTGTACCTCCATAGGAAGCTATTGAGACATGTCAGAATGTCATATGATTAGAAAAAGAGCGAATACAGGGAAAATCAAAAAGTAAATTAAATTTTCCGAGAAAGTGGAGTCGAAGCCTCTAAAATCATAAGCTTTTCACTAAAAACATCAAATATGAAAAATTGCGCCTTCTTTCAATGTCGTTAATGTGATATATAACTTTTCATTACTGTAAAAATCGAAAAAGACAGCTATAAGAACCCTAAAATTGCAAAATTTCCCAAAAAAAGTTATCGGAATTCGTAGTATCAAAGCAAAAACGACTTTTTGAATATAAAACGGCAATGAAGACTCCATACATGAAAGAGAACGCGTTATCTCTCTTTGCTGAGACTACGCTACAACCTGATAGAAATAAGATAAAAAATTGTAAAGCTCAAAAAGCCACTAATTTTTTTGAAATATTGAAAATCAATCAACTTTCAACGATAAATTAGTAATTACATGAGCTTGTTACTGCTTAGGGGGACATTTGGAGCTGTTATTAGTGGGACCAATTCAAAAGATGACAAAATAAAAACGAATGAAGAAAGAATTCAAAGTTTTGCAAACAATTTTACTCAAAGTTTGAAGCTTTTGGCTGAAATTATTTTATGTTCATTGGCCTCCGTTTGTTGGTTCATTTGCATTTAAGTTTGAATTGTCACGAATTGAGCTCTGATTTGAAATCATTTGAGCGGGCAATAGCATAAAGACAGTCAAAATTTTTAATGGAAAACGAACACTGCCTTATTAAAATCCGTATAATTATGATCTATAAAATTGCACAATTGGACCGAAACTAGCCTTGCTATTGCTGCAAATGTTACCGAAGTAGCTACTTTGGCAAAAATTCAATATATCAAAATAAATGACAAGTTTTAGATAATTAATAAGTTTTGTCAGCGAAGGTACCAACTGAAAGCGTTAGCGAGTTCTTTATAGCTCCTTAGGTAGCGAAGTAGACTTTTGATTGTTTTGTCGCTGTCATAAGACTTCAAATAGAATAAAAAATGCTGACAACTCAGAATTCATTAAGAATTTAACAAAACACTTCGACGGAGACATGAAAACACTCAGCTCCCCTCAGAAAACCCAATAATTTTTTGGGACCGCATTTGACCATGAATAGGAACTCTCATTAATAGAACATCTAAATGAAAACAGATTTGTTGGTAATTGACATGAAAAAACAATCCAGAGCCAAAATACAATCCGAATGCCTTTTTATTTGCTAGATTCAATGATGAAAACAAAACTGACCTTGCTATCGCAGCGTGGTCGTTGAAAAAGTCATTGTTCCAAATAGTTTTTAATAGATTTTTTGAAAAACGAAAATACTAATAGATCAAATATAGATGTAATTTTGATATGGGTTTAAATTAGCGAAATGCCGAAAAATTGTTGGATTCAGTACATTTTCTGAGGAACACTTTCTGAGGTAAAAATTGCCCTCATTTGAGTAACTGAAGATTTTGTCAGCATTTTGTTTTTGTCTGAACTGCCGGTCAATTTGGACAAAGTGGGCTAAAGAAGCATATTTGGTGCATTTTCCTTCTGAAAAATAGAAAAAAATGATGCATTTTCAAAATTGTTGGTTGAAACAATTTAGCCAATCTCTTCTACCTCTAAACGCAAATCCAATGAGACTATCATTAGCAGATTTAGCGTATTTTGTGAGCAAATTTGATCCAAATTTCAGGAAATTCTGTGAAAAATGTGAACAACGGAAGTGAATCTAACGTTCACAAAACAATTAGCCACCCTAACGCCTTGAAAAATGCGAAATTCAAAAAAATTATTTTATACTCCACGTTCTACGCTTGACAAGTTTTCTATCATGCCACTCACAGCTATGTACAATTATTGTATCGATCGGCGAAAATTGACTGAACAAAAAAAATCAGTTGCGCATATAGTTCTTCCCTCACTAATCTGGGTCGGAACAAAAATGTTTTGCCATCATTTCCGTGACAAACTTGTCATTCTCGCAATCCTTCCAGCCATAATAGCTAGGCAACATGTTATTTAGTCCTCTTTTTTTCTCATAGGTGTGGGACTCAGCCCAAGCTCTCTTCAGCTCTGTGTGTGGGACATTGGCTGCGAGAGCGACCTTCGAGGGTTTGGGAGTTGGTGAACAATCTGCTACGGTTACTGGTGCTACATTTGTATGGATGCTAAAAACGAGGTGAATTGAAATAAACTTTATGGTAACTGGAGTAAGGTTTAGCTCGTTGTTTTAACACCTTAATGGTCATTTGACTTATTTCATACCAAGCTGAGGAAGCAAATCGGCATATATTCTAAAACAAGGAGGCTCGGTAATGTGCGATCGCACACAAGGTTCCGACCCCGCTCATCAACAATTTTGGCATAATTGTCTACCAAATGAGAAACAGATAGAAAACCCCAAAAAATTCTAGTATTTTTCAAAAAAAATGGTATGAACAAAACGATAGCCTCCAAAACAATAACTCAGTGGAGTGAAAAATGAGACGTTAGATTGATGAGATCTGCCAATATTAAGAAAGCGAGTCAAGACGAACAGCAAAATCAAACAACAACAAACATTAATTACATCCAAAACTTTATGCCCATTTTAAAAAAAAACAAAACTTAATAACAAAGTCAAAATAGCGTCAGATGAAACTGAAACTAAGCAAAATAACTTGTAGTTCAGTAGAAAAAATATAGGACAAGTCCATAATAATGCTCGGTATCAATAAGATAAGAAAGAAAAACAGTAAAGTTAAAAAAAATTGGCTTATGATTTAAAAAAAACAATTAATTTCAAAGTAATGAAAACCACTAAAATCAAGTGAAAATATCCCACAGGTTTACGAATACCTATGCGTCTATAAAAGGGCATTAAGACTTGTCGTTTTTCATTTTTCTCTGCGGCTACAAAAGGAACAAATAGAAAACAAACGAAAACAAAAATTCAATTGAAACTTGCCAGAAAACGCTGGCGAAGCCGTAAAGCCATATTGTCTCTTAAAATATCTTAGATTGCGCCTACCTCGAACACCGATAATATAGTATGTGACCTCTTATTAATGAGTCTAGGTAACAAGCAGACAGCAAAGAAAACGGCAAAATTAAGCAAAACTTTTGTATTTTTTGAAAAATAATATTTCCAAAGTCATGAAAGCCATTAATTACAAAACGAATTAAGTAAATAGTTTCGTTTATTCGTCCAAAGCAAACCCTTGACACTTGCAATTATCCGGAATATATTCTTACGGCTACAAAAAGAACGTCAATTTTGACAAAAATCTAAAATTCTGTTTTTTGTGTCGCAATTTTTACTTTTAAAACCCGTGTCGAAGTCAGTAAAGTCATAACGAATTCTTTAAGAACATTAGATTTTGTGACATCAATCTCTTATGACAGCTTCCCTTGACATCAATAATGTCATATATGAACTGTAATTATTGAGACTAGGTAACAGATAGACAATAAAAAGAGCAAAATTGCGAAATTAAAATTTTATTTGTTGTTTTCATGAAAACCATCAGCTATCTACTGATATCAGAATATCGGCTCATCTATTCTTCCATGAAAACCAATGAAACCTGTCATTATACAGGAAATTTAATAAGACTTTAAAAACAATGTAAAAACGAGAGCTACAGTCAAAATTGAAAAATTCATTTAAGTTCGTGGAGTGAGTGGCGTCGAAGCCGTTAAAACCATAGTCTATATCTTTAGGGATTTTGATATGTTCAATTGTGCCTCATTTCGAACGCCAATAATGTGATATTTGAACTGTCAAAAAGGTGATAATGTGTTAAAACGCGAAAAAGTACAAAAAATGGGCAAACGCCAAAAAATAGAAACAAATTGTGAAATCTAGTTGTATCCAAGCCATCATACCATAAATTAAGGCGTAAAACCGCAATAAAGATTAAATTTTAATCCTGTAGAAAGGAGGAAGTTTGATTTTTCTTATTAAACAAAGAACAGAACATTTCAAAGCAAAAATCATTAGTGATAGGTCCAATTGGCCTCCTAAGCAGCTCCAAATTAATGTGTCTATTTTGTAACTTGAATGTTTCTGGTAGTTTTGAGTTAAAAATAATTGATTTTTAACGAAATAATGGCTAATTTTTTCTCCACTTTTTCCCACTATTTATGCCTATATTTTTCTGTTAAAGTGGTCAGATTGGAGCTGATATTCAGCTACAATTTGACCAATTAAACAGAAAAATATTGGCATAAATAGTGCAAAAATAGTGGAGAAAAAATAAGCCATTATTTCTTTAAATATTAATTATTTTTTAAAATCAAAACTACCATAAGGTTTTAAGTTAAAAAATAGACATCTTGGAGCTGCTTAGAAGGCCAATTGGACCTTTCACTACTGAGCTTTAATTAATATGAAAAATCAAATTTTTCTGAAAGAATACGGACTGATTACAATCCGTTTTTTTTTTGGGATGGCAACAGTCCACAACTAGCCCTGCTAGTTTTATTTGACCATTAAGAACACTTAATTTTTCGAATGTTATAGATGTAGATATACTGTTAGTTAAAAAATCATAAATGCCGCGTTTTTGATAATCAACGAGTAAAGTTAGCAAAAAACGGCAAAGTTTTAATGACGGAGCACTGGCAACGGAAGTTAAAGTAGAAATAGCCCTCTTTTGAGTCTACAAAGGTTGTGTTAGTGGTTTTTGGGTGTGTAGTTCCCAAATTTAGTCATAATGGTCTAAAGAGGCTTATTTTGTGCTAATTCTTATGAAAAGGGCTTTATTTTGAAATATTTGGTCTAAATTTTTGCCAAGAAATTTGATAAAAAATGTAAAAATGAAATCAACAACACTATTCATATGAAATTTTAACAAAATTTAGCAAAATTGACGAAATTTAAGTCAAAAATTCCGGAAAATGTGAATAAAAGTAACGTAAATCTGTCTAATGTTCACAAACATTTAAACATCGATAACTCTCTCTAGAAAAGGAAATTCAATGATATCAAACTAATGATACCACTCACAACTCTACGATTGTCTAAACAAAAAAACCCGTTTGAGTATTTAGTTCCTCCCCCCTCAAGAGCTGTCGGAACAAAAAGTATCTGATAAATGTTTCAGCCAACAACATGACTACATTGTATGGTCATGTTTACACAACCGTTTGAAAGTAGTATTTATTTATTTCTAAAGCTAGTCTCTTGCAAAATTTGCGAAGCCCGATAGAAATGTGCAGTACATGAATCAAGTTTATTCTTCAGGTATTTTTTCGCCAGTATGCGAACAAGCCAAAGCATTTTGCGTTGATAATTGCTGGATAATAAATATACGATTAATTATCAATGCGAAGTGCTCGCGAAAGAAGAAATTTTACCGGGCGGAATTTTATCAGAATTTATTAGATATTATACAATTATGATGTTGAATAATCTTCATCATTTACAAAGCAAATTGAATTTTAAATGTGCAAACAGTGTTCCATTTTCTTATGAAATTCAGCCGTAAATAATTCATAACTAAAACTAACCGTACTGATATTACTAATAACGTGTTTTGGTTTAGTGTATGAATTATGCTTCAGCTCAGGAATGATCGGCTCAATAGTGTTTGCCTACTACCAGAGCAGTTCGTTAGATGCACACTGCAAACAGTGGAGGCTATTTGCAGACATTCTCAATGACATATCTCTCACCCTAGCCATTGTGTCCCCCCTCTTCACCCCTACCCTCTTCGTACTTCTATCCTGTCTCTCTAGCCTCTTCTTTGCTCTTGTTGGAGTTGCTGGGGAGACAACTCGCGCTGCTTTGAGGTACTTGAGTTATTTCACAACAATAACAAACAAATCGTTTTTCAATCCTAAAAATATTATCTTCAAGAACAATAACAAACTATTTGTTTCCAATCTTAAAAATTTTATCTTCAAGGACAATAAATAACAAATTCTTTTCTATTCTTAAGATTTCATCTTCAGGAACAATAGCTTACAAATTCATTTGAATCCTAAAATATTCTATAATAACTATAGCAAGTTGTTTGAATTCCTGAAAACAGGTGTAGTAGCAACTAGAAGCTGTTTTTTCGGCTTAGAAGGAGCCTAAGTATGTTAAGGCGTCTCTGAAGCAGTCCCCTAAGTTGGAGCCTTGAAGCTCTGTTTTACTTGGTTATTGAGTTTACGAGACCAGTCTTCAATTTATGAACCAACAGCCTTCCTCTGTTTTTTTTTTGCAATCAAGTAAAAATTAGTCCCCCCACGTGCGTTACGGGCCCTCGAGTTTGTATGTATCATTTGCATAGCAAATCATTGTGATAATATAGCTAATGCGCTTGGGGCTTGCAAATAATGTGCATTCAATTGGGAGTGGAGAGGCACAAAAGGAAATGATTCCAGAAATTATAGATTCAAGAAATGTACTACAAAGTTTTTGCTAAGATCTTTCAAAAATGTCTAATTAAAAATCAAGCACAATAAACCTTCAAATGACATTTGGTACAGTTTTGGGCGGTAACTGTATGCATTTTATGCCTAAGTTTCGAGGGAAATTTTATGCCGAGTTTCGTTTACTCTAATTACCTTTTATGAACTTACGTAAACTCAAATTTAATCTAATCGAGTAAAATGTGACCTGTGAGAGGAAAAGCCGAGCAGGTCGAAATTAAAGCAAGTCGACATGAAAGCTAGTCTAAAGTTGTGTAACTATTATGTAACCATTCGGAAATAATCAATCTTAAATGTAATAACCTGGTATTTTAATTGGTAATATTGATTTGATATATTCACTTTCACCAATTAAAATAACGTGATGTATTCAGGCACCTAGTAAGTGCTAGCTTCAGCTTGCCACGGTTTATGGTCATGACTTTTATTCGCTTTCGGGTGTAACGTGTAAGGTCGATTATTTAAGGGAAAGACCTTTCCGGACAGCCAATGCCCTTTCAGAACTAGACAGAAATTTTTGGCTTTCTGGACAATTTTATTTTTAATTTGGCTGGTTTTCGAATCGGCTAATAAGGTGCCACCTCTTGATTGGGGCATATTTCTTAATTTTGGGTTGATGATTACGTTTATCATGGCGACCGCCATGCTTGTGCACGTTTGGGGAGATGCATGATTCAACAAAAATCAATGATTCGATGCTAAATTAGCTCATAATTACTTGTTACCCTCGATTAGCATATTGTTATTGAATAGGGTGACAAATTTCGCCCACAGTTGTGAAAATGAGATGTTGGTTCGCCGTGTGATGCAAATTATTTAAATTAACACTTCAAACGTTTGTGTAGTCTGTGAATCAGTTAGCAATGATCACTTCGATGCTTTGATATTCAAACAATGTTATCTATAAATCATTAATCAAAATAACTGTTATGTTAATGTGACGCATCGCGCTAATTGTCCTACATTTGTGATTCGTCACTTTTAACAACGTTTTTACTCGTTGCAACAAAATAATTCTTTGAAACGTTACCCTATTTCACATTCATTTTTAAAACAAAAGACGGCGAATTGTTAATATTCGTTTCAACATAATGTTTCAACCCTTTGAACAAAAGAGCTTTTCCTAATAAATGAAAACAAAAAATTGGTGAAGAAAGATTTGAAAAAAGTCACAATTGAAATCATTTTTTCTAAAATTGGGTGATGGTCGAACAAAGAGTTGTTCCTCGTATACCAGGAGCAAGAATGCAGAACCCATTTGGGCAACTTTTTTGTAGCCTTCTGAGAAGCAGTTTTAATCATTTTCCCGGCTATTTAAAATGATTACAACTGCTTCTGAGAAGCCGGCTATTTAATTAATAGGGCCGCGAAATTATCGCCTGAAATTCACGGACGCTTATGATTTGTCTCTATATATTTTTTGAAGCTGGTTTTTGAAAACGACTTATACAAGCGGCATTAAAAGGTCATAAGATTTAAACATTTAGAACAGCTCAAGCCTGAATTTGTTTTACAGAAATTCAAATTTGAATTTTTAAAAAGATCTGATGAGTATTTCAAGAGGTTTTCAGTAGTACATTTCTTGTCCTGCAAAAATATCGATCGGCCTAAATTGGCGTAGCAAGAAGCCAGGAGCGCTTAAAGTTCCTAATGGAAGAGCGAAGCAATAAAAAGCAGCACAAAAATCAACTTCTGTACACCTTTTATACTTCTTCAATTTATTAAAATGCGCTTTTCCAGCCTAGTTTTTATTAAATTCTGAAGATCCGTAAAATTAGTGCTTTTATAGTACTAGTTTATATTAATAGCTGTGAAGTGATAGCAAAATATTATTGATCTCATCTTAGTTGTTTACAATCAAAAGAATTTAGATTATATTCGTGCTCTTTTTTTATGATATGGTCACGCGTTTTTCCTACTTCTTTCAAAACCAGTCCCTAAGCTGACTTTAGCAGTCTTTCAATTGGTTAGAGTCCTGAAGATGCTGGAGGGCCTAAATTCCAGTTGAAAGGTAAATTTTTGATATTTTGAGACCGCAATGTTGCTTGCTTTTTTTGTTTTTTTTTTGTAGTTTTCGTTAAATGGATCTTCCATGGATGTTGGTCCCAGCCCATTGAGGTCTTGCACAAGCAATATTCTTTGCATCTGTTTTTCGAGATACCTACTTTACCCCAAAAACAGCAAGAAGTTTTGCAAATTTTTCAAGTTTCTTGAAAATTTTTGTCTGTTAAGTCTTTGGGGTTTTCAGATGTTAGGGTCCAATAAAACTTTTATAGTTTTTGTGTGCTGGATATTAGCTAGAATCTTTGTATTAACTTTTTCTAATTTTTAACATTTCGTTTTTTCCTGTTTGGCTGTTATAATTTCAGCCAGTTTTCTGCTAAACCTAAAGTTGTTTTTGTGATTGCTGCTAAATGAATTGGTTTTGAAGTCTTAATTGTCAAAAAATTATCAGCAGTAACGTTAATTTCTTTTTCGTTTTTTGAGTTCAAATTGTCAGGTAAACCACTTGAAACCGGGTTCTTGCACCAATTTTGGCTTTGGAATATTAGTTCTGAAGATTTGATAAACAAGAAGGATCAGCGTTTTCAAAATCTTCAGAGTTTTGCGAAGAATTTTTAAGTTTTTAGCTTTTTATGTTTTTACCTATCTCTTATATGTCAAGCAAGATGTCTTTTAGATGCCAACTTTTCTGCTCGCGCGTTCGCGCTTTGTTAAACTTTGAAAACTTGATATTCGATACGCTGGTACTAAAAAAAGCTACGATAAAATAGAAAACATTGTAGGACAAGTCCCTAAATACAATCCAAAGAATTGAATTTGGTAGTCCCATCGATTATTCTTGCAGTTGAATTTGTGTGCGTGACAGCATTTGTTTTACTCTTTTGCGTCAGTTTTTACGCCTATTGTTTGATAAGTTTTCGACTTACCTCAAAATAAGGACTTGTGCAGTAACTTAATCAGGTTAAGTTTCAACGTTTTTTTCTAATCGAAAATCAATAGAATAGAAAACATTGCCGCAAACTTAAGGGCTCTAATTCTTGAGGATAAATGTTGTCGAAGTTTTCATTGCGGTCATCTGGTTTAAGCAGATCTGTTTCTAGAACTTTTTTGCTTCATTTATCATTTAACAATTACACTCCGAATCTAACAATTATAATTCTAGAAAACAATAGGTGGTCAATTTACTATTTTTATTGTTGGCTTTTTCAATTCCAAGGGAGGCCTATTGGGGCTATTTTCCGGCAATCTGCCGGCTATTTGAAAAATTACCTTAATAGAGGAATTAAGATGTTTTGAAATTAGTGGAAAGAACTGAAAATTTTCTTTTTAAACTGGACTTTGGGTAATTTTTTTGAGCTCGATTCGGTCACTTTAACAATACTATTATAACGACGCAAAAACCTTTTTAAATCTTTGAGCAGTATCAAGCGGGGTATCTGTAGTTAGATGGAGGGGCATATTTGATACACCATTTGTGGTTTTATGCCAGAGTACACCAGGCACGTGAGAACAACATGGCTGATGTATGTGCCAAAGATAACAGCCAAGAACAACTGGTGAACTTGATGGGACTTCTGTTGGGGTTCATTGTCACAAGTATGGTGGACGTTTTTGGGTTAGCATCCTCTCCAAAATTGGTTACCCTCCCTCGGAATTAATGCTTTCATAAGCTGATTTAATTGAATGCCTGTTTATTCACTGATGTCTTTGCAAAACCTAATTAGAGTGGGGTTAATTACGATTATGAAGTTATTAAGTATCAACAATCGTTTATCAACGTGTACAGAGGCGAGGAAAATTTTCCCTTATATGCAAAGCTAAAACTACACCAAATACTTTTACTGAGGAATATAACGAGGGTAATATTCCGTTTGATTTCTCCGGCTGAGATCTTTCTGGGATAAATTCTGTAATAAATGACTGCATAAAGTTAAGAAGTTAAGATAAAGTTAAGATTCAGTAGCAGACGTCTGTTTTCCAATTACGGGGGTTAAAATAATTACTAGTCTTACCATTATTCCTTACCAGTTTTTTCCTACACAAGAGTTTCCAAAGTGTCCCTTTTCTACATGTGCATTTTTTAATAGAGATTTTACGATCTGTCAGCAAAAAATGTCAGCAAAAGCTAAGGCGTCAAATTATTGCATAGCTTCAAGGACTAACGGTTTTAAACAGCTAGCTGATGATCTATATAATCAAGTTTATGGGTTTAAATAATTTTTTTTCATATATCCAAACTGGTTGAATTGAATAATTTTGTTTCTTAAAGTGCCATTTGACATAGGGAATGTCAGAACTGAGTTAATCATAGACTTTTTGCTTTAGACAGACTTTTGTGTGGACTCTGTTCCTTGTCGCCACTATCTGCCATTTGTGTTGCAATTATCGTGCAGTGAAGTGTGTTACTATGGACACGCTCAATCCAGCCAGATTTCAGCTGCTAGTCAGTCAGTTTCGCCAAAATTATGACATATTCAAATCCGATTCGATGAGCATTTCTGCTGTGAACTTGAAAGAAGACGTTTTCTTTTGGAACCTAACTTACATTCGGCACCTGTTTATTGGAGTTGAAATTAATGAACTGTCATCTCAAATAGGTAATGATACTGAGCATGTAGTGATAAAGGAACTGTTTCTTTCCCCTCCCTCCTTGAATAACTTTTTAAACTTTTTTGCTTTCATGAGCCTGTGTGAACGAAATAGGTGTTTTTGCGCCGATAATGATTAACTGCTCTTCAACAAAGTTTGATGCAGTTTTAGTAGTCATGTCTGTATCTTTTCTTTAACCGAAATTAATTTGGCTGAACCGTTTTTTAGACATTCTGATCGACTTTTAAGTCGTTCTGTTTTTGATTATCGAGTAATCTAAATAGCAGTCTATATTACGGCTCTCGAAAAATTTCGGCTTACTTGACCTCTTTTTCAAAATTCGGCTTACTTGCCTATCGGCTTGCTTGACCGCCACCAAATTTATCATGTGATGGGCAATTTCTTCCCCTTCTTACTCAGTAAATGTGACCTCCATTAGCTTGAGCCAACCGGCACCGTTTGAAAGAATTAGTTGGAGGCTAGTCGTTTGACTTAGAAAGTTAATTAATAGCCGCCGTCAGCCTCTCAACGGTTATTATTTAGGCGCTCTCCTTTTTTACAATTCCACGAATTTGAATTGTATTGGGGTGCTGTTTTTTTAGATCTGTTCTCGCATATTCATGATTTTTGAAGTCAAATTGGATTGATGATTTGGTGACGCCGAAACAGGAAGTGGAGCGAAAAAGCGAGTGATTTTGCGGCGTTAAATTTCTTCAATCTAATTTTAAAGTAGAGTGAGAAAACGGTGTTTGTACAAAAATTCGCTTTCTCGCTAGTGATTTTTTGTTCACATGCGGCAATTTCACGTTGGGTGGGATTTTGTGTCTCAATGGTTTTCCAATCCACTCATAGTTCATCCTAGTTTTTTTAAACAAATTTCTCTTTCTCGCTAGTGGTATTGTTCACGTGTGGCTTTTTGACATTGATTTTCATTTTTTTAAAAAACTTTTTTATCTGATTTTTTTGGAAATGGTTTTCCCAATTTACTCATAGTCCGTTCTAGGTCTAGTTTTTGTTTAGTCAATGAAAGTTCTTTGAATCGTACATCAGGACTTGTCCTGCTATGTTTTTTAAAAATTCGCTTTTTTGATCACGTTTTTCGTTTTACATAAGTCACGATTATTACGCGTGACTTGTGACTTACCTCACTCACTGTTTCAACTGATTGGATCTTTAATTCATTCACGCATTGAATTACGCATTGTGGTGAATACTGTCAAAGTTTAAAGAGCAAAATCAAATGAAACGGGATAAACCTTTAAACCCCGGTCATTAGGTCATCGAGCATTAGGTTATCAAATTTCATTAGAGTGTTTGCCAGCTGACAGTGGTATTAAGCTTATTAGGTTTCAGTTTAGAAGCTAAATTAAGTATAGTTTTAGAATCTAACTGAAAGGGCACGCCAAGTTAGAACACTTTTTGTCACTGAAAAAAGACAGAAAAAAATGGTCATTTTCTGTCTCTTCTTCTTTTTCTGTTTCAATCCCGATGTGAATCAAGTGCCTCAACGGCGGCTTTTTTCCGGCATTCTGGAATGTTTATATGTTATGTAACTGAGAAGTTCTGGCGTATTTGAGATGTTGAGCTACGCTTTCGAGATGTTGAGCTAATTTCCAACAGACATCTGCAGTGTCACGTCACCAATTTAAAACACACTTTGTGCAAGTTCTGACGGAAATTCTGTGGAAGTGATATGAGCATTCAAGCGTCGAAAAAAGTTTTTAGTTTATTTAAAGGATATTCACTTTTGGCTTTTCAAGGCTTTTTAGAGGAAAATTTGTCTATATCTGTGCAAAATTCTGTGGTTGCAGAAGCTCTGGAAAAGATGGATTCAAGTGAAAAAAGGGTCAGATCTTAATTAATTCAGGAAGTTCGAACTATAACAGCGTATGTCATAGATCTTAGCGGTCATAGATCTTAGCCGCACATCTTAGCGGTCTTGACGTTCATGAATATCAAAGATCGGGCAAGTGCGAAAAGCTATCAATCTAAATCCTCACGACCAACTAAAGCAGCCCGTGTGTATGACAATTTCCCCGAGGATATTAATGAGGACGATGAGGACTTAGAATTGGTAGGGAGACAAATTGTTGAAAAACATGGATTTGAAAATGGTTCATTCATTGAATGAGATGTCTCAAACTGACAGTCTAAATGTGTTCATATAGCGGAGTTGTATTTAACGGCTGTTCATTCAATTTCGAATCAAAAATTGCTGGCCGAAACTATTGGAACTTTGTCATTTTAACTTCGGACATTGGTGATTTTGGGCATTTTAAAACTTGTACGTGCGTTTTTAAATTAAAGTCTGATGCGGAATGTTGCTTTTACCGTGCCCTGTTGTTTTAAGTATCTGATTTCATTGAAATTCTAATTTATATTTGACCTGAGCAATTTACGCGATCTTGCTTGTTCGCAACAGAGGCATTTGTTTACTTCAAGAAAGAGAAAAGAACTACTGAACGATTGTGACAAATTGAAAACCCCCACCACGTTGTACCCTCTTTCGTCCTGCACTGGCCCTACTTTCTTTTTCACGAAGCAAAATATAAAAGAGCAGCTTTGTTGATCTTTTCATGACGCTCTTTCGCTGCTCTTTTGCTACTTTTGTTTGTGTGACGTCATTTTTTGAACTAATTGATTGTGAGTTTTAAACTGAACTGTGTGATTATTTTTTGATCATGACTGACTTACTTGCTCTGTAAAGGACTTATAATTTTATTAAGGTAATTTGAGATCAATGTAACACACTTCAAACTCAGTATAGAACTGATACATAGTGAGCAATGTTAATAATAAAGCATTACGACCAAAATAAGATAATGAATTTAATTTTTATTTGAACGAACTTTTACGTTTGAAAACGTTTTAGTCTTTAAAAAGTTGGCAGCTGCATGAACATAATTCTGTTTAATAGCCGCCCTCATCTTCTCAGCCGGCTATTATTGCGCTCGTATTTTTACGACTCGAAGAGGAGTATTGGTTTTCTTAAGGTTTTTTTTTTACCGGAAGTACTATTTGTTCAGACGCTGTTTTGACCTAAAAGCGAAAGTGAGAAAAATTGCCGTGTGAACAAATTTTTTCTAAGCGAGAGAGGTTTTTTGATCACGCGCTGCGTTTAGTGAATGACTTTTTGACTTTGAAAAGTAGTTTTTGACTGAATGACGCATATAGATAACCGTTTTTAGCCGTTTTTCGTTTAAGTGGCCTTTTTTTTTGCTTGTAATTTGGTTTTTAGTAAAAATGATTTTTATTCGATGCTATAATGAAATGTAAACCTTGGAAATTAATACCACAGTGTTTTGTAGTGCCTGGAAACGCGTTTCAAGTTCAAAATTGGCACATATTTCTTGATTTTCTAATTAATTTTTGGCTTTTTTCCTATTAATTTATTCATTTTTGGATCTTTTAGACGTCTTTTTGTCAAGAATCAGTTAATGTGGCAAGGTCCCGTTGATAATTCATATACTGAACGCCTCTTTCTACCTCGATGTAATTTTGTTGTATAAAATTGTATATATGCTGATCCGATTTTGGTAATTTTTTCCAATTTTTCTCAGTTTTTTTTGTCTGTATTTTGGCTTTAATTACTAGAAATACAACATGAGGGGTTTTAATTTTGTTCAAAAAAAACTTCTATCGTTTTTTTAGCGTTAAATTTTTGAAAAACAGTTCAAGTTTATTTTATGAATGCAGTCTTAAAAATGTTTTGACCGTTTTTTTTGGAAAGTGTTTCAATGTCTCGTATGTTTGATTTCTGCTTTTACTTTTTGTTCTGTTCAGGAGGATGGATGTTTTCTCAGATGACTCATTGTCTTTTCTATGTCTCGAATGTTGAAAACTGAAATGTGTTCGTTTTTCTTGTTTTTTTTTTTTCATTTGATTTTTAACTTTTAAAAATCGAGAAATAGTCTCTGTTACGGTGTTCCTTACATTGTGTCCATATTGTTCACATTCTAGCTAGTATCATTCTAGTTTTGTCCTGGGACCTACATTTATAGTGGTTGTATTGATTTTTTCTGTTATTAGAAAATTGAATGATTTCAGTTTTTTCTTAGATTTTTGTCATTTCTTTGGTTTGCAATTGATTTCATTCAACATAAGGTAGTACTGAGAGTTTGCTAGAGAGCTTTTTCCAGAAGGTCCATCTGTTACTTTTTATTGTGATTTTTTCCGGCCTTGGTATTGTTCTTAAATAATTTTTTGCCTTTGAATATTATTCTGTTGCTTATTTCTATTCTATAATTTTATTTTTGAATTAGTATGAAATCATGTTGCCATATACAACAGCATATATATAAGAAGAAAGAAATATATGTTGTTTTTGTCTTATTTGCAGTGATTAGAAATCTAACTGTAGTTGTTTTCTGATTCTTAACTTCGAGCATTTTTTTTGAAGTTTCTAAGTAGTTATTATTATCTGCCGTTTGCTTTCGCGATCTTTTTGAGACTAGAATCATGAATTATTTGAGGGCAATTGATAGCCCTGTCAGCTTTTTCAGCCTATCAGTGTTTTGAATATCCTAATTATTTTGCACTTAACGTTACCGAAGGTTTTCATTGATAAATATTTTTGCTGCATTTTGTTTCTCTTATTGACAGTGGTTTAAATTTCACCAAATTTAAATCAGACCGGGGGGGGGGGGGGGGGTGGTAATGAGTTCATGGTTTAATACATAAGGTAATGGATTCAGCTGCAATTAGGGTTTTTTTGTCAAGTTCTTACGCTTCGAGTCGCTTCCGGAATTCTTCCGGCAATGTTTTTTTTTTTACTTCGTCAAACTTTTTTTCGCTTTACCATTTTGCCGCTTTTTCGACATTTTGCGTGAAATCTTTTTGACTTCTCTAGGCTAGTTTCTCTCTTCTCTCATTCTGCTAAAAGTGAATTTGAACATCAGTTGCTAATCAAAGCAATTCGAAATGAACAGAGTCGGTATAAAAAATTGAAGTCAGAAATAGAAACGGGATAAACCCATGAAGCCCAATTTTAGATGCCCGCTATTTGAACGTCGTTCCTATAAGTCTTAGTTACCACCTCTAATGCTTATTGGTGTTGATAGTAGCCCCTGTAGCCTCTCTCTGAGAAACAGAAGTACGTTATGTTCAACTACGAAGTGCCATCAAAATAAATCGGACTTAAAAAATATTTTTGTACAAAAATCTTTTTTTTTCAATATATTCTGTTTGTTCAATCCCAATCATGCTTATTGGAATCAACGGCGGCTATTTTCCGGCAATCTGCCGGGTATGTTTTTGTTGCTATCTATATTCTAAATCAAGTAAGTATGTTTCGCAGCTATTTTGGCTCTCTGCCTGCTATAATATGAAAACCATTGAGAGATGACTACAATGGAAAAGATTCGGGTGTGTGATGTTCTTTTAAATATTTTGAGATAATTGTTCCGTTTCAGTGCTATCATCAGATGGAAAAGTCATGTACAGCCTGGGAGAAATGCAATCTTCTATAACTCATCCAGTATCTAAAATAAGAGTTGCGTTCTCTTCAACGTGTACTCCGCGAGATTTGATGAGGGCTTCTTTTGTGTCATATTCTCTCGCTGAAGATATGAAGCTTGGATTAAGTGCAGGCAAATATGGAGTTAAAACACTGGTCAAGGTGAGTAATTTCGCTACTCGTTTGTGGCGTTTAAATCAGTCATTATTATGATAACATCGTTCTAGAGTGAAATTTTATTACGTTTTAATTTTTAAATAGGTTATTTGTCCAAGTACGAAGTTGAGTTATCGGTTGTTGTTTTGAACAAGATACATATAGTTCAAAAATAATAATTTTTTTTGCAAAGTACTTGGTATATATTTATAGATCCACACTGCAGATTTCGATCAATTGGATTTTCTCATGAAGAGACATGATAATATCATTTGCACTAAATTTGAGTTGCGCGAAAAACTTTGAAGAAATGATTGTATAATCACTACAAACTGGATTTGTTTGTTGCACTGTTTTGCGGACGTTCAAATTTTGGATTTCATTACTATCCAAAAAATTGTATTACACTTCACTTATAGAAAACTTATGCTTCTATTTCACTTATTTTTTTTCAATAACAAAGTGTTCAACTACAAATAAAGAATTAATTTTTTCCGATGGTGAAAAATTGAAGCGCTGACATAGAGCAGTGGTCATGAAACAAATAGTCTGAGAGGAAAGCGTCGTCATTTTGAAAACTGTATTTGAGCATTTTTCGAAGTTTAAATATTGTGTGGGTTACAATACCATGTTTTAATGCACGAATTTTTTTACAAAGTTTTACTCCTCAATAAAGTAATTAATGACAATTTTCTCTACATAACTTACTCCTGCTATTTATAGCTGTTACGTTGCGAGATTGTATCAGAACTATTTAGTCTACGGCTGAGGTAATACTCAACTCTGTGATTTTGCTGATGTTGATCAAAATAGAGCAACATTGATTCGCCTTTTGATATTCCAATGGTTGTTTCCGTCTTTGCTACTCAAATTATTTCACAAATATTCTTGAATTTTATACTTTATTACATGCTTTTTACTACTTCTCTTGTACATGGAGGCTTTGAAGGCATGTAAACGTGACATAATTTTGCATTGTTTCCATTTGATTAAATTCTTTTCTGCCAAATTTTGTGTTCCTGTTAAGTTCATGTTTATGAATTTATAGGATTCTGTAACCTCTTTAACTGTTTGAAGTTGTGGAGAATTGAATGTTTTGATGTTTTGAACTATAAGCTTTTCGATATATTGGGAAAGAATATTTTAAAATAATTGGGAATATTTTTTTAAAATAATTTTAATAATTTTTATTGGGAAAGAATATTTTTTAAAAGAATTTTATTTTGAATTTTAGTTTCAAAGTTGGCTTCGTTAATGATTAGACCAATCATGTATGGCGTTGAAACAAAACGTTTTATTAGCATTGCTGATATTCCTGATTTTAGCATTGCTCTTCTCACAATTCGTGAGTTTAAGCATTTTAGTGACTTCTGGAAGATCGCTAAGGTATTCAATTGCTCTAGAACGAAGTTTGGAGCAATTATTGTAGTCGTGTGTCTTGTAGATACTCAGTATTAATGGTTTTGTAAAGATTTTATTAATCGAAGAGGAGTATGATTTTCTACCAGGATTTTTTGCCGGAGAAAACATCGTGTTCAGGCCGTGTTAGATCTACTGGTCAAAGTGAACAAGATAACAATTGCACTGATCACACATTTTTGTTCATACCCTGCGTTTATTGAATGCCGTTTTCAGAAGCCATGCTTTTTCATATTCAATTACTTTTGAAATCATTTGCTCTCAGTATTGAGCTCAAATCTGACCCTTTAATAGATCTCAAACAAAGTTTGTAGCAATTATATTAGTTCTACTCGTGCTTATTGGATTTTTTGTAATACCCACTTTTGGTCGATCTCCGGAAGGCCCAAAGTGAACTTTTTCTTTTGAAATTCTTCATTTTTAGGTGACTTAATTGAATTCTAAACTCAGTTTTTCCGGGGCTCCTTAATTCAAACGGGTAAATTTCTAAAAATTTGTATATTTATCTTAACAAGGCTTTGGGATCTTTATTAATTGTGGCTAGGAAGTTTGAAGCAATTACTTGTAACTGTGTCTCTTTGCGACTCGAAAAGGAGAATTGGTATTCTGCAGGTTTTTCATGACAGTTTGCTCATGACTTTGAACTTGGCTTCCTTCTTTTCAAAGATTGACTTCTGGTTTTGAACATTGGACATTAACAGCAGCATGCTTAGTTTCTAATGCATATTAATAATGAACTGCTGGTTATATTCAAGGTCAAAAGGTCGTTTTGAGAAGTTTTGATTCCGTAACAGTCCTTCCTCCCTAGTCGATCTACAGACACCCCACCTGCTTCCCCAACCTCCACACCTTCAAACTAACAATTTGCTCTACATTTTTAAAGACACTTTGTAATTGCTCTCAAACAGTTTGTAGCCATTTTATTGGTCCTGTGGTCTCTTTAATTTGTATTTTTGCTTGATCGATTTTTCGTCTGAGGATTTTAATTGTTTCCTCAAAAACAGAGTAAATAGGTAAAGCACCGCGGCCATTTACTCAATGAGCACCTTTCTTAGAGCGCAGTTAGTCTCAATTCATCAAAGCTTCTGAGAAGACATATTATAGTGTAAACTGCGGTTTTTGGTGTGTTTGGGCCCCCTCCTCTATCCCTCCGCACTATGCCTCCTTGGTCCTCTAACCCCGATTGCTCGACCCGTGCACCTGGAGACCGCACTCAGCTCCCCCTCCACTCTCGCCACAACCCTGCCCCTCTCCCGCTTAACCCCCACCCACACTCCTGCTTCAACTCTCACCACCCAAATGCACGCTCCTAATGCTAGCCTCCCTCAGCTCAAGCGGCTTCTGTCAAATATAACCGCTCGCGGACGATTTGGGAGCAGTTCGACCGACATTTGGTTTATAGTTTTGGTTCATATTTATAGTTTTAGGTTAATCAATTTCTGGTTTTTTATGCTATTTTTCATTGATACTTTTGATTTAAGTAAGGTTTTTACGAGTTTATGTAGCTCGACTTTTGGAGCTCTTTCCGGTATTGAACCAGTTGCTTTTATTTTTTACGCAAATTTCGCTCGAACGTTTTGACTTTTTAGCTAGAACAGTCTCGGACATTCGTTCGCTCGCTTGAGCTATTTAAGTTAAACTTTTTCTTCTTTCAAAAACCTGATAAACTGTCAAAGCCCGAGACCATTACATCTCTGTGCAGCAGCTCTCTTAGAGCTATATAAGTTCCTGGGTATACGGTTCAACGGAGAAGGACAATCTTGGGCCGCTCCCTCTACTCTACCTTCATTTTACCTATCCCGCAGCGTTTTTATTCTCGTCGCAACTCAGGCTAGCCTCCCTGTGCCTCAGCCAGCCCATCACTGTTCGTCCGAGAGCAATTCGTCCGACGGTATTCGGTTATCTTTAAATTTGAGCACTGCACGCTTGAAAAATGTCTTACTAAAGGAACTGGTTTTTCTTTTTCGTAGCCAGTCGTATCTCATTTGGATTGCAAAAATTCCATTATGATTATTATAATGTCTGAATTGCAATCTTGTTCTCTATGCTTCACTTAAAAACCGCATATACCACTGAAGCGTTAATTTAAATGCTTTGTGATTTGAAATTATTGCAAAATTTAGTGCTTCTGTAATTGATTGTTGTAAGTTGTTGCCAACTCCTCCCGGCTTTCTCAAATTCCTCAACACAAGAAACCTTTTTATGATTATGGGCATATGTGAGTTATTGTCATGACAATAAATTACCCAATTCAAAGATACCAATAATTATACACAGGTAAGCTTGCGATCTAAATGAGCATTCGGATATCCAGAAAACACTTTGATCTATCAGCTGATTTTAATGCTGATCAGAAAACAAGTAATGCCAACTATGCCATCCGATTATTGAACCCACATGTTTAAAAATCAAGATAATCTAATGTTTCTGGCTGAAACGAGGTAGCTTGTTATGGTTTGGTTTCGGCTATAATGCCATGTAATGGTGATATGGTTACTTTGGTTTTTAGATCATAGACGAGTTGGAGCGTGAATTTGATTCATTTGAGAAATGTCTGGAGGATTGTGGGTGGAAGACGTGTGATTCATCGCTTCTGGGAATAGGCAGCAGTCGTTTTACGCCTGTCCACTGATCAGTGTGTGAAGGGACTTAATCCTAAACAAACCTGCAATTCAATCTCAACTATTTCCTCCTTTGAACCAGTCGCTGTCTGTAAAATAGACGTTATAAATTATGGGAATTTGTACATTTGGTGTAATATTGCCCTAGGGTTCCGTTATTATTGTAAATATAAATAAATAAGGAAGAAGCACTTTAGAGTTGGGCTAGCGCCACTCAGTTATCCCCTGAGCTCAGCCATTTTGGCTGCTTTCAGATTACGTCAATGTTGATTTTGCCTCATAACTGATCAGATAATCCCACTCAGCTGCCCCTAAACGACACCAAATGTCTTGCACAAACCTATACCCGGCTCTCTTCTTGATTGTAGTAGTCTCTATACACGTTGCGAGTAGTCCTACGCAAATATGTAGCTATCATTCGGGCAAGGATGATCCAGCAATTCGTCTAATTGAACAGTCGATTGCGGCGAATGTTGAGAACAATTTAGACTCTATCGTCTTCTGTGACGAGCAGAAGACAACTTCGTGCTACGCTCTCTTCAAATCGACTGCTAATAGTATTGATATTATATCGGCTGGTTGTCTAGCAAAGAACGCTTCCAGTTCCAATGGTATTGGAGCCAAATGCAACAATGATAACTGCACGGCACTGTCCAACCACCTTGTGGGCGAGGATGAGGTAGAGCTGAACAAGTCAAAGACTGGCTTCTGTTGTTGTTCTACCAGGCTCTGCAATCAGAGAGTGTTGAAGCCCAAGATACAGAAATCGACTCCTGTTCTAGTCTATCAGGTAATTTTGTTCTCTGGAAAAAAATAGTTGAAGCAAGTGATTCAACTTTTATTTGTGAATCGCTTAAAAACTTATTTTCAGTTTCAAGTTTATTGCAAACTTCGGATTTGTAAATAACAAGCAGCAGTGTTTTCCCGTTGATTCTTGTGGTGATTTCACTTTGTGCTTGCTCTCGAATTAAGTTTAAAACAATTATTGTACTCGTGTGTCTCTTGTCTCAAAAGATTTTTGTCTGCAAAATTTCTAATCTGCGCCTTTTGTCTTTTGAACAGGCAAATAGAGAACATCAAGAGATAAATTTTACCAGTGAAAAGCGATTTAAAATTTACTATTTCTATTTTTATTTGTACTCGAACTAAGTTGGAAGCAATTACTGTAGCCATGTGTGTCTTATGCAGAATTTTTGCGTGATCTTTTGCTATTTTGTTCTAGAATTTTCTTTAGCTTGCTTGAGTTATTTGACTTTTGGTCTTGGGAAACCGGATAAATTGTTAAACACTGAGGGCATGATTTATCTATGTACCAAAGCTGCTGAGGAAGCAGAAATTATTTAATGTGTTTTTCAGCTGGAGCCAAAACCTAATGGACGAGACACAAACAGCAAGACTGGTTATCTGGTACTCATTCTGGCCATAGTATCATTATTGACTGTGGGTGCAATCCTAGTGTTCCTTGCAATGCGGCACCTGCATCGTAAAGTGTTCACAGCATTTAACCCCTGCAACAGCTGTGAATCTAGACAGGGAGGGGTGCCGGGTGCATACGCGGGTTGTGACGAGCAAAGGGTCATGATGGAGTTGGGTGCTCTGGGAGATGGGACCTACATCGAGAAAGACGGAACCACCAAAATTGCCAGCAGTCCATCAAACGGCAACATTGGTAAGATTAATTAAGTTTGTTAATAGCCGCCTCATCTTCTCAGCCGGCTATTATAGCGCTCCTATTTTTTTTTTTTTTACTTCGTCGAATAAAAAAATTTTTCGCTTTACCTCATTTTGCCGCTTTTTCAACATTTTGCGTGATATCTTTTTGACTTCTCTAGACTAGTTTCTCTCTTCTCTCATTCTGCTAAAAATGATTTTGAACATCAGTTGCTCAGCAAAGCAATTCAAAATGACCAAAGTCAGTATAAAAAATTGAAGTCAGAAGTAGAAACGGGATAAACCCATAAAGCCCAATTTTAGATGCCCGCTATTTGAACGTCGTTCCTATAAGTCTTAGTTACCATCTGTAATGCTTATTGGTATTGATAGTAGCCCCTGTAGCCTCTCTCTAAGAATCAGAAGTACGTTATCTTCAACTACGAAATGCCATCAAAATAAATCGGACTTAAAAAATGTTTTTGTACAAAAATCTTTTTTTTCAATATCTTCTGTTCTTTCAATCCCAATCATGCTTATTGGAATCAACGGCGGCTATTTTCCGGCAATCTGCCGGGTATGTTTATGAATGGTGACTCTTTGTGCACAGACTAAGTTAATTGCAACCAAGAAACAAATGGCTCAAACTTTTCTGTCGATACTTTGCAGTTAGCTGTCAAGCAAAATTGTATGAATTTATTATAGCTGCGAAACTGTAGGCTGTGCGTAACTATATTGCGTACTCTTGGATCTTCGTTTTGTTTCGTCGTCTGATGTCACTCTCGTTTTCAATTTTTTTTTCACTCCGCTAAGCTCAACATAGTGGCTTTGCCCACGTGTTGATGGCGCTATTCAGCTGCTCTTAAGTATGTGACGTCATTTGTCGCTCATCAGGAGTGAGTTTAAAGATGAATTAATTGCTTGATTGATTTAAATCATAGATGACTTATCTAAATCACTTTTAAAACTTTTCTAAATCACTTTTGCACTAATTTCAGTTTACTCCAGATCTTTTAGTTCTCTGAAGTCATTAAAGAAATACTGTTTAACGAAGGACGGTTAAATTATGGCTTCTTATTTCAAATGAAGTCTGAACTTTTTTTTAAAAAAATTTTTCAGTAAAAAGATTGATTTTCAAGTTTTCCTGGATTGTGGACAACTAATTCATTTTGCTTCAATACCTGTTGCTATATATTTTGTAAAGCAATCATGTCTATTTTGGCAATGTTCCGAGAACTTCCATGTAATTCATCTTCAGCTCAGAGCAACTTTAACTATTGTTTTTTTTTGGTATTTCATAATTCTATAAGATTTTTATGAAAAGATTGATGTCAAGTGAGCTACCATTGCTTAATTAATTTCGAAATAGATTAATTACTTTAAATTGCACTCATTAACATGAAATCTATATCGGCATAATTTTAACGTTAATTGAATTCAGTCAATGAAATTTCTTTCCGATATGCAGGATAAATTGGGTTATTAATTGCCCTCAAACGAAGTTTAGCAATTTTATTAGTCATATGGTCTTTTTAATGTTTTTTTGCTTCAGCAATTTTTCGTCTGATGCTGTTTAGTTTTGTCCTCAGAAAAGAGAAAAACAGGTAAAGTTCGGAGGGCATTAAGTGTCTGAGCAGCTGTCTTAGAGCCGCGTACGTCTTACTCGTCTCCAAGTATGCAACTCACTGAAACAGTTGGCATAAATTAGCAGCGCAATTTCTTGCAGGCAGTTATCAGAGCCACCGCGATGATCATAAAACAACCTCTTCAACCAGTTTTCGTCCCATCAGACCGACACTAAATGATAGTTATAGGGACCGCATACAAACAATAAAGAGCCATTAAATTGCAAGGAACATAAACGACACACGATTCATACTCAGTTGAACAAAGACAGAGAGCAACTAGGCACACCGCCAAGGACAGCAGAACAAACGCTGCCACGAATTACACATAATCCGATTAGCACAACTGAAAACTGGATACTGCACCCTCCTAAACTCTTATTTGAGTAGGATCTGAAACAATGTTAATAACCACTCTCCCAAATGTGAAGTAGCACCACATGACGTAAAGCACATTTTAACTGCAGTAAGAACACCGCGGACCTGAAAGTGATTGACCTGTGGGAAAGACCAGTAGAGGTAGCCGACTGGCTAGACTCAAAACCATCAGTCCAACACCACACCACACTGCGCAGAATAATCCGCCTTCCCTTCCGCCGATGTCGACGATGCCCCTCCTGCCCCCAAACCCGTGGACCGCGTTTCATTCCAAATGGCGTAGATGCAGAAAAGTCGCCGCACCACAAGCAGGTTGTGGATAGGCAGTCACACTACTACTATATCTTTTTTTCTGATGCAAATGCATCTAGGGTACCAGTTAGAAACGGCAATAAGCCCCGTATCTCGCCAAAGTACCTGCGAATTGCAGCTCTGTGCGACAGCTACAACAAAAGGAGGCAAAACTTCGTGGTGTGAAAGACGGTTCTTAACCTTTCGTTGCGAGTTTGATCCCAACACGGGCCCCCAGTCACCCGATTTTTCGGTTGGTTTCGTCAGTCGGTTATGTTCATTTGTGTGTTATGCCTCTACGATCAAATTATTTCGAGGAGTCGTGTGCCATATTGCGTTTTAAAATTTTGATAAGAAATGGAAAATTGAATTTTATATTCTATAAGAAGCGTAATACTAGCTTTCTAGAATTAGCAAAACTTTTGTTTTGCTTAAGCTGTGCATTTCGTTGCGTTTTTCTTCGTGCTAAGTAGGATTCATAGGCTCATTCTTTTGAAACAGAAAAAAGATTTAGCAACTAAGATGTCGTTAAACTACTGACTGGCAACTTGAAGTCCAGAATTGTAATTGAACATGAAAAACTATTTTATACAAGCGGAAGATTAAATTTTCTATTTCTAAACGTATTAACATGCGAATTAGTTGTCGTAAACTCCAAATAGACTGTCCCAAACTGCATTGTTTTCAGCCTTTCCGTCTAGTATCATTTTCAATTGAATTACCATGCTGGACGGATATTGATTATCAACGGCTTTCGAAAGAAGTTTGAAGCAACTATTATAAAGGTGTGTGTCTTTTTGAAAAAATTTTGCTTGAGCGTTTTGTTCTAGAACATTTGTTCGATTTCACTTCTTGAGTGACTTTTTCACGCTTAACTTTGATTTTTTGAGTGATTTAAGTTGCGCGTATTCAGAAATTAAATCTGTAAGCTAAAATAAGAAAGATTGTGAGCGATTAACGTGCATAACTCACGTAGCGTAGAGGTAAACCCCTCCACAACCGGAAGTTTTTGCACCTTTAAAGTTTCTCTAGCCTATGCCCCCTTCTAAATTGTTTGCCTCGCAAGTCGTGCAAGACCAATTTGTCCGCCGTTGGTCGGTTTATGTTTTCAGATTGAGAAAGATAACAACGGTTTGGGGAAATCCCCCAGGTCAAATCTCTCCATCTGCAATGATCGCTGTAGAAGTCAGTCATTTTTATCTCTGCTAAGTGTTGGTTGTTTGTTTTTGATGAGTGCAGTTGACAACAACAATGTGAAGCTGATGAAGTTGATTGGACAAGGGAGGTATGGGACAGTGTGGCATGCTCTAATGAGAGACACGGAGCAGGAGGTGGCTGTCAAACTGTACAAGAGTGAGCACAAACTCTACTTCAACAATGAGCTCAACATCTACCAAATCCCTCTCATGCAACACCCCAATATTGTCTGCTTCATTGCAGGTCAATATCAAAATAGTCATTTCTGTATATTAATTGAAACCCAACCATTTACAGCATCTTCTGGAACTCTTTTGAGTGTTTTTTAAATAACTGCTTCTCGACGTATCGAGGTATAATGGATTTAAACAGGAACGAGTGAAACCATTGATAATGAGCATTGATGCATAGATGCACAAGAATTTTGGTATCTATTAAGTTTTGCGAACCCCGACCTCTCCCCAATCACAATCTATATCTATATATTAAACGAAACTCGAATGCTATGTCAACATGTTTAAGCACCTAATCTTCACATGTTTTAGCGTCCCTTAAACATGCAGCCTAGCGTTTTGCATGCATTTTGAGCGCTGCGAGGTGGATTCGAACCGGGGTCTCTTGAGTTCGATCAGGGTATAAAAACGTTCGCAAACCATCTATCTATATCTATATATTAAACGAAACTCGAATGCTATGTCACCATGTTTAAGCACCTAATCTTCACATGTTTTAGCGTCCCTTAAACATGCAGCCTAGCGTTTTGCATGCATTTTGAGCGCTGCGAGGTGGATTCGAACCGGGGTCTCTTGAGTTCGATCAGGGTATAAAAACGTTCGCAAACCACTAGGCTAAATCTCTTGCTGTGAAGCATCCATATCTATAGCGTGTCCCATAAAATTGAAATAAGCGAACGTTTCAAAAGCCACAGGTTAGAGCTCAAGGTTCAAAGTTCAATTTTAAACCATGTAGAAAAAATTGATAAATGAAATCTTAATGGAAAACACGTTGACATTCAAATGACCGCATTGACGCTGAATTGCACGTTTTTGGCGCTTTTCAAAGGTTCGCTTATTTCAACTTTATGGGACAGAGTATATATCTATATATTAAACGAAACTCGAATGCTATGTCACCATGTTTAAGCACCTAATCTTCACATGTTTTAGCGTCCCTTAAACATGCAGCCTAGCGTTTTGCATGCATTTTGAGCGCTGCGAGGTGGATTCGAACCGGGGTCTCTTGAGTTTGATCAGGGTATAAAAACGTTCGCAAACCACTAGGCTAAATCTCTTGCTGTGAAGCATCCATATCTATAGCGTGTCCCATAAAATTGAAATAAGCGAACGTTTCAAAAGCCACAGGTTAGAGCTCAAGGTTCAAAGTTCAATTTTAAACCATGTAGAAAAAATTGATAAACGAAATCTTAATGGAAAACACGTTGACATTCAAATGACCGCATTGACGCTCAATTGCACGTTTTTGGCGCTTTTCAAAGGTTCGCTTATTTCAACTTTATGGGACAGAGTATATATCTATTTATTAATTCAACGTCAACAGAGAGCCACTGAGCACCATGTTTAAGCGCCTATGCAAAGCCGTGAATGCAAAAATAGGTCATTGACCGAAAAGCTGCCAATGTCCGAAAAGCTGCCTGTGCCAATAAGGTCAACGACCGAAAAACTGCGGATGCAAAAATAGGTCATTGACTGTGTTGCGGCTGCTCAAGAATCTCACCGGAACCGATATAACACAGCCTGGTTCGCGAGTTTTACGCCGGCCTGGTTCTTCACTGGGTTCGATTGACTAACGATCTCGCAGAAATAATTAGTCGTTCGGACGTATTAAAGGACTGTAACTTTAATTTTGCTGATTGAAGTTAAGAAAATCCTAAGTGATAATCTATGTTCAATCTCGTGCTGAAGTTTTTAAGACTTCAACCAGTGTTAGTACTGTTGCTAACTTCTCGTCAAGTAAGCTCAACTAACTTAAAACTCGCAAGATCTTAAGATCTAGCAAAACTTAACAAAAAAAACTAAAGTTGTAAAAGAATCAAATTTTATTCTTTTCTGAGAGCCAACTGCTCTTGGTAACAGTTTCTAATGGTTCTAAATACAATCAAGTTTCACTAATCAAACAATTAGGTTAAAGTAAATAATCAAATACTTATCATTTATAACATCATCGCTACTTGTTTCTGATTGGTTAATCAAGAAAATGATTTAGGTAATTGATTACATAGTAAATGTCAAATTACTGCAATATTTACTTTTGTTGACATAAGCACGGATGGTTATTACGTGGCTCTAAATGCCTCGAATGTACGTTATTTCACCTTTAATGATCATCTAGAGAATCATAAAATAAACAACTTAATAAAAATAAATAAATTGCCAATTTTGCACCATTTAAGTGCTAATAGCCACACTTGTGGGTCTGATGCAATAACGTTCGTTGGGTCCATGAGTAGCTTAGAGGTAACCCTAACCGTCTGCCATAACCTCGGGTTGCTCGGGTTTTGCCTTCCCAAAATCGGGGGGGTGTACAGATTTTCGGTCCCAACTTATAAAATTTTTCAGTTTTGACCATTTTTGAGTTTTGACAAATTCTAAGTTTTTTCAGTTTCAAAAGTTATTTCATGCTGTCTGATGGCTTTTCTAGCTCATTTGAAGTGGCGCCAACATCGCCGGCCCTGTTTTCGATCTCGGAAACACCATCGTAGAATACTGGCGCTAACTTCACGACTGGCCGGTTTAGCTCTCCATGTGCCATTTTGACTCTCGCTGATCTCACAACACCGTCGTTGCCAGTGAAGATCTCATTGATTCGTCCAAGTTTGTACTCACAGCGTTTCACAGAGTCATCTACTAGCCACACTAACTCGCATTCTTTCTGGTTTCGCACATGTTCTTTTGACCACTTCGATCTCTGGTTCCATTGTGGAAGATATTCACGAGTCCATCTTTTCCAGATCATGTCGGCATATGCTTGAGCCGTTTCGAATGATTTTCTCAGGTCGTGGTAGCCTTTATTGGATGGCATGAATGGTGCACTCGCGTTCTCTCGTCCTAGCAAGAAATGATTAGGTGTGAGTGCTGTCAAATCTTCAGGGTCGTCACTTACTGCTGTCAGGGGTCTTGCTTTGAGAGTCTGCTCTACAAGACCCATTGTTGTGCTGTGCACCTCGTCGGTGAGGCTTCTGTTGTCCAAGATTGCAATCATGACTTTCTTGCAACTTTGAACCAGTCTTTCCCAGATTCCACCAAAATGAGGAGCTCCGGGAGGGTTGAATTTCCAAACAATCTTTTTCTGTGCTAAGTCACTCTCAATCTTAGCTTTGTCCCACTCGTTCATGAATGCTTTCAGCTCATTGGCCGCTCCTACGAAGTTTGTTCCGTTGTCACTGATGATGGTGTTCGGATAGCCACGTCTTGCAATGAATCTTGTCACTGCAGCTAGACATGACTCGGTGTCCAATGACTGTGCGACTTCGATGTGTACTGCTCTGGTTGTCAGGCAAGTGAAGAGACAGCACCATCTCTTCAAGGTACGTCGTAGGAACTTGATTTCGATGGGTCCGAAGTAGTCGACTCAGCTATGGATGAATGGGAACACATGTTCATCAAGTCGTTCTCGGGGTAGATCTGCCATCGGTGGGTGAATTGGGTTGGCGTTCCTGTGTCTGCATTTGATGCATCTCGACTTGATTTTTCTTAATGCCTTTCTCAGCCCGATGATCCAGTATTCTTGTTGGAGCATGTTTCTCACGTACTCTGTGCCCTCATGTAGGTTGTCTCGATGTGCTTTCTCCAACAGAAGTTGTACAACTGGATGTTTTGCCGTTAATAATATTGGATGTTTTGCATTGTAGTCAAGGTTTGAATGCTTCAGTCAGCCTTTCACTCTAATTGTTCCATCCTCCTCTATGAAGGGTGACAATATGGCAATGTTTAACGTTTTGGAGATTTCTTTGCTGTTTGCTATAGACTTCGAAACATTCGGGAAACTTTTGAACAATTCGAAACAGTATTTGCTCTGCTTGATGAATTTCGTCTGCTTTCTGGGTACCCTTCTTCTTCGTCTTGTACCTCATGCAGTAGGCAATGAAGTTTTTAATTCGGTTGAAGGTACTGTATCGTCTCCAGTCAAACAGTTGGTCTAGTTTTGTTTCTGTTGCTACAGTACTCGTAACTTGCTCAGGTTCGAGTTCGTTCACTTGGCCCCACGGCTTTGGCCACTTTTATTCATCTGCCTGGAGCCATGCCGGCCCGTTTAGCCATACGGAATCCTTGAGGCCTTCGATGGACATGCCTCGGGTTCCGATGTCGGCAGGGTTTTCGACACCTTTGACGTGTCTCCATTGATCCATCGATGAGTTTTCCAGTATTTCCGCTGCTCTGTTAGCAACGAATACTTGTTGTTTCTTGTGCGCTGCATGTAGCCACTGTAGCACTGTTGATGAGTCGGCCCAATGATAGATTTTGTCAATTCTGACATCGTGTTCATTGAGTATCTGCTTTCTGAGCCGAACTCCGTAGACTGCGGCTTGAAGTTCTAACTTTGGTATCGTCATGTGTCTGATGGGTGCCACACGGCATTTCCCTATTACATATGTCAATTTTAGCGTTGCTTCATCTTGCAGATATGCCACGATGCACATCGCTTCCTCTGATGCATCTGTAAAGAAGTGAAGTCTCAAATTTGAACATCCGTTTTCGAAATAAAGTCGATTTATCGTCATCGTCCTTATTTCAACTCAGAGCACCAATCACTGAACAGTTTTGAGTGTTCTGACAACTCTTTGTCCCAAGCTTGCCCCATTGCTGCCCAGATGCTTTTGAGTAGAAACCGCATTCGTATGGTGAAGGGTGAACATATCCCAAGTGGGTCGAATACTGCTGAGACAAAGGATAGGACAATTCTCTGAGTTATTTTTGGTGGAACTTCTTGCTCAGTTCCGCGACAGAGAATGAGACTGTCTGTGTCCACATTCCAGTTGAGTCCTAGGATTGAAGATGATTGTGGTTCTGCTTCGAACGTTTTCACAACTTTCGTTGACCTGTCTGTCTCGGGATTTGTGACTTGATGTCATCGTTACTTGTTATCCATTTCGTCAAATTGAATCCACCTTTTATGAGGATGTCTCTGACTTTCTGGCAGGTTTCGATTGCTTCTTGAGGTGTTCTGACTGACTTGAGGAAGTCGTCCATGTTGAAATTTCGCTAGATAGCTTTGGCAAGATTTTCGTCTTCTTTTGCGTTATCTTTCGCCACTTGATGCAAAGCGTAATTTGCACAAGTCGGCGAGCTCTTCGCCCCAAAAACGTGTCGTGTATACTCGTAAACTTCTATTTTCTGCTCTGGATCTTCTCGCCAGAGAAATCGTAAACATCGACTGTCATGGTTTGGGACAGCAACTTGAAGAAACATCGCTTCTATGTCGGCTGATAAAGCTATTTGGTGTTCTCGGAAGCGAAAAATGATTCCGATCAAACTCTGCAGCAGGTCTGGTCCAGATAGAAGTTTGTCGTTCAGGGCTACACCTTGATACTTTGCTGCTGCGTTGCACACTCTTCTGACTTTTTCGGGTTTGTGCGGGTTTATGACGGGATGATGTAAATACCATTGCAGTTTGTCTTTAGTTTCATTCAGTTCAGCTTGATCTACTTTCCGAACGCATCCACCGTTGACATCTGTGTCAATGGTTTCTTGGTACCGCTTTTTTAGCGTTTCGTCTTTCTGCAGGCGTCGTTCTAGAGACTTGAGTTGCCCCATAGCAGAGTAGAAGTTATTTGGTAACTTCACTTCATCTTCTCGCCACAGAAGTCCAACTTCATATCTTTTATCATTGAATTGCGTTGTTTGCCCCAACGTCTTGATTGCTCATTGCTCTTCCTTTGAATGTCCGGTGACATCGCAGTTTGAAGCGTAGGACTCCATATCCCACCACTTACTCAACTGGTTTGTTAATTTGTCATCTGCAATTGATGTTGCTGTGGTCGCAAGAGTAGCTGCTTGCTTCGCTGGTAGGGGTCCACTTAAAGCCCAACCAATCTTTGATTTCACTACCCATGGTGCAGCTTTGTCTTCTGACTTCTTGAATTCAAAAGGGTGATGAATGTCGTAGCAATCTTGTCCAAGAATCACTTGAACATCGTTTAGATTGTAGCTCTGATTTGGTAAATTCCTCAGATGTGGGTAGCGGTCTTTCAATTCTTGCAGCTCTACAATCTGGTCACCCAACTTCAGTTTCTCGTGCACATAGAATTGCACTGTCGTCAATGGTCGAGACTTCTCATGCTCTGAAACAGCTATCGGCACTATTTCCGTCTTGACATCTTGTGAGCCATGGATCCCTGCTACGGATAGAAATGCTTTTCGGCCTTGGAGTTGGAGTTTTGACACCACTGATTTGTCCACAAATGAGATTGAGGATCCCGAATCACACATTGCTAGTACATTTAGGCTTAAGTCTGTTTGTCAGCTTGATTCGTACCACTGGGAGTCCTCCTTGGGTGATGTTAGTTGCTACTGCCGTTGTAGCATCTGAGACATTCTTTGTAGTATCCTTCTTCGGTAGGTCGCTGTGCAAAAGCCTGTTGTGTCGTCTTCCACAGCTGGGTACACTGCATGTCCTGCTTCTGCAGTCCTTCGACATGTGGCCTGGTTTCAAACAATTGAAACACAGTCGGAACTTCTGGAAATGCTCTCGTCTTTCATTTACTTTCATTGATTTGAACTTTTCACACGTCCAAATAGGATGTTGTCCGTCTTTGAAGGGACATTCAAAATTCTTAGATTTGCTTGACTCTTCAGCGAAGCAAAGGTACTCGTCTTCGGTTTATCACGGCTTTGAAATTTATTTCTGTCAAATGACGAGTTTGTCTGTGCTAACAAGTTCTCATGAATTACAGCTTTGGAGGCAAGCCACTCTTTGAAAACAATCAGGTTACCTCTCAGTAGTCGACGATCTTGCATGTACTGCAACCACTGTTCTCTCAGTTGAGGAGAAAGTTTTCTCGTTGTTGAACTTAGCCCTGCTTCTGCTTCTAGGTCTGATGTGTATCCAAGTTGAGTCAAGGTGTTCACTACATTTGTAACCACATTTGCGAACTTGACGATGCTCGTCGAATCGTCGTGCCGAATTGGAGGATGAGTATGTATTTTCTTGAACTGAGCGTTGACTATGACATCTGATCTGCCATACTTCTCACAGAGTATATCCCAAGCATGATAGTATGATTGCGAGCTGAATCCCATTCCCGATATTGCTGCTTTTGCTTGACCCGTGAGACTGGTCTTGAGGTATTGCATCTTTTCTGTATCGCTGATCGGCTTTTGATGAACAACAACATCAAAAAGACCTGACCACTCTGGCCACTCCAGGGGGTCTCCTGAAAACTCAGTCAGTTTTAGTTTTGGCAAGCCACTAGCACCACTGCTTGGTACTGGTTGGTAGATGACTTGGGGAGTGGCGTGATTCATTGTGCTCCTGTTTATGCTCTCGGCAGACCTGTTTCGAGAGTTGTTAATGGGACCCTGACTCCTGTTTCTAGTTTGAACTGCTGACGTTCCCTGCTGCTGAAACGTCGTCCTTGTCAACGGCGGTGCTGGTGGGTCCGTTACTCTAATTGGTTTACGGACTTCTGGTTTCTTGAGAATGCTCGGTTCTGTCAGTTGCGTTGAGAAAAGTCCTTCGCCCGGTTGGAACAGTGGGGTACTTTTCGGGTAGCTGCTGAAACGTTTGTCAGCTCTGTCTTTTTGACATTTGTTGGAGGTTCGATAACAACCTTGGGAGATAGTGGCCGTCTAGGGACAGACTGTTGAGGCGCTGATTCTACCCACCCGGTTGTTCTTTTGTGATTTCGTTTTGATCCAACACTTTCTATCTCATCTGCCACTGATCCAGATGCTCTTGAGCTTCCTTTGGTAAGCTCAAGTTTCAGACGTCTTTCTTCTTCTTCTTCCTCTGCTTTCTTTCTTTCGTTTTCAAGTGCTCGCTCATGCTGCCGAAGACGCAGTTCATCTTCTTGTTGTTGCATCTTTAGACGTAACTCTTGTTGTTGTTGTTGCTGTTGCAAACGTAACGCTTCTTGCTGGCGACGAAGTTCTATTTCGTCACGCTCTTGCTCTAACTCCAACTGGCGCTCTCGCAGTCGTTGCTCTGTTTCTTTCTTTGCTCTTAGGTTTTCGAGCTCCATTGCTTCGATCTGTCGCCTTCTCGATGATCGCGAGTTGGCGATACTCGGTTGTTTTCTGCTTCCATGAGTAGCAGAATGCTTGGAAGAGACCTCGGTGTTCTCCTCGGCGTTTTCTATTGCTCCATTTCCTGTATCAATTACAGTTTCATCGTTTGGGTCTTTGTCACCAGTCGATGTAGTTGTCACTAACGATGTTTGGTTTCCACAATCCTTGCTGAGCCTATACTGTTTAATCAAATCCTGATTGTGACTCCTAACATTACTGAAATTCGCTAACCCATGGGGACAATTTTCTGTCTTCAATATTCGAAGAGCTTCTGCGTAAATTTCATCTAGTTTTTCTAAAAACCGTTCTGCCTGATCACGCAGTATCTGTTTTTCGGAGTTGCTTAAATTTTCTGATTTCAATTTCTTTTCGAGTTCTACCAATTCGCTCTCGATTGGAACAGAATCTTCCAACATACTGTACCATCGCAATGTGTCTTTCCGGTAGTCCACGACTACTGCGCGACAATCTTCAATGTCTCGGAGATCTGGTACTTTGTCAACTACCCATCGCAAAACTTTACTCTTTTCCTCTAACATACGCTTGGTGTCATTGTCAAAGCTTTCAAAATACCTTGGTTTTAATAGTAACCTCTGCTGTTGTCGGTTGTCTTCCAAGTTGTCGTATGTCTCGAAGAAACGTCGATAGGCACCTTCGGCCGTCATTGTTTTGTTTTGTGTCAGGAAGCCTTCTAGCTCGTTGAGGTGTCTGGAGAAGGACTTGAGTAGATCAACTTGCTCTTTCTCTAACGTCTTGAGTTGACCACTCGCCTTCCAATCAGCTGTCCTCCAGTGTCTGTTGGGACTTTTGCTGGCCATCGTTGCTGGTTGTGTTTTGGTCCACCAGGTTGAATCGAAGATTCGTTGCTGTTTGTGTCACTGCTGTTGTTGTTGTCCGGGTCGGCGGACCAAATGTTGCGGCTGCTCAAGAATCTCAGCGGAACCGATATAACACAGCCTGGTTCTCGAGTTTTACGCCGGCCTGGTTCTTCACTGGGTTCGATTGACTAAAGATCTCGCAGAAATAATTAGTCGTTCGGACGTATTAAAGGACTGTAACTTTAATTTTGCTGATTGAAGTTAAGAAAATCCTATGTGATAATCTATGTTCAATCTCGTGCTGAAGTTTGTGAGGCTTCAACCAGTGTTAGTACTGTTGCTAACTTCTCGTCAAGTAAGCTCAACTAACTTAAAACTCGCAAGATCTTAAGATCTAGCAAAACTTAAGTTTTCGGGTAGCTGCTGAAACGTTTGTCAGCTCTGTCCTGTGTGACATTTGTTGGAGGTTCGATAACAACCTTGGGAGATAGTGGCCGTCTAGGGACAGACTGTTGAGGCGCTGATTCTACCCACCCGGTTGTTCTTGTGTGATTTCGTTTTGATCCAACACTTTCTATCTCATCTGCCACTGATCCAGATGCTCTTGAGCTTCCTTTGGTAAGCTCAAGTTTCAGACGTCTTTCTTCTTCTTCTTCCTCTGCTTTCTTTCTTTCGTTTTCAAGTGCTCGCTCATGCTTTCGAAGACGCAGTTCATCTTCTTGTTGTTGCATCTTTAGACGTAACTCTTGCTCTTGTTGCTGTTGTTGTTGTTGCTGTTGCAAACGTAACGCTTCTTGCTGGCGACGAAGTTCTATTTCTTCACGCTCTTGCTCTAACTCCAACTGGCGCTCTCGCAGTCGTTGCTCTGTTTCTTTCTTTGCTCTTAGGTTTTCGAGCTCCATTGCTTCGATCTGTCGCCTTCTCGATGATCGCGAGTTGGCGATACTCGGTTGTTTTCTGCTTCCATTTGTAGCAGAATGCTTGGAAGAGACCTCGGCGTTCTCCTCGGCGTTTTCTATTGCTCCATTTCCTGTATCAATTACAGTTTCATCGTTTGGGTCTTTGTCACCAGTCGATGTAGTTGTCACTAACGATGTTTGGTTTCCACAATCCTTGCTGAGCCTATACTGTTTAATCAAATCCTGATTGTGACTCCTAACATTACTGAAATTCGCTAACCCATGGGGACAATTTTCTGTCTTCAATATTCGAAGAGCTTCTGCGTAAATTTCATCTAGTTTTTCTAAAAACCGTTCTGCCTGATCACGCAGTATCTGTTTTTCGGAGTTGCTTAAATTTTCTGATTTCAATTTCTTTTCGAGTTCTACCAATTCGCTCTCGATTGGAACAGAATCTTCCAACATACTGTACCATCGCAATGTGTCTTTCCGGTAGTCCACGACTACTGCGCGACAATCTTCAATGTCTCGGAGGTCTGGTACTTTGTCAACTACCCATAGCAAAACTTTACTCTTTTCCTCTAACATACGCTTGGTGTCATTGTCAAAGCTTTCAAAATACCTTGGTTTTAATAGTAACCTCTGCTGTTGTCGGTTGTCTTCCAAGTTGTCGTATGTCTCGAAGAAACGTCGATAGGCACCTTCGGCCGTCATTGTTTTGTTTTGTGTCAGGAAGCCTTCTAGCTCGTTGAGGTGTCTGGAGAAGGACTTGTAGATCAACTTGCTCTTTCTCTAACGTCTTGAGTTGACCACTCGCCTTCCAATCAGCTGTCCTCCAGTGTCTGTTGGGACTTTTGCTGGCCATCGTTGCTGGTTGTGTTTTGGTCCACCAGGTTGAATCGAAGATTCGTTGCTGTTTGTGTCACTGCTGTTGTTGTTGTCCGGGTCGGCGGGCCAAATGTTGAGGCTGCTCAAGAATCTCAGCGGAACCGATATAACACAGCCTGGTTCTCGAGTTTTACGCCGGCCTGGTTCTTCACTGGGTTCGATTGACTAACGATCTCGCAGAAATAATTAGTCGTTCGGACGTATTAAAGGACTGTAACTTTAATTTTGCTGATTGAAGTTAAGAAAATCCTAAGTGATAATCTATGTTCAATCTCGTGCTGAAGTTTGTAAGGCTTCAACCAGTGTTAGTACTGTTGCTAACTTCTCGTCAAGTAAGCTCAACTAACTTAAAACTCGCAAGATCTTAAGATCTAGCAAAACTTAACAAAAAAACTAAAGTTGTAAAAGAATCAAATTTTAGTCTTTTCTGAGAGCCAACTGCTCTTGGTAACAGTTTCTAATGGTTCTAAATACAATCAAGTTTCACTAATCAAACAATTAGGTTAAAGTAAATAATCAAATACTTATCATTTATAACATCATCGCTACTTGTTTCTGATTGGTTAATCAAGAAAATGATTTAGGTCATTGTTTACATAGTAAATGTCAAATTACTGCAATATTTACTTTTGTTGACATAAGCACGGATGTATATTACGTGGCTCTAAATGCCTCGAATGTACGGTATTTCACCTTTAATGATCATCTAGAGAATCATAAAATAAACAACTTAAGAAATTTAACAATAAATAACAAAATATCGAAAAATGCCAATTTTGCACCGTTTAAGTGCTAATAGCCACACTTGTGGGTCTGATGCAATAACGTTCGTTGGGTCCATGAGTAGCTTAGAGGTAACCCTAACCGTCTGCCATAACCTCGGGTTTCTCGGGTTTTGCCTTCCCAAAATCGGGGGGGATGTACAGATTTTCGGTTCCAACTTGTAAAATTTTTCAGTTTTGACCATTTTTGAGTTTTGACAAATTCTAAGTTTTTTCAGTTTCAAAAGTTATTTCATGCTGTCTGATGGCTTTTCTAGCTCAATTGAAGTGGCGCCAACAGACTGAAAATCTGCCAATGTCCGAAAACCTGCTTGTGCCAAAAAGGTCAACGACCGAAAAGCTGCGAATGCAAAAATAGGCCAATGACTGAAAACATGCTTATAAAAAATTAATCAATTGCCGAAATATTTGTCACACGATAACAGTCCTTGAATGGCATATGCAATGCATCACAGATATTGACAGAGTAAAGATTCTTTAAGTAAAAGTCCGAAATTAAATCAAAGATGATAAATTGTCCATTTGATTGATTAAAAAATGATAAAGAAATTTAAATCACCTAGATAGAAATGCAACGGGCTGTAGGTTTTGTGTAGCGTTTTTAAATTCGCATCAAAGATTGTTGCGTTTTTTTTCTCTTGCTTCTGTCTTTCTCCTTTCTCTGTATATCATTTCTCTCTTTCGTTTTTCTTTTTTCGGTGTTTCTTTTCTCTTTCGCTCTTTCCCCCCCTCTTTCGCTTTTCTTTCTTTCTTTTCTACATTCCTTTTTTCTCGTTTCTCTCTTTTGTCTTTTTCTCTTCTATCTTTCTTTTCTCTTTTTCTCTCTCTTTCTTTTCTGTTGTTTTTATCTGTCTTTGTTTTTCTCATTCTCTTTTCTCTTTGTTCCTCTTCCGCTTGTCTTTAGTTCCTCGTATCCTTTTTCTTTGTTTTTCTTCTTTTTTGCTTTTTTTACTTTTCAGTCGTTCTTTTCTCTGTTGCTTTTTTCCTGTCTTTCTTTTCTCTCTTTCTGTTTCTCTCTTTTTTTCTGTCTTTCCTTTCTGCCTTTTTCTCTCTTGTTTCTTTTTTTCTCTCTTGGATTTTTTTGTCGATTACGTCAGTCTGTCTATTCTGTTGTTTCTTTCCTCTCTTTCGATAATCTCTTGCTTTTCTCTCTTGCTTTTCATTCTCTTCTCTGTATTTCCTGTCTGTCTTTTCTGTCTTTTCATTTGTTTTTGTCTTTTTTTCTTTCGTTTGTCTTTTCTCTTTTTTTCAGTCTTTCTTCTCTCTTTCGTTTGTCTGTTTCTTTCCTGTCCTTCTTTTTCTCAATCTTTTTTCTCTTTGTTCCTCTTCCGCTTCTCTTTAGTTTCTGGCATCTTTTGTTTTTTTAGCTTTTCTTTCTTTCGTGCTTTTTTCTCTTTCTTTTCTCTTGTTTTCTCTTTCGTTTTTCTTTTTCTTTCCGTATTTCCTCTTTCGCTGTCTTTTCTCCGCCTTCTCTTTGGCTTTTCTTTTTTTTCTGTATTCCTTTTGTTTTTTTTTCGCTCTTTTTTTTCTTTCTTTTTTTCTCTTTCATTTCTGTTCTTTTTATCTGTCTTTCTGTTTAGTTTCTCGTATCTTTTTTCCTTCCTGTTTTTTTTTCTCTTTTGCTTTCCGCCTTCTTTTCTGTCGTTTCTTTCTCTTTTTTTTCTGTCTTTCTTCTCTATTCTTTCTTTTCTTTCTTTCGATTGTCTCTTACTTTTGTCTGTTGCTTTTCTTTCTCCTTTCTGTTTTTCTTGCCTGTCTTTTTTGTCTTCCTTTTCCCTTCCTTTTGTTTTTTTTCTCTTCTGTCTTTCTTTTCTCGCTTTCTTTTGTGACTTTCATTTCTGTCTTTCTTTTCTCCCTTCTGTTTCTTTCTTTTCTCTTTCTATTCGCTTATTTTCTGTTCTCTTCTTTCTTTTCTCTCGTTCGTCTCTTGCTTTTGTCTCTTTTCTGTATTTCCTGTCTGTCTCTCTGTCTTTCTTTTGTCTTTATTTTTCTTCTTCCTCTTTTTATCTGTTCTTTATTTCTGCCTTTGTTTTATCTTTCGTTTTTCTTCTTTTCTCTCTTTCTTTTCTCTCTTTTTCTTTTTTCTTTTCCTTTGTCTTTGTGTTTTCTTTCTTTCGTTTCTCTGTCTTTTCTCTCCTTTTCAGTCTTTTTTCTCTTTCTTTTGTCTTTATTTTCTGTTTTTCTTTTTCTTATTGTTTTTCTCTTTGTTCCTCTTCGGCTTCTCTTTAGTTTCTCGCATCTTTTTTCGTTTCTTTTTTCTTTTTTGCTGTTGTCTTTTTTTCTGTCGTGCTTTTCTCTCTCGCTTTTCCTGTCTTTCTCTTTTCTCTTGCTTTTTTCTTCCGTTTTTCTTTTTCTGTCCGTATTTCCTCCTTCGTTCTTTCTCTCTTGCTTTTCTATCTCTTTTCTGTTTTTCGTCTGTATTTCTTGTGTTTATTTTCTCTTTTTTTGTTTTTTTTCTCTTCCGTCATTCTTTTCTGCCTTTCTTTTCTTTCGTTCCTTTTTTCTCTCTTGCTGTTCGCTCTTTCTTTTCTCTTTTGCTTTTCTCTCTTTCTTTGCGCTCCTTCGTCTCTTTTTTTTCTGTTCTCTTCTGCTTTTTTTCTACCATTTTTCTTTTCTTTCCTCTCTTTTCTCTTTCTTTTCTGTCTTTTTATTTGTTTTTGTCTTTTCTTTCTTTCGTTTCTCTGTCTTTTCTCTTTTTCAGTCATTTTTCTCTCTTTTGTCTGTTTCTTTCCTGTCTTTCTTTATCTCATTATTTTTTCTCTTTGTTCCTCTTCACCTTCTCTTTAGTTTCTCGTATCTTTTTTCCATTATGTTTTTCTTCTGTGCCTTTAACTGTCTTTTTTCTTTTTTTTCTATTGTCTCTTTCTTTTCTGTCGTTTTTCTCTTCTCTAATTTCTCTCCTTCTTTTTTCTGCTTTTTATCTCTTTCTTTTCTCTTTCGCTTTTCTTTCTTTTGTTTTTTTCTGTATATCTTTTCCCTCTGTCCGTTTTTTTTTGTATCTCAATTCTCCCTTGTGTTCTTTTTTCTCCCTCTTTCACTTCAGTTTTTCCTTTCTGTATTTCTTTTCTGTCTTCTATTTCTTGTCTTTTTTTTCTTTATTTCATTCTTTCTTTCCTGCTCTTTTTATCTGTCTTTCTTTTTTTCATTCTTTTTTCGTTTTCGTTCCTCCTTCGCTACTCTTTTGTTTCTTGTTTCTTTTTTCCCTTCTTTTCTTTGGTTCTTTTTTCTCTGCTGTCTTTTCTACCTTCTTTTTCTTTCTCTTCTCTTTTCTTTTTTTTCCAGTTTTCGTCTTTCATTTCTCTTCTATCTTTTCTCCCTTTCGCTTATCTTTTGCTTTTCTGTCTTGCTTCTCTCTCTTTTCAGTATTTCCTATCTGTGTTTCTTTTGTCTTTGTTTTGTCTTTCTGTCTTCCGTCTTTCTTTTCTCTCTTTCTTTTCCGTTCTCTTTCTGCCTTTCTCATTCTTTTAGCCCTCTTTTGTTCTTTTCTCTCGTTTCTCTCTTCGGTTTCTCTTTTTTCTCCCTTCTCTTTCGCTTCTCTTTTCTGTCTTTCTTTCTCTCTTCTGTCCTTGTTTTCTGCCTTTCCTTTATTGTTTAATTCTTTTCTCTCTGGCGTTTGTCTCTTTCTTTTCCGTCTTTCGTCTCTTTTCTGTTCTCTTTTTTCTCTTCTTCTGCCTTTCTTTCATCTCTCTTGATTTTTCTCGCTCTCATTTCTGTTTTTCAATTTTTTCTGCCTTTCTTATGCTTTTTCTTTTTTTGCGTTTCTTTCTTTTTTATCGTTCGTTTCTTTTGCTCTTCTCTTTTTTGTTTTTTTTCTGTTTCCTTTTCTGTCTTTTCTCTCTGCCTTTCTCTCTTGCTTTTCTCTGTTTCTTTTATCTCTTGCTTCTCTCTTTCTCTCTTGCTTTTCTTTCTTTTCTGTCTTTTGTTTCTTTGTTATGTTCTTTTTTCTCTTCTTCTACCTTTCTTTTATCTTTTTCTTTATTTCTCGCTTTCATTGCTGTTGTTCTCCTTTTTTCTGCTTTTTGTTTTCTCGCTTTTCTGTTCTTTGTCTATTTTTCGTTTCTTTCTTTTCTTTATTATTTCTTTTTCTCTTTCTTTTCTGTCTTGTTCCTCTCCATTTGTATCATGCTTTTCTCTGTTCCTTTTCCTCTTTTCTGATTTGCTTTTCTCGCTTTGTTTTCTCTCTTTGTCTTCTTTATACTTTTTTTGTTTTTTTTTCTGTTTTTTGTGTCTTTTCTCGCCTCATTCCTTTCTTTCTTTTCTGTCTCTTCTCGTTTGCTTCTTTCTTTCTTTTTGTTTTCTTTTCTCTTTCCTTTCTGTCTTTCTCTTTATCTCTTTCTTTTCTCTTCTTTTTTCTCTTTTCTGTTCTGTTTTCTGCCTTCTCTCTTTTGTTACTTTGTCTTTTTCTTCTATTCTTTGTTTAATGTTTTTGCCTTTCTTTCTAATCCTCTTTGTTCTTCTATTTCGTTTTTTTTTGCTTCAGTTTTTCGTTCTTTTCGCTTTGCTTTCCGTTTTTCTTTCTCTTCTTTTTCGCTTTCTGTTCTGAGTTTCTTCTTTTTCTCTTTTTCTTCTTTTTCTGTCTTTTGTTTCTGTCTATTTTTTCTGTATCGTTTCGTTTTCTCTTTCTTTTCTCTGTCTTTTATCTCTGCCTTTCTCTCGCTTTTCTCTTCCTTCTTTCTCTGTTCTCTTCTTTTTGATTTGCTGTTTTCGCTTTTACTCTTTATCTTTGTATTTTCTTTCGTTTCGCTGCCTTTCTATTTTTCCTGTCTTTTTTCTCTCGGTTTCTCTCCATTCCACTTACTTTTCTCTTTCTTTTCCGTCTCTCTTTTTATCTTTGCTCTTTCTTTGCTGTCTTTCTTTTCTCTTCTCTCTTGGTTTTCTCTTCCCTGTCTTTCGTTTCTGTATTTCTTTGCTCTTCTGTTTCTTTTCTTTACTTTGTGTTCTTTTCGCTTTTGCTTTCCTGCCTGTCTTCTTTTGCTGCCTGTCTTCATTTGCTGCCTTTCTTTCGTTTTTTTACTTTCTCCTTTTTTCACCTTCATTCTCTGTTTTTCTTTTCGTTTTTTACCTTTCTCTCCCATTCTTCTCTTTCGTTCCTCTTTTAGGTTTTTTCTTTTGTTTTTTTTTGTTATTTTCTTTTGTTATTTTTTTTGTTATTTTCCCTTCTGTTTTTCTTTATCTCTTGCTTTTCTCTTTGTTTTCTGCACTTCTTCGTTTTCTCTCTCTATTCTGTCTTGTTTTTCACTTCTTTTTTTCTGTCCTTCGTTTCCGTCCCTCTTTTCCCTCTTTCTTTTTTTTGTTCTTTTCAGCCTCTTTTTTCTATTGTTTCCTTTTTTCTATCTTTCTGTTTCGCCTTTCTTTTTCTTGTCTCTCTTTCTTTTTCTACTGCTTTTCTCTATTTTCTTTTCTTCTCGGTATTGGTTTTCGCTTTCATTTCTCCGTTCATCTTCATTTTTGTATTTTTTTTCATTTGGTTGCCTTTTCTTTTCTCTTTTTTCTTTCTTTTTCTCTTTTGTTTTTCTTTTTCCTTCCGGTCTTTCTTTTAAGTCTTTTTCCTATTTCGTTTCTCTCCTTTTCGCTTTCTTCTCTTTTTTGTTTCTTTTTATCTCTGCTTTTGTCTTTCTTTTCGGTCTTTCTTCTCTCCCTTGCTTTTCTCTTTCTTCTCTTTTCACTTTTCTGTCTTTTTCTGTCTTCTCTTTTCACGCACTCTTTTCTGCTCTTTTTTCTTCCTTACTTTTCTCTTGCGTTTCTTTTTTCTATTCTTTTTTCTGCATTTCTCTTCTTTGTTTTTCTCATTTTTTTTTATTCTTTTCTCTTTTTCTCTTCTGTTCTTTTTTGCCTTTGTCTCTCATTCTTCTCTCTTTTGTTCCTGTCTTTGAATCCTCTCTTTCGTTTTTTCTTTAGATTTTTATTCTTTTCTCTTTCCTTTCTGTTTTTTCCTTTCTCGTGCGTTTCTTTTTCTTTTCTGCCTTTCTTCTCTTTCTTTTCTCCCTCTGTTTTCTGTTTTGCTTTTCTCTCTTTTCTCTGTTGTTTGCGTCTCTCTTGTCTCTCCCTTTCTTTCCTCTTTTTTTCTGTTCTGCTTTTTTCTGCTTCTTTTTTCTTTTTCTTTTCTCTTCTTGTTCCTCCGCCTTCCTTTTGCTTTCTTTCTTCTTCTTTCGTTTCTTTCTTTTCTCTGTATCGTTTCTTGTCTGGTTTTGTCCTGCCTTTTTTCTCTGCCTTTTCTCTTTTCTCTCTTTCTTCTCTATTTTCTTTTCATTGCTTTTTTTGCTTTTGTCTTTTTTAGCTTTTCTCTCTTTTGTTTTTCTATTTCTTTTTTCCTGTTCTTTTTCTGCATTTTTTTCTGTCTTCTCTCCTTTTCTCTCGCTTTTCTCCGTTTTCTCTTTTGCTTTTCTCTTTTTTGCTTTTCTTTTTTTTTCATTTCTGTCTTTCGTTTCTCGATTTCTTTTTTTTTCTTTACTCTTTCTTTTCTGTCTTGGATTTCTTTTTCCGTTTCTTTTTCTCTTTTCCCTCTTTCATTTGTCATTTTTGTTTTTCGTTTCTCTGTCTTTTCTCCTCTGTTCTGTTTGTTTTGTATTTTTTCTCTCCTTTTCTCTCTTTTGTTTATCTCTTTCCTGTTCTTTTTTCTGCGTTCGTTTTCTTTCGTTTGTTTAAGCTCCGTATCATCGCATGTTATAAACGCTCCTTAAACATGCAGCCTAACGTAGAACATGAGCTACACTATGCCGCCTTGCAGAATATCGTTATCTGTACAAGTCTTAGCGCTCCTTAAATATGCAAAATGGTAAAGCAGAGAACGTGGTTGGACAAACAATTTTTGGCGAATAGGGTAATTTACACAAACCGAACACATCGGTAGCGAAACATATTAACTATTGCTTTTGAACGATGGGCATAGGTTCCAGCCCCAGGTGGTGCAAAAAAAATCTGTTTTTTAACCTTCTATCTCTTCTTTGAAATGATTTTCGTGTGATGCTTTTGCGGGCCTGCTAGTGTGTTGTTATATGACAGGTTACTATGTAAAAAATACCACGTGTGCTTGGGGTGTAAAAGTTATATGCCCACTAAGCTGGGGGGATCAGAGAAGATCCTACTTAATTTGGAAGTTCCTCAAAGTATATGTTGATATTAGACTGTTGAATTATTGGAATTGTCGAGTTTTTAGACACTGCCATGGACCTGTCAATTAACGTCGTTGGTGGACCGCTGCCTTTTTATACTACTGTTCAATTAATGGTTTCACTTTGTGGCCTTCGGGCTGAATTCATTAAAAATTCGATACTCTAATAAGTCAAGCATGCACTCAAAATGCAGTTATAAAAGGTGCTTAGTTTACGAGTGTTCAATGATTTCACTCGTTCCTGAGGCTAGTTTCATTTCCGATCTATTGTAAAGTTTTTGGGATCGTTTTGCTCGTTGCTGTATATCGGATACAGAGATCGCTCATGTCTGTAAATTAACTCTCTTTTCGTGACTTAAATAGTGATTGTTCAAATGTGATGCACTGTTATCGACATGAATTGGGTTTTTGTTTTCAGTCAAAATTCTAAGAGCTCAAACCGGTAATTTTGTTCAGTCGTTCTGCAGCTGAATTGTGCTTAAAGGAATTTTACAATCTCATAGAAAAAACTGCTTTATATTTTGTCTGACTGATCATTATTTGAATCATACAATGCATTTGTGACTCCCAAAATGGCTTTGCTTTATTCAAATTTAATCGGGTAAGTTTACATCTCAATTATGATATATGAATTGTTATTAATTGCTCTCAAAAGAATTTTGTAGAAATTATATTAGTCCTGTTAGTCTTTTTATGCGATTTTTCGCTTGACCAATTTTTTGTCACCCATTTGACTTTTCGTCCTCAAAAACGGGATAAGCAGGTAGAGCCCTGCGGGCAATAAGTTCTCTTAGAGCCTTTCACCACAATAGTCTGCAAGTATGCTATTCACAGCAACTGTTTAGTAGCCGCGAAGCGATAGCTGAGGCTATTATTGGCCTTCTCTTGGTTTTTACAATTCAAAGAATTTGAATTTTAATGGGGCGTTGTCTTTTTTTTAAAAGATCTGTTCACACATTTTCATGATTGTATGATTTTTGAAGTCAAATTGGAGCAGTGATTTTGGTCACGCCGAAACAGGAAGTGGAGCGAAAAGGCGAGTGGTTTTGCGACGTGAAATTTTTTCGCTCTAATTTTAAAATAGAGTGAGAAAACGGTGTTTTGAACAAAAGTTCGCTTTCTCGCTAGTGGTTTTTTTGTTCACATGCGGCAGTATCACTTTGATTTTTACTGTTTCGATTTTTTGGATCGGATTTTTTTCTAAATGGTTTTCCCAATTCACTCATCGTCCATTCTAGGTCTAGTTTTTTGTTTAGCCTATGATTTTTTTTGAATTGTACGTCAGGACTTGTCCTGCTATCTTTTTTTATTTCGTCAAGATTTTTGTTACGACCACATGACGTCACAATCACTGCAAATCTGCTTTTGTTCATTCGTTCATGCAACTTCAATTTCATTTTTCACTCTTAGTGGAGCGAGTTTTTGTGTTCATTCGTGTGATTAAGTTTTTGGTCACACCTTTAAGTTTTTGGACTTACCTCACTCTCAAAAATGACCTCCTCACTCTAAAATTGACTTTTCTTTACTTTAATTCAAATAGATAAGGTCAAGAGAGTCTATCACTCTAATTGAAGGTTATTTAAGAGCAGTTCATAGAAACAGCAGTTAGTTATACAGATTCTTAATCAAAATTTAACATGTCAGCCCTTAATGAAAAGACTCAATTTTTTAGTCTGTCTTTTAAAATCTTTTTGAGACTGCAGATCTACAAAGGTATTGCGGCTATTTTCTGGCAATCTGGCAGCTATGTTGTGGGGACTTACTAGAGGCCACCGTCAGCTTCTCAACGGCTATTGTTTAGGCGCTCTCATTTTTTTAAATTCGCTTTACCTTTTGAGCACGTTTTACATAAGTCACGATTTTTACGCTTTACTTCTGACGTAACTCACTCACTGTTTCAACTGAATGGATTTTAATTTATTTCACGCATTGAATTATTCAATGTAGTGAATAAAGTCAAAGTCAAATTTGCAAATCAAATTAAATGGGATAAACCGATAAAGCTCGTCATTAAGGCATAGTGCCTTAGGTTATTAATAGCCGCACCGCGATAGCTGTTGCTATTATTGGCCTTCTCTTGTTTTTTTATTTTGTCAGGATTTTTGTTATAATCATATGACGTCTCAATCACTTCAAATATGCTCTTCATTCATGCAATGTCAATTGGATTACGTGCTTGACGTCAGTTTTCACTCTTAGTGGAGCTAATTTTTTTGTTAATTCTCGTGATTATCTTTTTGGTCACACGTTACTTACGTCACAATCAAAAACTACACCTGACTCTGAAACTGACTTTTTTTCAAAGAGATAAGGTAAAGTGAGTGCATGTCACTCTAAAGTTTATTTGAGAGCAGATAATAGAAGCAGCGATAACTTATACAGATTTGTAATCAAAATATAACATCCCAGAATTTAACAAAAAGAAATTTCTCTTTGGTCTGTTTCTTTTACTATCCTTTTGAGACTGCAGATCTACAAAGCTATTGCGGCAATTTTTTGGCAATCTGTCAGCTATGTTCAAAGTTTGCTATATCGATTGCTAGCTGACATTATTATTAAGCTTAGCAGCTTTCATTTTAGAAGCTGAATAATAAATAGTTTTGGAATCTAAATGAAACTGCACACCGAATAAGCGCACTTTATTGAAACTTAGGGAAAAATGTTTTTTTTATCATTTCCTTTTTCCTGTTTCAATCCCGTTGTGCGTCAACGGCGGTTTTTTTCAGGTAATCTGCCGACTATGTTACTCATGATGTGAAGGGCAATTCTTAGAGGTTGACCCTCCACATCAGCCCCCTCGATCCCCACCCCTGCACATCGTTCAGGCCGTAAGGGCCCCGTGCAGCCAAAGACCCCTCCCACCGTTGCCCCCCTCCCTCCCCACTGTTACCCTCCCCCCTCCCCACTGTTACCCTCCCCCCCCCCCCCCCCGCATTAGCCCGCTCGATGCACCCCCCCCCCCCGCTGCTGCGCTCTCCTCACGCTCCTTCAATTAAGCTAAAGCTAGCTTCTCTAAACCGTGGCTAGCTACTGACGAAGACCCACCGCTCTCGCCAGTCGTTTTGAGAGCAATTCGCCACACGTTAGTTGATCATGTTTTACTGCTCTCCAACTAAGTTTGAAGTAATTATTGTAGCCGTCTATTTTGTGCAAAGCATTCTTTAGCTTGAAATTCAGCTTTTTATCCTGTGAACTTAGTTTAACGGGTAAAACCCAAGGGCACTAAGTCTGTGTAGTTCTCTTTGAGCGTTTGATGGCTCTCAGTGTACGCATCAGCGAAACTGCTAAGGAAGCAGAACTCCGTGGTTTGAAGAGCTATTCCAGTTTTGGTTCTTTAGGAAGGACACCCTCTCCCCAATTAAAACTTAATTTTGTTCATGAGAATCTTCATATTTTGAGGTGCGTTAAGGTAAACTTTCCTTGTGTTGTACTTTTGAGGGACACTTGGTTCCTGGAGTACAAATTTCTATCGATATAAAAATCCGGAGTTGATAATTACATGTTTTAATAGCTGCCGTCTGCCTCTCAACGGCTATTATTTGGGCAAATTTAATTAAATTAGAGTGGTTATTTTAGGCAAACTGGAGTAGTACATGGAGAACAAAACGAGAAGAATTGAATTGTGATTTTTCTCAAACCAAGTGAAGTGCAAATTTGCTCGGTTTTTGAGAATAAACTTTCACGTGCGTCAATTTGACTTCTGTTGTCAGTTTTTCTCTTGAATGCTATTAACATGGTCTACGTGTGTTCCAATTGTACCTATTAGCATTTCACGTAATCCCTCAATGAACAGCTAATGCTTTTTCACTGTTGGCGATTTTTATTGTTCCATTTTTCTTCGTTCTGTTGTCTTAGCGCATAGTCGAATTAAAGACAGTTCTAATTACGTGCCAATGAAGTTCAGTTGTATAAATTCATTAGTTTGCTTTGATAGCTAGTGGTTGTCATGACTTTGACATTTCGTTTTCAAAAAATTTTTGTGATTTTGGTTTTCTGAGTATTCTTTGTACTTTTTGTTGTCTCATTTATTAATCCTATTGATAGCAGGTGGTCTGATCGGTCGCTAATAAGGCCTGCGTCAATCGAAATAATGGTTTTAGTTCATAGGCAATGACAAATCGCTTTCGAAAACTATTTGCGAAATTTTGAGTTTTGCGCTTTTTTGTTCTTTTGGTCGGTCTTCTTAATGACAGCTCTCGTGGGTTGCTAATTCGGCTGATATTAATGGAATTATTTGTTTCATTTCAAAGCTTACTTTGTCATGCTTTCTATGACTTTGACAATGTTTGTTCTATAAATATAGAGAATTTCTGAGTTTTGCGCGATCGTTTTGTATCACTAAATCCTGTTATTCCGTACTATCATGAGTCTGCTAACGAGGGTAAGTGAAACCCTGTAATGTCTGGAGTTATTAGTAATCGTTTTTGACTTTTACAGAAATTATTTTCAAAAGATTTTGAATTTTTGTCTTGCTGTATTTGTCGATTTCCTGTCGGAAAAAGATGTTTTTATATCTTCTTTAAGTCATAGGTTAAACTTTAATTACGGACTTTGGTATGTAGTCATTTGACTTTCATTTTGATGCTACTTATTCTTAAAGAAATGTTTGTTTGTCCAATTTCTGCTTTTACCCTTTTGGCTTTGTCTGTCATTGATTTTCACGAGATTGTTGTACTGCGTGCCCATTCTATGGACGCGTAGTGCCAATAGACTTATAATATGTTGTTAATTGCTCTCAAGTGAAGTTTGTAGCAATTATATTTGTGCTGTGGTCTTTTTAATGCGATTTTTCGCGCGACCGATTTTTTGTCTGACCCATTTGACTTTGTCCTCAACAACGGGATCAACAGGCAACGTCAAGAGGGCATTAAGGGCTCTCAGAGCCTTATGCTTTATTATACCAGTCACTAAGAAGCGATTCACCAAAAATGTTCTTGTGAAGAAAATTTCATGGTGTTAAGAGCGGTTCTTATTCTTGAAACTTGCTGTATGGGGGGTGACTCTTATGGGGGTTTACTCCCATATGTCACCCTCACTCAACGCCCCCCCCCCCCCCGCAGCACGCAACCCCCCCCCCCCCCTGCAGCACAGCACGCCCCTTGTACACCCACCCTCCACCCGTTGGTTTTGGAGCCCTTCTCGTCCAGCCTTTCCAATTCTACCCCATCACGCCCATCACTTGACCCCCGCCCAACGCCGCCGACCCCCACCAATCACCATGCTAGCATCTCTCACAAGCTGGGTACTGCCAAAGCCAACCCGCGGGTTGTTTGAGAGCAAATCGCGTGATGTTAGTCGGCTATGTTCATTTTTGATGGTTGCTGAAACTCTGGTTTTTGCACAGAAAAGTTTGATTAATTGTTTTTAGTTTTTGGTGTTCGTTAATTTTGCCCATATAACGTCATTTGCTTTGTTGACTGTTATAGTTTAATGTTGCCGTAAAAATGTTGTTTGTTAGGTCATTAACAAATTCAATTTTAGAGATTTTATTTTAGGATTTGACCTGCTATGTTTTTGTTTCAAGATTTTTGTTTTGATCATATGATGTGACGCTTTTTTAAAATCTGTTTTTTTTTGTTTTTAATGCAATTTCGACTGAACTGCACGTGTAGAGTCATTTCGCACCCTTAGTGGGGCTATGTTTGTTCATTCGTGTGGTTACGTTTTTAGTCAAACGGGATCTTTTTATGAAAAAGGGATTTTGAGTATCGTGATGTTTGTTAAGATATCAGGTTTTTGAGAGAAAAGGTTGTCCCCAAAGTTTCAGGGGAAATTCAGTTGAAAATTCCTAAGTAGATTTCCATAGATGATTTTTTTTAAAATTTGTTCTCACTAAAAACAATTGAAGGTGGGTCTGATAAAAAAAATTGTGAGCTGGCCAGGGATGTCCGTAATCATAGAAGAATTGATAATTTGCCTAAATTTGTAATGAGAACTTTAATTTTCAAGAAAACTTTTAATTATGAAGTGGAAACACCAGGAACAGATTTTAATCCTGAAATAGAGTTCTCAAAATGGTGAAGTAATACAGCAGTCAATATTAGAGCTTTCATGTGCAAATAAGATTTTTGCTTTGATTTTTCATTACCTTCACTTTATGCGATTTTTCCCTTGACCGATTTTTTATCTGACCCATTTGACTTTTCGTCCTCAAATTTGACTTTTGATCTAGACTACAGACCCTGTTTCAGCTCAAATTGTTATGGAGACTTTTATTTATGTTGTCAAGGGCGGATCTTATAGGTTGAAGACACCTCCACTGTTGACCCCCGCCACCGCGCTCTTACCCCCGCCACCCCACTGTTGCTCCCCATCAGTCCCCCGGTGCACGCCCTCCCCCGTGGCTAGCTACTGACGAACAACCGCTTGCTAAAAAACAAGCAAATTTTTGATTTTCACAAACCGATTTTCACAATTTTTTATTAGCCCTTGGTGGCAAAGAAACTCCTTTAGGATTTGATAATAGGTTACTGCATAGTTTCTGGATGTCATGGGATGGTTTTCAAGATTTTAATATCACAAATGTAAGCAAATTTTTCAAAATAATTGCCATTTTTTCAATTTTTATTAATCATTTAATTTTTAATTGCTCTTGAACGAAGTTCATAGCAATTATTGTAGACGTGTGTCTTTTTTATGCAGCAATTTTTTTGCTTGACAATTTTGCGCTTTTCTTCTAGAACGTTCTTTGACTTCTCAAGTGACTTTTTCACGCTTTCGTGCTTCATTTTTGAGTGATCTCTATTGCTCCGAAATAAAGCTTGTTGCTAATATAAAATCGGTCCAGCATAGCAGAGGAAAGTGATTAGTTGCGCAGTGGTTAGTGCGGTTGCTTGTGGATCGGGAGGTCAGTGGTTCGAATCCAGGCGGGGGGAAAGTTTTTTTGCACCCATAAAGAAAAATTGATCTAGACTACAGCCCCTGAATTAAATTGCTTCGCCTGTCGTTCATGAGCAATTCTTCCGACATTTGTCGGTTTATGTTTTTAAATTTTTTTCTGGCACCAGGGTCCTAGGAATTTCCTCGAAGGTTTAGTAATAAGCTGTTGCATAGTTTCAAGAGTTAAAGGAATGGTTATCAATATTTTAATGACTCCAGCTTAATCAAATTTTTGATAAAATTTATATTCAAATTTTTGGAAAATTATTATCATGTTCCTAGTTTTTGGATCTGTATGAGCAAGTGAAACTATTTAAAGCTTGAAATAGGGATACCGGATAGTTTCTTGAGACAATGAAATGGTTTTGAAGATTTTAGTATCTTGAATTTTAGCAAGATTTTGTTAAAATTTGCAAAAAATTTTGTATACTTTTTTCCTTTTCTGGGTTTAACGATCAACTGGCCAAGGAAACTTTTTAAGTTCTGCAGATGGGTTACTAGACAGAACTCCAGAAACAAGAAATGGTTTTGAACATTTTTTTTGATCACTGCCAAATCTGGAAAGTTTTCTTTTAAATTGTGCAATATTTTGCAAATTTTTAAATTATCAGTTTTCTATTTGATTTATTTATTAACAGGGCTAGAAAACTAAAAGCTGCAGAGTCGAATCAAGCTAAAGCTATCCTCACTAAACCGTGGCTAGCTACTGACCAAGCCAACCGCTCGCCGGTCGTTTGAGAGCAATTCGCCCGACGTTAGTCGGTTATGTTTCATTGTTTCGTGTCAAAGTATTGTCATACTCGGCGGCAAAAAATCACTCAATGTTGTGATCAGAAACAATCCAGTTTTAGGGGTCGAAATTTGACCGAATGTTTCGCTCTCTTGTTTCTGCGTACTCAATATCCGCGGCATTTGGTACAAATGTCCAAGTTTATGAATCAACGCCCGAAACTTGAGGTGGAATCTGCTTTTTGATTCATCATATGATCTTCGAGTAGAAAGCGGAGCTCTTTTTTGCCATTAAATGTTAATTTCAATACCCGAATTATGTATACCAAGAAGAATCGGCAGCTAATGAGTGGACATCAGGATTCGATTTCGTAATAATTATTCTCGTAATATTTCATAGACTTATTTCAACTCTTGACGGCTGATTGTGTGAAAGCTTGCCTTTAGATCTGATGTTTCCAAAATAATTACATTATTTTTTGGCGCTGAATTTTGTTTTTCAGGCCGTAAATAACAAGCGCTTTAACCAGTTTCAATAAAGTTTTTTTTGGGCAAAAATCAGATTTGAACCTGGGTCTTTAGGTTAAGAGATCATTCTGTGTTCAGTAAAGTTGAAGGTTTTACTCTTGAATCAGAAAACCGCTTCTTTGCCGTTTAAGGCTCGTGGCGTGTGAATGAGGATGAAGAAAGCAGCAGTGGTGGAGGGGGAGGTGTGAATGAGTACATGCTAGTGATGGATTACATCCCCAATGGCAGTTTGATGGCCTTCCTCACCCACAACTCCTTCCCCTTCCACGCAATGGCAACTCTGGCACACTCTGCTGCAACTGGTCTGGCATATCTCCACTCGGAAGTCATTTGCCCTCAAGGCGGACAGCGCAAGCCAGCCATCGTACATAGGTAGTTATTCTCACTAGCTGTCAAGACTAATGTTGCTGTTTAATAGCCGCCCTCATCTTCTCAGCCGGCTATTATAGGGCTTTTTTTTACAATTCAAAGAATTTGAATTGTATTGGGGCGCTGTGTTTTTATTACGACTCGAAGAGGAGTATTGGAGAAGTCCTTTTTTATCAATTTTATTGGAGTGATTTTTGAAGCGGGAAATGAAACGCGTGAAAAAATTTTGAGCGATTTTGGTGCTGAACAAAAGTGAAGAGCGGAGCGAAAAGAGAGTGGTTTTTGTTCATACCGCTGTTTTTGAGAGAGCGAGAAATTGATGTGTGAAAAAATTTTCTCTAAGCGAGCGAAATTTTTTTGTTCACGTGCGGCATTTTAAAGCAGTTTTTTTGCAATTTTTCTTGATTATGAGGTTTGATTATGATATTGTATTGGATTTGGGCTCGTTCTGATAGGAATTGAAGGTTTCAAGTAGTTAATTTGAGTTTTATGCAAATTTGGATGTTTTTGATCAGTTTTGCTGATTTTTCGACGAAATTTAATGTATTTTGGCCTTTTGTTTTGTTTTACTGCTTTAAGTGCAATTTGCATAGAAGCTCGTTACACAAGGATCATCAGGGATACAAAATGATTACATTTTTGTTTTTATAAAACATTTTTTCTGAAGAAAAATGACAGAAAAATTAGGAATTTTGTAACCACTTTTTTAAATTTTTGGCTTTTTTTAGTTTTTTTTTTCAATGGTAGACAATTTCTTTAGCTTGTTATGACTTGCCCATTTTTTCGCGAGCATTTCATTGCTCTATTTGCTCAAAGTAACTTTATTTGGCTTCATTTTTTCTTGTAAAATTTAAAAAAAAACACCTTACTTTTTCTCGTTTTTTATTTGTTCAATTTGGTTTTAAATGTCGTTTCTGTTCTTCCTCAACCTTTGAAAGCTTTTGGGGAGTTTTCTAGTGGACGTCAGTTGTTTTAGCTCTTTTGGATGTCTCTAATTTTGAATGATATTAGTTTTGAGTTGTTTTTGTTAAAGAAAATCGAGTAAATCAGGGCAAATTTTGGCCACTTTTTGCCAGTTTATTGCCTATTTCTTCCAATTTAATGTTTTTTGTTGGTAAATTTTTCTCAATAAGGAGCATTTTTGTAGATGTCGATACTATGATTTTGCACTTGAAGGCTTAGCAGGGTAGTCTTCATTTAAACAAATTATACAAATCTCTAATTCGTTAAAGAGTTTTTCTTAGTCTTTTTTTTAGTTTGTTGTTTAACGTTTCTCTGCAAGTACCAGGTGGGTGATTGATCTAGCCAAATATATAACTAATTGAATTCTATGAGTTATGGATGGAAGCTGGATGTTATCTTTTTGTAGAGAATTTTCTTTGGATTTTTAGAGAATAGTATTTTTCGATTTGGTCCTTTGTCAAGTTGTCCAGTTCTCCAGTCTTTTCTTTGTGAATTGGTTACTCTGTCTGTCGATTGATACTATGCTGGTGATGCATCTGTTTAGTGAGAATAGTCAGATTTCTACTTCGAGTCGTTTCCGGAATTCTTCCGGCTATGTTTTTTTTGAAGATGTGTTCACACATTTTTAAATGACTTTGATCTTTCAAAACGGGATAAACAGGTAAAGCCCAGCGGGCATTAAGTTTCATTAGAGGCCCAAAGTGGACGTTAGTAGTCCTTCAAGTGCTTAGAGTGTTGCAGCTACTGGGATGGCCTCAATTGAAGGTTAAAAGGTCATTTTTTAGAGTTCTTGGGCTCAAAATGATGCAATTTTTCATGTTTTTTTTTGTGATTTTTTTAAGGTTTTTGCTTGATTAGTCATAGGTTGAAGTTTTTAAAAGTTGATGAAGGCCTTCTGCGAGAAAAAGGTACTTGTTATGACCAAATTATGAGCTATATGTTCTGGTACTACAAGCACAAACACACAAAATGATACTAAATTTTGCAATTTTTTTCAAGTTTTTTTTAAATTTTTTGTCATTTTTTTTGCGTTTTTCCACCTTTTGGGGCCAGGGAATCTCCTTTAAGGTTTGATAATAGGGCACTGTATAGTTTCTAGTAACAATGGAGGGGTTTTCAACATTCAAATGTCTCGAATTTTAGCATTTTTTTTTTGATAAAATTTGCAATTTTTTTGATGTTTCTTAAAGTTTGTCAATTTTTGATATTTGTCCATTCTCAAGTGCCAGGAAACCTATTCCACGGTCTGAAAACAATTATTGCATAGTTATCAGTTTTAATGGATTTGTTTTCAACAATTTAACCTTTCGATTTGGAAAATTTTTTGATAAAACTTGCAAGTTTTTTTTCAAGACATTTGTCTTTTATTCAGTTTTTCGTGCCGGAATAGCCAGATAACATCATACAGGGTTTGATAGTATGTTAATAAATAGTTGCCTGGTGGTAATTGGATGGTTTTCACTATTTTAATAGAACGAATTTCTGTTTTTTGAAATATGAAATTTTTTATAAAAATTATTGCCTATCGATCTTTGAATCAATTAATTTTTTAGACTTGGAATTGGTTTATTGGATAGCCTCTAGAGACACTAGAATCATTTTTCAAGAAATGATTCTTAAGATATTAATGTCACGATTTTCAGCAACATTTCATTAAATTTTCAATTGATATTTTTAGTTTTTGAAAATTTTCGATTTAATCGATCTTCAAGGAGCAATGAATTTTTTCAGGCCTTGCAGATATAATACTGCACCAATTTAAGAAAAAAATGGTTTTGAACATGTTTTTTCAAATAGGTATTTTGAAAGGGGTCAAATTTTGCCTAATGGGGTAAAAGCTTCCAAGTTTTATCAAGGATTATATATTTGTTTAATTTGTTTGATTGTTTGTTTCTCAATTTTTTGAGATGATTTTGTTTGTGTTTTGGCTGGCATCGTTGAATTGGTCTGCTGTTCAGGTAGAGTAAATCTACGTTTTTCATTCAATTCTTTGAATTGTATTTCAGGACTTGTCCCGCTATGTTTTTTTACTTCGTCGAACTTTTTTTCGCTTTACCCATTTTGCCGCTTTTTCGACATTTTGCGTGAAATTTTTTGACTTCTCTAGGCTAGTTTCACTCGTCTGTCATTCTGCTCAAAGTCCTTTTAAACAACAGCTGCTCAGCAAAGCATTTCAAAATGAAGAGAGTCAGTATAAAGAAAAATCAAAGTCAGATATAGAAACGAGATAAACCCATAAAGCCCATTTTTAGATGCCCGGTACTTGAACTTTGTTATCATAAGTTTAAGTTACTATCTATAATGCTTATTGGTATTGATACTAGATCCTGTAGCCTCTCAGTGAGAGACAGGAGTATGTGCAATTACGAAATGACATCAAAATAAATTGCACTTAAAAATGTTTTTATACAAAAATCAATTTTTGTTGATATTTTCTTCTTTCAATCCCAATAGAGTTATGGGAATCAACTGCGGCTGTTTTCGGGCAATCTGCCGGGTATGTTTCTCGTTTTTCTTCCTGAGTGAGAAATTGTTTACGTTTCCTTTGTGTTTAATAGCCGCCTTGAGCCTCTCAGCGGCTATTATTTAGGCGCTCTCCTTATTGCGATTCGAAGAGGAGTATTGGTGGAGCGCCTCTTTTTGATCGATAATTTATTGGAGTGTATTTAAAACAGGATGTAAAAGTCAATGCCGCACCTGAAAACTCAGTGTTTAGTTCAAACGGCTGAACTAATTGAAGAGAAGAGAAGAGAGAGAAAGAGAGAATGATTTTTTTGTTCATATAGCGTTTTTGAGAGAGCGACAAAAGTAGGTGTGAAGAAGTTTTCGCTAAGCGAGCGAAATATTTTGATCACGCGCGGCTTTTTCGAAGCGGTTTTTTAGTTTAAACTTTCGAAGTGGTTTTTAAGTAACGACGCGGTTTTTAAATAACGAGTAACTATACGTTTGGGAGCATTTTTGACGAGCTCAATCATATATGAGTGTTTTATATGCAATCTTGAGCTATTTTTCTGATTTCGCCGTTTTAGACGCTTTTTAGTAGTTTTATGTCCTCTTTTTCATATTTTCAGTAGGGTGTTACATTTTTGGTTGCAATTAGCTTCTTCGTGGGTTTTTGTGGCCTTTTTGACTTCAGCAATATTAGTTTAAGTTCGTTTTAGGAGACTTAAATAGTCTAATTTTAAGTTTTTTTTTGCCTTATTCGTCCATTTTCTGCGTTTCACAGTAATGGTTTCATATTTAAATGTTTAGTTACTGTTTTTCACGGTGTTATGGTTACTAAGTGGAAACAATGAAAAGTTTGATAGCACATATTTCAAAAACTAAATTGATCATTTCTGCAATTTTTTAAATTTTGTTCTTGCTCCCGTTTCATATGTTCCACAAAGCGTTTGGGTGTTGCATAGGTGCTCAATAAAGCAGGAGTTTTTTTAAGGTGTGATGAGAACAGTTATTGAGACTTTGCAATATTCAGAGAATATTATTAAAAATTTTAATATTTTTTAATTTTGTTTTTTTTAACTATTTCTTTTTGCTTAATTTTTCTCCTTTTAGAGATGGATCTTCGGTTATATTTAACACATCGAAAGGCAATTTTTGAGCTAAGTTAAAATTTAACTGGCTCAAATGGGTATTGAAGAAACCCCTTCTACTTGAGCAATGTTATGATAACAATTGGTTACAGTTTCTGTGGGTAAGAATCATTTTTTGTTGAGAAATGTTGTTAAAAAAATGGCGAAAATTGGAACTATTTTTCTTAATTTTTTTGCAGTTTTTCGTTTTTTTCAGTTTTTAGCTAAGTTTCTTTGCCTATTATGAGTTGCCTATTGTTTTACAAGCATATGGATACCCTATTGGCTGAAGGGAATTTTTCTTTGGATTTATATATTTTTTGAAATATTAAAAAAAATTAGTAACTTTTTCCAGTTTTTCAGTGAAAGTTGTTTTTAAGAGCTTTTTTTTCATAATTTAGCCTAAAGTATTTTTTAAAAAAATTCACATAAGTGGTTTTTGTAACTGCTAGTTGGTTTGATGAAGTTATTTTGGCAGAGATCGTTTTTTCGGGATCTCAATTTATAACAAAATTTGATCAGATTTTTTATCATATTTTTTATCACAGATTTGATTTTATTGTTTTTACTTTTTTGTTTCATGACTTTGTTTCAAGATAATCATAAATTAGTGAGGGCACGTTTTGTTTGATGAGTGGTTGGATGGTGTTTAAATGAATTTTCACTTCGAGTCGTTTCCGGAATTCTTCCGGCTATGTTTTTTTAATTCGCTTTACCTTTTGATCACGTTTTTTGTCTTACATAAGTCACAATTCTCACGTTTGACTTCTGACTTACTTCACTCACTGTTTCAACTTAATGGATTTTAAATTCTTTCACGCATTCATTTGCGCAATGTGGTGAATACTGTCAAAGTCTAAAGATCAAAATCCAAAGGGACGCGACAAACCGATAAAGCCCGGTCATTAAGTCAGTGCATTAGGTTATGAAAGTTCAATAGAGCGATTGCTAGCTGACATTAGTATTATGCTTGATAGCCTTCAGTTTAGAATTTGAATTAAGAAACGTTTTAGAATCTAACTGAAACTGCACGCCAAATTAGAACACTTTTTGACACTGAAAAGAAACCGAACAAAATTAGGTCAATTTGTCTTTTTTTTGGAATCCCGATGTGCATCAAGCGCGTCAACGGCGGCTATATGCCGGTATTTATGTTTGTATTTTGGGCTCTATGCCATCAATCAGCTTACTGGGGTCAGTTTCTGAGGCGCTTTCTATTGCCGTAATCGTACCAGAGGGGGGGTACAAATTTGGTAGCCATTTTGGACCAATTTCACGCCATTGACTGAATATTATGAAACTGATGTTGCTGAATGTTGTGCAGAGACTTCAACTCTCGCAATATTCTTGTGAAGAGAGACGGGAGCTGTGCTGTGAGTGACTTGGGCTTTGCTCAGAAGGTGTCTGGTGCAGATTCATATGGATACACTACTAGCCTCATTCCAGATGTGGGCACCCTCCGCTACATGCCACCGGAGGCTAGTTACTGCACATTTTTTAACTGCCAGTATTGAATGGATTCAAATCTTGCAAGATTTCTAATTTACTTGGGAGACAGCTAGCTCAGTGATCTATGCATTGAAAGTTGGAAGTCTTAGATTTGTTTGTTTAGAGAACCTAGAGTCAAATTTCCAACAGTGTTTTGCTATGAAGAAATATTGAAAGGCAAATGGTCCGGCGAAAAAGTTGCAACCTCGTCTTAACTCAAAGCATTTGCCTGCATTGCATTGCATAAGCTTCTCTAGCGTATGCCCCCTTCTAAATTGTTTGCCTTCCCAGTCGTTTGAGAGCAATTCTCGCTATGACGAGTTCTTACCCGGCTATCCCTCACAACGGTTACCAGAGTTCAAACTTAATTGGGTTTATCTTTAATTTTGAGAGTCTTCATTTTAGGTTCTGGAGGGATCTGTTGATCTGAACAAGTGCGAAAGTGCTCTTAAGCAAATTGACGTGTATGCCCTTGCACTCGTTCTGTGGGAGATCAGTTCTCGCTGTGACGAGTTCTACCCTGGCTATCCCTCGCAACGGTCACCAGAGTTCAGACTGCCCTTCCAAGCAGAATTAGGCCAAAGCTTAAAGTTTGACGAGATGCGCAATCTTGTCTCAGTTCAGCAGGGAAGGCCAGTGTTCCCAACCGGGTGGATCCAGGGGAACGAAGCTGTGCGTTGTCTGATGGATACTATCCAGGAGTCCTGGGACCAAGACTCAGAGGCCAGACTAACTGCTGCTTGTGTTGTTTCTCGTCTGGCTAGCTTGGTATGCCTCATTTTAAATTGCTCTTAAATGTAGTTTCGAGCAGTTATTTGAGCCCTATTCATCTTTTTCAGAGATTTTTTTGTAAGATGAACCCTTTAACGAACCCCCGCCTGACTCTCAATTTTTGCTTTTAATTGCTCTTGAAGTTAGTAACAATTATGTTAGTGTGCTAATCCTGTTGGTCTTTGTATTTTACGCGTTTTGTCTACGTCAGATTTGTTGTCTGACCGTTCGACTTTTTGTCTTGGAATAAAAAATGGAATAAAATTATGAAACCTGAAGTCATTAAGCAAGTACCTGCAGTAGTCTTTGAGTTTACTGGTCTTTAAGATGCACGACGGGAAAAATTTGCTAGGAATTCTACGAAAAGAAGAAGTCTCCTATGACCCTCCCATATTTATCCCGATTTACCCCCATTCACTCCTAGTTCAGCCAAAATTTTCAAATCACAACCGTTAACCCATCGTTCGAGAGCAGTCAGTCCGACCTTAGTCGGATATTTTGACATTTTTGACGCCGGAAATCTCAATTAGCATTTAATACCGTTCCTTTAATTGTTTTTCTGTGCGTACACGTGATGTGTTGAACTCATCAGCACTATATTTTCAACCGCATTGTGTGATGAGTTACCTCACTCTCTAGTTAATTTTTAACGCTGAAATTGAGGTCCTAAAATTCCTCCTAACTCTTTCAAGGGAATATGGAACCCCTGTAAAGAAAGTTGTTAAAAATAAGGCGTAGCGACCAAAATGAAAACTTAAAATTGTTTTGACTTAAAATGATCTATATTGGTTTTTGGCAACTCCAGCTCATTTTTGTATCTCTTTCTATCTATATAATAAAGCAATAAAGTTTTTTGCAGCTTGGTACGGCAGTCTGTTGGCTGTGGGTTACTTTCGTTACCATATATAAGGCCAATTGTTCTTAGGTAGTCTTCATGACGCATTAGAACCAGAATTCAATTTAAATACCCAAATAAGAGATTTCCCAAATAGCAGCGTCAGCTACTCATACGGCTATTATTTAAGCGCGTTTTTAAAGTTCTAAGCATATTTAAAGTCTTAAACCAGTTTTCGATGCTGTATTTTCATTCTCACTTTTTTGATCAATTGCTCTTGAACAGAATTTGAAACAATTATTGCAAACAATTTGTTTTTTTTTGCAAATACGGTTTTTTTAGATTGTTTTGTGCTTTCATGCACTTGGGTTTTGAGTTAATTAAATTACTTTCTCAATAATAATAAGTCGAATCAAAAGTGCACCCATATTCGGGAGCCTTCTTCACTCGAAAACATCAATTTCATCCCTTCTGTGAATTTATCCACGTTACTATCCCCTTCTGAAGTAGGCTTAAATTAAATCTAACCTCCGCTTGTCATTCGAGAGCAGCTCGTTCGAAGTTAGTGGATTTGCTGTTTAATTTCGTTTAAATTGTAATCTAGTTGCTGATTATAGTTACTATGATGTAGAAGGCGAGTAGATTTCAGGTGGGAGTTTTTTTTTACCATGATTGCAGAAATAAACCCATCACCAGTCCTCTTATCGCAGAGCAGTTCGTCCAGCTTTTTTCGGTTATTCTTTAAGATAATTGAAGTCAAATCAACAACCTTTTTAATTGCTCTCAAACGAAGTTTGAAGCAAACGTGTTCAAAATGTGTGTATTTTTTTACGCACATTTTTTCTTTGAGCTCTTTGTTCTGGAACATTCTTCGACTTCTCAAGTGACTTTTTCACGCTTCTCTTCATCATTTTTGAGTGATCTCAGTTGAGCTCACTCTTAAGTAAAATTTGTCGTAGAAGCGATTGTTGCTTGATACAAGGACTTATAAGCACAGTGGTGAAGGCTGTAAGGCTAGGACTACGGAGGGTGCGAGTTCGGAGCTCACCGTAAAGAGCAATTTACCGCTAATATTCAACGGTTGGCTAGTAATTCTGCAGATATTTGTTTTGACTGATTCGAAATTGTAACAAGGAGGCTCGGTAATGTGCGTTCGCACATTAAGTTCCGACCCCGCTCATCTACATTTTTCACTTAATTGTCTACCAAATGAGGAAGAGATAAAAAAAATTAACATATCAACATATTGTTCAACAAACTACTAAAAGAATAAAACAATCTACTCTAGAGGGCCTATGAGACCTGTGGCTACCATAATATGACTACCAGAAAAGACGGCAATAAAAATCAAATAGTTACAAATATTATTTACGACCAAAACTCCTTGTCCATTTTTGAAAACCACTAATAACCAAATCAAAATTGCATCAGATAAAATTTATAATCAGAAGATTAAGCGGCACTTTTTTGAAACAAAGTATGGGACTTTTTCTCAATAAAACTTAGCAACAAGTCGACTAGAAATGAGCAAAAGGGGCAAAGTTTATTAAAAACTTTGCTTTGTTTTAAAGGAATTAAATTCGAACTGATTAGAAAAAATACACAAGTGAAACCATTGAGAGAGTCTTTTATACCTCAATAGAGATCGAATGAGGCCTTTCATTATCCAGGACATGTCATACGACTATAAAAAACGGCAAAAACTAAAAATTTGCACAAAAAATCATGCACGAAAACGATGTCCCCCCAATCAATTAAATATTAAGTTTATCACTAAAAACAATAAAGATCTTCGTTAGGATTGTTTGAACGTGACGCCTATTATTATTGTGATACTATGAAAAGACAACAAAAACCTACCAAAAAGGGTCAAATATGCAAAAATTACGAAAATTGTTTTTTATGAAAACTGGTTGTTCGAAGAAGAAAGACCATTCGAGGAAAAAAACCGTTATGACGAGAAAATTGTTTTTAAATAGGTAATTGAAGTGAATTGTATATAGAGATTCTTAGCTACAATTTAACAGAAATAAAATTGGCTGATCTCAAAAATCTATCTTTTTTTATTGAAAACAAATGTTTTCAAAACTCATAGCCAGCAAATCTTTCGACTAAAAGACTTTAGACAGTTTGTCTGGCAACTACTTGGAAAACTAATTGCGATTCTTATTGATAAGACTAAATCATAAAACTATAAAGTAACTTTAAGTTCAAGCTGAACTAATAAGTTTCACAAACAACTTTACAAAACCACTGTTTTGAAGCCATTAAACTTCTGAAATAATAACCGCGAGAATAAAACATCTTCATTTGCTTCTCTTTTGACCATGATAACGTCTTTTTGTATAACGACTATAACAAAATGACAACAAAAAGAACCACAAAAACTGAAAAGCATCTAAACTTCACAAAATTCTTCTGAAACAAATTGTCTAAGCCCTGAAGACATCATTCAAAACGTTTAAACAACAGAACAATTATTGTTTGATTCAAGAAAACATAAAAATCTCTATATAATGGGGCTATTTTTTGAAACTGATACAACATTGTAAAATACGAAAAAAAAACGCAAACCAGAACAAAAAGGGATAAATTAAAGAATACTATTACTTTTTTAGAAATTTAATTCGAAAGTCAAATTAACCATTAGCTATTTACCGATATCAGTTGTTAAGTTCATTTGTTTGTCTTTAGTTGGCCACTGACTTTTAATTACAAAGTATTTGGCATATGACAACAAAAATTAACAACAAATAAAGGGCAAAAATAAAATCTCTACCAATTTCTACAAGAGAACGGTGTCGCAGCCCTTCAAACCATATATTATGAAAACAAAAAATATGTTCAGTTTCAAATGTTGTAAAGCTTTTTTCAGTTAGATTGTTAAATGATGTTACAATTTACAAAAGAAACAAAAACAACAGCAAAAATGAGAAATTATGCACAAAAATTAGAAAATTTTGTATGAAAACTCGTAGTACCAAAAGCAAGAAAACCTTTTGCCGAAACAATCGGACGCAAAATTGGTTTGTATTCTATACGGAGGAAAGGGTGACCTGTTTTTACTGAGAATAAGCAAAATGTTGACTAAAATAGTATACAAAATTGACAAGTTCAAAAAATCACAGAAATTTCCTTAAAACAAATACATTCAATAACATAAGAGACATTAGGTAACAACCGAATGAATAGAAAAGGTTAACTTGCGCCTGTTGAGGAACAAATTTAGAACTTTGAGTGGTTAAACTTAAAAATCAGACTGCCAAAAGAATAACAATTGAAGGCAAAAGACAAGAATTCAGTTAAATTTTACCCAAAACTCTTCCTCAAAGCCATAAAAACCCTTTGATTCTCTGAAAACAAACTGTATCTACATTCGGCCTCAAATTTACGTAAATTGGACTTGTCATTAACGGAGCCGTGAATAAAAAAGATTTTCAGTAATTAACATTAAAAAAACAAAAGCAAAAAACTTTAAAAAATGGCTGCATCAAAATAAAAACCAAAAATTTTCTGATTCTAAGAATACATGATATTGTCGAATTTCTCCCTGATTTTGTCGGGCGCCCAGCAAACAGACCAAGTGTTCCAATTGTTTGCGAATTAGACCAATTGTTGCGAGGAATTCTTCAAATACTAAAAAAAAAGAACGATGCATTTTGTATAATTATCGAGTTAAATCTGCAAAAAGTCAAAGTTTTAATTCCAGAAGACTTTCATACGGCGCCTAATTGCAACTAGCGCTCTTTTTAAGATTAGGGAGTCTGTTTTAAGGTTTCTAGGTCACTAAGTCGGACAAACTTTAACAAAGTGGACCAAAAAACCAAATTTTGTGCCATTTTTGATGAAAAAAGTTTGATTTTTAAAAATTTTATCAAAAATTTGAGCCAAAAAACTTCAATCAAACAATTCAGCAACGTTCTTCTATCTCTTCTATCAACAACACTCTGCTGTTCTATTTTTTTAACTTATGTTGAATTATATTAGCGAAATTGTGCCAAATTTAGCAAAAATTACTGAAAATGTGAACAAAAACAGTCGAATGTTCACAAAACTTTAAACCTCGATAACTCCCTGTAAGAAACGAAAATCGAAAAAATCTTTTTAATTCCGTATTCTACGCTGGACGGGCTTTTCAATGATACCACTCACAATTCTCTACGATGAATATATCGATCGGCCAAAATTGACTGAACAAAAAAAACCCAGTTGAGTATATAGTTCCTCCCTCCCCACTAAAGTGGGGGTCGGAACAATAAGTAATCTGCCCTACATGTTGAGTTCGAAGCACCTATTTGTTAGATGCCAAATGCCAATGTCGCCAGATTTTACAAAACCAGATTTTAAAATAGAAAAAATTTTGGTATCTCGAAATGCGAGCTTTAAGCAAGGGTACTCTGCGCAAGTTTCTCGATTAATTTCCCATTTTCCCAATCAGAGTTACGGAACAGATACAACAAGGACCTACTTTTAGGTTGCGTAATGTCAATGGAAAGTTTAACCTGTTTATACAATGGAAAGGCTGACGAACTTCACTAAGTGTTCATTCGTACTTTTCCTGTGACACTCTATTTTGATAGAAGCAATCGAGCTGTGAGGTTATAAGTTGAGCGCAGAGATCAGTAATACGCTGTTAGTGCAATATGCCAGTGTATCTTTTCTAATTTAATTTATTATTTAGTCCTCATTGTGGAACAATGGCATAATTGACCCTGATGACGATTACACGCACCCACACCCCCTCCTTCACAACCCATTTGACCAGGAGGGGGAGGTACAATTGCCATCTACAGCTGTCCCAGCTCAGTTGCTAACTTCTGCCACTGTTGACCTGAACCATTTGCACATCAATGTAGCGACAGTGGAAAGTGCTGCTGCCAATCTAGACCCCTCCGATGCGTAAGTTCATAAATTACTATATAGATTTGTAAACAATATTTCGGGCCTTTTGATGATAGCAGTGGCAATAATTTGAAACTGCTTTCCAATTTGCATTACTATTTTTTGCGCTGAAAAAGACCTACGTTAACCGCGGAATGTTGTAATGAGAAATTGGAAAGTTATCTGGTCGATGTTAACTGAACATAAATATTTTTTGTAATTAGAAATGGGCAATGTTCCAATGATCTTTAAATGATATTTGCATGTATTTTAAGGCTGAAACCTTTCACTGCTGAAAATTTTGCATTCTGGTTTATAATTTCATGTCTACATACGAAACGCAAAAACCTTTGTGAAGAGTTCGAGAAAGTGCTGGAAATATCGTTTTCTGCTAAACTTTATTTTCGTGAACCACTTTTGGGTCTGGAAACGGTGAACAGACAAAACAGTCCCAGACTAAATGGCCCCCCAAGAAAGCAGACAAAATAGTCCGAACTAAAGATATAAGAGTTAAGCATATTCACAACAGTTAACTAAAAAAAACATATTCCCATGATTATAATTCATTGAACAAATATTAAGCTGATTACAACATATTTTTTGCCGAGCAGTGGCTAAGCTTCCATCATCATAATTAATTGTTCTTGCAAGCAGTTTGAAGCAGTTATGGTAACAAGTATGTCTTTTATGCAAAATTTTTGCTTGATCGTTGTTCCTTCTAGAACATTCTTTCGATGTCACTTCTTGAGTGACTTTTCCACGCTTTTTGATTTGTTTGAGAGATTGAATTGCGGTAACTCCGAAGTTAAGTCTAAAATAAAACCGATTGTGAGCGATGTACCTATTTAAATCGTGTAGCGTAGAGGTTTTTGTCAGCGACTCTCATCGCCGAGGTTTCGGGTTCGAACCTCACTTTTACACCAGAAGTTTGTCTAGCATTTGCCCCCTTCTAAATTGTTTGCCTCACCAGTTGTTCGAGAGCTATTCGTTCGACGTTAGTCGGTTTATGTGTACAATATTAACAACTGAACCTAAATCCTTTACATATTCCTTGTTCCAGGGAACACAATTCGAATGGTGACAGATCTTCCCTAGTACTGGAGGTGTCCGCTACAGACTTGCATACTGCCACAAGTCACATGCCCTCTCTACCACCAGACCAATTAGATAATGACGAAGACAACGAACGCTCTTCTTCAGTCTAACTAACTGACGACACACGCATTATAAATTACTCAACACATACACCGCTTTATTAAAAGATATTAACTTCTTTGTAAAAGATAATTTATTTCATTTTGTACTGATATATTTCAATTCGCTCTTGAGTTGCAAAGCTCATTATTTAGAATAGATTTTGTGAAGAACTGTTTTGAGTGACAAAGTAAGGAAAATTTTGGCGCTAGTAGAACAAACAGACATGTATATTCAACTGGCCAATCAGCATCGAGAAAATTTGCATAAAAATGTCTGACTTCGGGTAAACAAGTCGCATGTTCGGTTGTGAATGTTTCATATCAAACCCCATGGGCCGATTAAGAATGACCATAGCCCGCTAGCAATGCGCAAGCATTATAAATAATTGTGTTAAAATAGATTTAAATTATTATTTGTCTGTGATATTAACAGTTTTGTGCCAGTTCTTCTGTAACGTGGTTTGCATCAAACACTGATTCGTTAAAATGACTTCTGGCTTTGTTTGTAACTTCTAAAACTTGCACAAACAAAAATTCCGGATTTGTGCCTATTTAACTCTATTTAAGTTCTGATCTTCGAAATTTACTTCTGGTTACATGTACACTTATGTAGTGATTTTCCCGATGCATCAGTCTTGGTTTTAGATATAATTCAGGCTCATTATGGGATTTAATGTCTTTTCTTGTTCCCTGCATTTCAAAGATAATGTAGAACTATCTTTTTCCTCCGAAACTAAACTTATACATTTAAGAGATAAGGATACAATATGAAAGCCCATTAAATTGTTTCAAGTTGACCCACGCATATCTGAAAAAAAGGCTATCGAACGAAGCTCAAGCAATTTGTGGTGTGCCTCTTAATACGGCTCAAAGTGGAGTTTGGTATTCCGTAGGTTTTTACTAGCTGAAGGTGAGTATTAATTTTCTCATTTTTCCTTATTAAGAACAAGATGTGTGTTGGTTGGCCATCGGATTTTTACAACAAGAATTGTAGTTATACTGATATTCGCTTCTTTAATTGCTTTAATGGTAGTGAAACAAGATTCAAACGTCGATGCTGCTCGTCCAGGCTGGTTTTGGTTACCTTCCAAATATTTGGCCACAGTTTTCTCAGTTTGGGAAAATTGTCCTTTTCGGATCCTTTTAGACTGCTTAAAATTTTAAAGGAACCAATCTTTAATTTTTCCTCCGCCCAACAAGTTGATGAATATGATTTCAAGTCAACTTATGTTCGATGTTCCCGTATAATTGATAATAATTACATTTGTCTACAGGTGTCTTCGTGTAATTTTTGTAATGCTACACCTTAAGTGTTGATGCGAATTTTTACTATAATTGACTTGTACTTGCTAATTGACTTAAACGTCTTTTACATCAGATGTCTTTATCCATTGTCAGTATCAAACTGTTTCTGGCTAACAATCATTTCCGTGAAAGATAATTCAAATCATTAGTAAAATAATAAGGGAATTACAAGACAATCTATGCAGCAAAATGTTGCAAAAGGAGATTTTTGTTGTTTTTTGACACGTGATCATATTTCGTCTCGCTCTCAAAATTGTTACTTTTTGCAAAAATGTCAAATTGCTGTTTTGTGCCATTTTATAACAATTCAAAAATGACATTGCTTCAGTCCACCACTGTTGATTGTTTGCGTTTTACAAACTGTCACTTATTACTTATCAGCTTTTTAAAAGGGTAGCAATAAAATTAACAAAATTTTCAGTGATCAAGTTTTTGGTTTTTAAAGCCCCTAACACAGTGCAAAAATTATATTGCTCAAAATTGTAATTTGACCAGATACCTATTTGTTTTATGTTGGAATTGAAGTTGAAGGTGAGACAAGCTAGTAATGCAATACGCTGACCTGTTTCTTGCTATATCTAATATCGAAGAAAGAGGGGAAGTTGGAATCAACAAAAGTTTCAATTTCTTGCAAAACAATTTTATTGAGAGAATTCGTTAATTGGATGTTTAGTCTGAAATAGAAGTCAGCAAATATGGAGAAATTAGAACAAGACTTACTGAAATCGTTCAAAACTCAACCCAAAGGCTGTTTGTGACACACCGTCTGACACGACAGAAACGCTTTTTGCTAATAGATTTTGAGCCTGGTAGCTTTCAGAAGGGAATTTTCCGATAGTCCTCCAAGACCTTGCGAACTCCTTCAAGACCTTCGATTCATTTTCACGTAGTTGGAACGTTCCTATTTAAAAAAAAAACAAAAAACACATTAGAATTTAGTTGCTCCAGCGATATACAGACGACTTCTAAAAAACATTAATTTCTAAACTTTATCGTTTTGGGGAATTCCCTTCGTCTGTGGTACCCTTGCTTGCTTCATTTGCTTGTCTGTGAAAATAAATTGATTGCAAATCAAAGAAGCGCGAGCTTCTATGTTAACCCTACGCAAAGGTTGCTATGCATATCATTTTTCTAGCACTTTTTTTGATTTAAATTCAGATGGTAGATTATACAGAGTACTTTATACGGAGTATTAAGTTTAATCTATTTACCATCTTGGACACCATACGAGTCAAAAGACTCTACAAGAGGTGCCCAGAGAAAAAAAAAACGAGCAACACCTAATAAAACATATCGAAAACATCTTTATTATCCAAATAATATGCCCTAAGTTTAAATCGAATCGAAAAAAAATTTTTTTTAGCTACTTGTTTGGGTAATAGATTTTCTTTAGCAAGGTAGTTGAATATTTTTATTATTGAAAATCTCGAGGATTTCTTCTGAGTCTGTGTTTTGACTTTTGGCAAAGGGATGAGTACTTAATGGACGCCCGCGTGTTTGGCCTGTTACTGTCAACATCAAGAAAATTCAAAGGAGAAACTTTTGCAATCTGATCCAGGATCGCTTTTACAACAGCGTCAAAATATAAATCAAAAACTGACAGCACGTTGTAACGCTTGAAAAGATAGCATACATGGTCTCCTCTCTTCTTGAAAAGGATAGTTTTTAAAATGCGTTTTTGTAGACAAAAAAAGAACAGTTTTGTTTTTTTGCCCAACCGTAAGCTAAAATTCCATACGATATCATTGGTTTGGCATAACTATTATACATTTGTAATAGAAAAGTTTTCGAGAAAAAGTTTCTTGCTCGGAACAGCATTCCGTTGAATTTTGCTAATTTTTTTCCAACATGTTTAATGTGTAGATCAAAATTTAGATGCTTATCAATTAACACTCCTAGATATTTGAATGAAACTACTTCTTCAAGCACTTCGCCTAATAGAAGATTTTTTGATTTTTGTACATTCCGGCCAAAACCCACAATTTTACATTTCTTACTGTTAAAGACAAGTTTGTTTCTTGAACACCAATTTTCAATCTTTTTCAGGTCATTATTGAGCTTATCCTCAATTTCCAAATTTTTGGTCGATAGTTTGAAGGGTTTTCAAAATTTCCATTTTTATGTAGAGGAATTACTTTAGCTGTTTTAAGACAAACCGGAAAAAATCCTTCTTGAATGCTCCTACTTATCAGTTTAGCCATATGATAGCTGACTACTGAAGCTACTAGTTTTAAAAGTTTGTTACTGATGCCGTCATGACCCGCTGTGCTTTTGTTTTCTAATGAACTTATTATGTTGAAAATTTCAGTGTCAATGGGAAATTTAAAAAAAGTTTTGTCGTGACATGGTAAAACAGGCTCACTGTCTACATTGTGAAAATTTGTGTTACTCATTTTCTTCCCCACGTTGATAAAAAGTGATTAAATTCTTCCACATCGAGGTCTATTACTGATTTTTTCCTTTGCCTTAGGAATTCCTTGAACAATTTAAATTTTTGATCATAGTGCTGTTTGCTAGCATTTCGCACTTCATTTGTTACTAGATTACGTAATTGCTTGAACCGGACTTCATTTTTACTATTTGGGTGAGTGTATCATGAGCACGATTTCTCTTTCTAATAAGATTCTTTAGCCTGTTTGTCATCCAACTGTTTTTGAAGATTTTATTATTCGTAATTGGACAATTATCATCAAAAAATTGTAGAATTATTGAACTTAGTTCACACCAAGAACTTTCAAGATCATAATCATTCATGTTGTTTAATCTATGTTGGAGAATGAAGAGGAAGTTCAAATAATTCTGTTCATTCTCAAAAAATTTAAAATTACGACTGTAATAAAATTCATAAGATTGAGAGCTAGAGACTGAAAAATCAAATTCATAAAGTAGAGCGTAATGATCGCTGAAAGTCCATTTCAGGGTTGATACGTCTTTTGATTGTTTCGACAAAATATGATCGACACATTTGCTCGTGAACTTAGTTACTCTTGTGGGTTCTGCGTTTTGCATTTCATAGTTAAATGAATTGATCAAGTTTTTGTACCGTTGATGATATGTATCAGAGATATCAATATTAAAGTCACCACAAAAAATAGTTTGTTCTTTCATCGCGCTTATATTGAACAGTAAACTTTCAAAAGTCTTAATAAAAATTTGAATTTTTTCAGAGGGAGGCCTATATAGAACACAGAAATGTATCCGCTTTTTTCCACTTTCTATGGTTAAAAGTAGGTGCTCCAGATTTCCTTCAAAAAAGAATTTGGATATTAGCTTACAATCATCTCGTACAAAAAAGCCAACGTCTCCTCCTCTTTTGTCATTTCTATTTTTTACTATCATTGGATGATACCCTGTTATGAAATACATGTCTATTGGATCGTTATCAGTGAGCCAGGTTTCGCATACAGCTATTACAGCTGGTTTGGTTTCGAGGGTTTCTAGTTGGCAGCAAAGTTGGTCATGACGGATCTTAAGGATTGCACGTTTTTAAACAAGCAATTTCGAGTTTTTTTTCCATTACCAAGTGGTAGATGATTGTCCAATTACTTGATTTTAAAAATGTTACGAAAACAAAAAGTCGAAAGAGAGTGTACACTGCGTCTGTTTTTTTAAACCGCGTTTTTTAAACGTTAGGAAAATCATCTTTTGGGCGGTGTGTCGTTGTCATTAAGTTTTTTCCAGCTGGTGTTGCTCCCATATGATAAATTTCGTCGAAATTATCAATTTCAATTACATCGCCAGGTCGTTTGTTTCGTCGCTGATTTGGCACTTGATGAGGATTCCAGTTGTTGGCTTGGTTGCGTTGATACGGAGATATTTTCTTTATTGCACGTGATTCAAGATCTTCAACTGCTTTAACACTATCAACAGGTTTTGTTAAACGCCCATTTTCAGTTTTTAAAAACAGTTTTACCCTACAGTTGTAGGTAGTGGTGACCAAATCCAGTTCGTTTGCCCGTTTTTGAATTGCCAAATCATGTTGGGGGAGACGTTCTTTCATTTATACGGGTTTACCATTTAGGGGGTTCTTAAAATTTGCGAGCATTGGACGACGATTGTATAATTCAATTTTATCGTTGTAGTAAATAAATTTGACAATTACTGCAGGGGGGTGTTACCTTTCCAATTACCCAAGGGGTGGCAGGCTTTGATTGCGTCCGGAGTCATGGAATAATTCAATGATTTATTAAAGAAAAATAAAATTTGATCCGTTATGTTGGCGTTACCAGGTTGCAAAGGGGGGTTATTTATAATGATTGTGTCTTTCAAACTAAACCTCTCGAGTTGAATCACTCTGGATTCCAGTTCGGTAACTTGGTTTGTTAGAGAAACTATTTGGTCGTCTTTTTCAATAAGTTTTTCATGGAAATAAGTAAGAATGTTTCGTATTTTTTCGTCAGTAATAGAACAAATTTCAGTTTCGAACGCGAATTTGGCCATGATTTTTACGTAAGCAGTGCAGTAGTTTCTAATAAAGGTGAAACACACTTTCGGAGATTCAATTCGCTATCTGTATGCATCAACGTATAGTAAAGCAACAACGTATAAGCTGTAAAACGTACAAAGCCACAAGTGTTTTTAGACGGCAAAGACTTTTTGCTCATTTAACTGGTATCAGTCTATCTTTGATACTTGAGATCAAAGCTGGTCACCATTCTATTCGAAACCGTGCAAAAAACCGAAAAATATTAAGTTCAAACGAGCCTTACTTGATAGGTTTAATTAATAGGTTTAACGAAATTATGTTATTTGCACTCTTTCCGAGCTTTGTACGTAAATTGGAACGATTTCTATGCGTATTTAAATACTCGATTCTGATTGGCGAAGAAAAATGACGCATTTTGGTATATTTCTCGCTTAGATTTATTTAGTTCCTAACATCCTCCGGCCCAGAAGAAGATGTTGGGAGAATGGGTACTAATTTTACAAGCGGGCGGACGAGTGATCTGGTGGACGTGTGCAATACGGCGGAGCGTGCAACGCTGTCGGAACCTTAACGAAGTTCAGTGATCCGAGCAGTAGGGTAGTAACCCCTCGGGTTGGCCTCTTCAACTAACCAAACCTAGTCACCGGTCTTAAGGTGATGCTCGGAAGGCGCCTGCAACTTGCAACGTCGGTTCAGCGCCGGTACGTGTTCTTTGATCCAACGAGACCAACTAGCGTTAGCGTAAGACTGCGCGCGGGCGTAACGTTTACGGTGATCAAACTCATCTACGCCAATGACGGACGGGGGACTACGTGCTTGGTTACCGAGGAGAAAGTGATTAGGTGTTAATGCTCCTAGGTCGGACGGGTCGGCGCTTACGGGCGTTAGCGGACGTGAATTAAGTGCATGTTCGACCAGACAAAAAATGGTACTTAAAACCTCATCCGTGAGGCGACGTGTTCCAAGGAGTGTGTAAAGTACGCGCTTGAAACTGCGTACTAGCCTCTCCCAGATGCCACCTTGGTAAGGCGCACTGGGCGGGTTGAACCTCCACTTGATGCCTTTGTGGGCAAGTTCCACGACAATGTTGATGGTGTTCCACTTTTCGATGTTCTCGCGTAGTTCTTTTTCCGCTCCAACAAAATTAGTGTCATTATCAGACCAAATAATGGTTGGTGTGCCTCGTCGAGAGACGAACCGCTCCACTCCCATTACACACGAACTGGCGTCCATGGAAGGAACGATTTCAACATGAACGGCTCGAGTAGTTAAGAATGTGAAGAGGAAACCCCACCTCTTCTCGGTAGTCCTACGTACAGTAACATACAGCGGGCCGAAGTAGTCGACCCCGGTGTTTGTGAAGGGAGGAGACTGGTATGCGAGTCTTTCTACTGGGAGGTCAGCCATGATTGGTTGGATAGTGGCAGCTCGGAACTTTCTGCACGTGACGCAGTTTGATTTAATTGAACGCAGTGAGGATCGTAACTTGAGGATGGTATAACGTTCCTGTATTTTAGCCCGCAGGTAGTCAATACCTTGATGATGATGTTTAACGTGGTTGTGCCTAAGGAACAACTTTACATATGCATGGCGTGCGTCAAGAACGATAGGATGTTTTACATCAAAGTCAACTCCGACCAACCGCTTGATGCGGCCTGCCGATCGGATTAGACGGTTTGGCCCAATAAAGGGAGAAAACGGGGCAATACGGCTACTCCGTTTAACGGGTTTGTTTTCGAGAAGATCTTTTCTCTCTGCATTGAATGACTCCCCTTGCACAAGATACTGGAGATGACGCTCGGCTTCGTCAAGCTCCGTGGGGTCTGTGATGCTACCATCGACATTACGGTAACATTCGTGAGAAGGTAACAAGCGGAGTGCGTACGCTGTTATCCGTAGCAACTTCTGATAAGAACTGTACTTATCGAAGGGAATTAGTTGCGGGGGCGATTCCTTAGCTGACTTGGTTACGGATGCGGCCAATGATGTATTGGTTTCGTCAGTTTCCTTAGTTACTATACCAAGTTTGATGTTATTAACTACTTCAGTGCTTAGTTGGAACGGGAATTGCTTGGTTCTTAAGAAATCTGGACCTCTCACCCAGCTACTTGATTGCAAAACCTCAACGGACATACCACGAGTGCCGGCGTCTGCCGGATTATGGCTTGAGGCAACGTGGTTCCACTCATCAACGCTAGTGTGTTCTAAGATTTCGCAAACACGGTTTGCAATAAATATTGGGTGCTTGGTTGCAGAGTTAAGCCATTGCAAGACAGTGGTGCTGTCGGTCCACATGAAAACCCTGTTGACTTTTACTGTGAGAGCTCGACAGATATCTTGTTTCAATCGAGCGGCCAGTAGCGCTGCCTGTAATTCCAGCTTTGGAACCGTCATGACCTTCATAGGTGCTACGCGAGCTTTACCCAGGACAAACGCAAGCTCCGTTTGGGGCCCACTCGAAGTAGTTACTCGAGCTCGGAGAAATGCAACGGCACTGAAAACTTCTTGTGAACTATCGCCAAACATGTGGAGTTCCAGGTGTTCAAAGTTTCCAGAAAAGTAGCTCCTTGGTGTAGTGATTGCGGCAAGCTTGGGTAGTTCTACACTCCATTCGAGGAACCTTTCAGCAGTGCCCTTTGGTAATTCTTCATCCCAGTGTTGCCCGCTGGCACGCCAGATGTCCTTTAGTAACAATCGGGCACCAACGGTGAATGGTGCCACTAGGCCGATGGGATCGAATACCTTAGACACTAGGCTCTATACCAAGCGTTGTGTTAAAGACTTAGCTACTGTACTGGAGGTACCCCGACTCACAACTAGAGTATCATTGTTGTGATCCCATTTCAACCCAAGCACGTGCGAAGATTCCTCCTTAGATGAGGCAATTACTTTTGGTTCGGTGGACTGAGGTGACCCATCAATTCGATCAGCCAGATTTGGTACATTGCTTACAAACTTAGTAAGCTTGAACCCACCTAGATGGAGAAGTTGCACCAACTCCTTCGATCTTTTGAGAGTCCTCTCAGGTGACTCCACCGAATCCAAGTAATCGTCCATGTAGAAGTTTTCTAGGACGGCTTTGGTTGCTTCCGGGTACTGAATAACATTGTCTCGGGCCGTGCGTTGCAGTGCATAGTTAGCGCATGTGGGGAGTCTTTATCCCCGAATATATAGCGTGTGTATTGATACACTACAACATTTGTTGTGGGGTCCTCCCGCCACAAAAAACGCAGTGATGGCTGGTCGCAGTCAGGGACACCCACTTGGAGGAACATACCCTCAATATCTGCGGACACAGCGAATTGATGTTGACGGAACCTAAGTAGTACGTGGATTAGGTTTTGGAGCAGGTCGGGGCCAGTGAGCAAAGATTTATTCAAAGAAGTACCGTGGAACTTTGCTGCACCATTTAATACCCTACGCACTTTCACCGGTTTGTTCGGATTGATTACGGGATGATGTGGTAGGTACCACTCTTTATTCGACCGCTGCTCGACCTTGTGAGCATCAGGGACTGTAATCAAGTAACCTTTTTCCAAGTCTTCACGGATGGTACTAGCATAATTTTCTTTCAATGATGTATCTCTCGAGAGCCGTTTTTCGAGAGACTTGAGTTGTACCAGTGATGAAAAGTAGTTATTCGGGAGTTGGATGTTGTCATCAGCCCATAACATACCGACATCGTATCTTTGGCCGTTATAGAAAGTTGTTGTTTCAAATATTTCCTGCGCGCGAGCATCCGCTGCGGATCGTGGGTCAACTTGCTTGAACGCGCCGTACGATTCCATATCATACCAAGATTTAACCTGACAAGCTAATTCAAAATCCTGTTCAATACTGGCTTTGAAACACACCGAGACTAAACTTGAACTTGACGGGAGTGGGCCACTTAAAACCCAACCTATGGGTAAGCGGACAGCCAACGGTGAGCACTTTTCGTCGGCTGAAAAATACTCTAACGGGCGGATGGCATGGTAGACATTCTGTCCAAGTGTCATCTCAATTTCTCCATAGCTATATCTTACTGGATCTGGAACTGCCAAATGTGGGTGAGTTTCTTGCATGGACTTGACGTCAATGATGTCGGAACCTACGTTTAATGTTTCCCTCACATAGGGACGCACAGTCAATGCTTCGAAGTCTTGGTCTTTATGAGGTGTCACAGTCAATTGAACCACCTTTGTGTCTATGAGTTCTTCTGTGTTTATACCCTTGACGGTCAGTTTTAATGCGGTACCCTGCAAACCGAGTCTAGCTGCGAGACTATCGGACACCCAAGAGTTACTGCAAGCGGTATCGCATAAAACCAACGCCGTAGTACTAGTGCCAGAAGAATTAGTAAGTTTCAGTTCCGTGACCTGAAGGAGGCTTTTAACATCCGTCACGGATGACAAAGTGGTTGTTTTGCTTGGTTGCTGTTGACCCGTAGATGGCCTACTTGTACCTGTGTTCGACTTCGAAGTATCGATGTTCTTGTTTGTCGAGGGTTTAGCTGGGAAAACCCTTTCAGCTCCATGAAGTAAGGTGTTATGGGAGCTGTTGCAACCATCTTTCCTACATTTACGGGGACTTGGGCATTGCCTAAACATGTGTTTATAACGCAAACAAGAGAAACAGAGCTTTGCCTCAGCCACGACCTTGGCTCTCTGCGTGGGGGTCTTTTCCTTAAAGACACGGCATTCCCACAACCGGTGGCTGCCTATGCATACAATGCAACTAGAGATTGATGTTGACGGAGATCTCTGTTGCGGCTTAGGGTTACTCTTCTGTTGCGTATTTGAAGCAAATGCCTTTGAAGCAACTTTTGATCTTGTTACTGAGTTGTTGATAGCCTCAGTCCTTGCTTTAGTTGCGGTATTCTTCATTAAATCGTGCGCTTCGGCCTTCTCTTTTAACCAATCATTGAAAACAAGACGAGTAGGTTTCACCCAATGCTTTTTGACCGTGAAGAGTGACCATGACTCCTTCATATTGGGTGGAAGCTTCTGTACGGCAGTGTTGAGAAGCGCAGCACTCTTTAAATCCAAATCATATGACAGCGATTTAAATGCCCCGACAAGACTTGAAATGCACCCCGAGTAGTTAATGATGTTATCGCTATTGTGCATCTTCAGTGGTGGAAAGCTGTTGAGTTTGTCCAAATGTGCACTTACAACCGCCTGTGGTTCGCCAAATTTACGTTCTAAGGTCCTCAGTGCGTCTTTGTACATTGCGACGAAGTAAGCGAACTCAGCTATAGCTGTTTTAGCTTTACCTGTTACGAGGGTCTTAAGGTATGTCAATTTTACATCATCAGTTAAGGACTGAGAGTCAATTGCGCTTTTAAACTGACCATACCATTCGTGCCACTGTAGAGGATCCCCACTGTATTGTGACAACTTCCATTCGGGTAGTGGGTCATTCCTCTTGCTAGATAAGGCGTCAGTGAATGCCTTAATCAAGCTTGCATTTTCAGATGCTGGCGCTGGAGGCGTGAGATGCGGTGGGCCACCCCAACACAATGGTATTGGAGCAGTATGCCCGTATGTTGGATGTAAAACCGGCGTGACGAAAGGTGGCGCGATGTTAGTAGTTGTACTAAAGGGGTTAACAGGGATGCTACAGTTAGCTGCGTAGTTGCTATTTGGATTATGTTGTGCACTCATTTGCAAGGTGGCATGGCTGATAGCAGGGTTAGCTGTGCTTGGGGGTAGGTATGGTTGAACATTTTTGAAGATGGTAGCATTATTTGTCGCCTGGTTTACCTTTGGGGGCTTATCCTGAGGAAAACTCCACAAGTTTAGATCAAGGTTACAGTTCAGGGGAGATTTTTGTGCTGTAGGACACGGTACCAGGCGGGTTTGAGGCGATTGGACAAAGTTTTGCTGTGGAATGTTTGGGACGGGTAGGTATGTTGCTGTGCTCGCTGGGACGGGCAATGGAATCAAGGGAGGCTGAGGATTAAATAATTGTTGAGGCGGGATTACGGGAGTTGGGTTCAAGAGTGGGTTTAGAGGTGGAGGGACCTTATGCGGGGAATGGGCAATAGGGATTTGTGTTTGGTGTGTAATGTTACTTTGAGGTGGATTCTGTTGTTGCGGATTATGAGGCTTCGACATATGTAATTGACAAGGTACACTGGAGCTTTTTGGACCCATGAACTGATTTACCTGTGGGTTTGCTGAAAAATCAGGTAAAAAAATGGATTTCGCTGGTGCCATAACGGGTGTCGGTGGCCGGGGAGGTTGCATAGGTGGTTGAGGTGGTGGGAGTGCGACATTTTGTACGTCGACTGGTACTTGGTTCACCTCACCACTGCCTGAGGGACTATGTGCCCTTTGATCAATGAGTGATTGCTGCAGTTGAGCCTGGAGATATTCCCGATACAAAGCTTCCTGCTGGGCAACAGAAATTGCAACTCCTGGCCGTGTGTACTGAGAAAGCATTTCAAGATGATGTAAGTTATCGGCGACATTACTTGGGTTTTCTAGAGTATTACTAGGGGAAGTATCTTTAACAGGAGGGTCGGCGGTTGCTGAACCAGGACGAGAAAAGTTTAACTCACTTGAATTACCTGCTGGAAACGAATTTACCCAATCCTGAACAAGTCCCTGACTTCTATCTGATCCCCTATCTTTAAACAAATTCAGTTTACTTGAGTGGTGACTAAACGATGAATGATTATCCATTAAATCAGCCTCATCTAATTTAGCTGCTGCAACATGCTGGCGGTGGTCTTCCTCCAATTCTTGAAGTGCCATCTGTTCCATTTGTATTTCAAGCTCCTTTTTTCTCATGGCAATTTCGTGCTTTTGTTTAGCGAGGCGCATGGCAGCTTGTTCTTGTTTCTCGGCCTCTTCGCGTTTTAGTTTTGCCATGAGATATTCATATTCTGGGTTGAAAACAATTGCAGCCGGTATTATGATTCTCCATCATTACATTTTGTCGTTCGTCGCGTAACTAACAGAGCAGTTGGAACATTTGATCTAATGTGTATTCCAAATAACTGGAACAGTTAATAACGCAAAATTGTCAGCTCATACAAAAACTCGTCCCTTGTGGGGCGCCATAATAAAGGTGAAACACACTTTCGCAGATTCAATTCGCTATCTGTATGCATCAACGTATAGTAAAGCAACAACGTATAAGCTGTAAAACGTACAAAGCCACAAGTGTTTTTAGACGGCAAAGACTTTTTGCTCATTTAACTGGTATCAGTCTATCTTTGATACTTGAGATCAAAGCTGGTCACCATTCTATTCGAAACCGTGCAAAAAACCGAAAAATATTAAGTTCAAACGAGCCTTACTTGATAGGTTTAATTAATAGGTTTAACGAAATTATGTTATTTGCACTCTTTCCGAGCTTTGTACGTAAATTGGAACGATTTCTATGCGTATTTAAATACTCGATTCTGATTGGCTAAGAAAAATGACGCATTTTGGTATATTTCTCGCTTAGATTTATTTAGTTCCTAACAGTTTCAATTCAGTTCATGAATACCTTACAAACTTTTGAAAACATTGCAATTTAGTTCAATCATTATTTTTGCTATGTTTACCGGTCCCCAGCTAAGTCAAGAGCATAAGCAGTCTTCAGATCAGCTTCGGAAACGAAACAAGTAATTTTTGTTTCAATCTTGCAGTGAGGCACGTCGAAAGCATCTGGTTTTCCAGTTTTTTGGAATTGACCTGAACATCTCCAAGTTGATTTCAGGTTTCGGTTTTTCAACTACTGGGGAGAGGTTTGACCAGGCGCAAGCATTTTCCCATTGATTATGCCGTGTCGTAGCACACGAATTTTCTCTTTTCTTGATATCTTACAGCAAAACACGGATAAGTTAATGGTGTACATTAGAAATAGGGACAACGCGATGCTGAATTTGTTTTTAATTTTTTTTTAAGTTTTGTTCACATATTCAGTAACGTCCGCTCCATTTTTCTACAATTATGATAAAAATTGTTTACAGTATCTTATTGACTTCAATTTTAAGGATCAAATAGAGTTGCTTAATTGTGTGAATCAACTCTTTCGGCTAAAAATGCGGCTGAATTTTTCAACAAATTAGTATTAAAATGAGAAATTGCATCAAATAGCTTCTTTAGACCAGTTTATTCAAATTGACCAGTAGTGCAGACGTACAAACTGCTGAAACGATCTCCACAGACATTTCTAAAGTCTTTTACCCCGGTTCCTAAGATAGTGTTCTGGAACTGACAATTTGGCAGCCTGAAGTTACTAATTATCACTAATTATCCAAAATGCATCATTTATTTTTTGATATTAAAGAATTTTCGTGTTACAAGATTCTTTTACGCAATTTTGTTGGCACAATAACAACCGCGCAGTGATAGCAAGCCAAGTTTTTGTCTCATCGTTGATTTTGTACCGAAAAATTATTCGGATTAATTTTTTGTTCATGGCTTATGTGGCTCTGAAAGTCTTTTCAATTTTTTTAATGAATTCTTTAGCTTTGCCAGAATTTATTTTTGTCAAGACTTTGTCTAATTGATCAAAGCTATTAAAGAAACTATCTAATGCTTTCGGTTGATACCACATGGTTTTTCGCCAATACAACTCGATAATTATCAAAAAAAAAAATTTTGACTTATTTGAACAAATTAGTTTTTTTTCGGTTCCCTTTTTCTGTTTTATCCTATCATCACATTAATGACAAGTCACATACCATTTCAATGACGTTGGAAAAGGGGCAAGTGGTTTTCTTTTATGTTCGTAGTGAGTAGATTATGAGTTTGAAGGCCGATTTCTGCCTGTATTTGTTCTTTTTGTAGTTGTACATTCTTGACTACGCCAACTCGCACTATGGAGGTAGAAATGAAGCCACTTTATGACTTACGATTATAGCTTATGGTTTTCTTGGCTTTGAAATTGTTTTCAAAAGGTGTATTTTTTAAACTTTGCCAGTCTTCTTTTTTGTCTAAATGTAAACTATACCCAATACCCTATATTCTCTAGTTCCCGTCAATTTACATTGTTTTTAGTTTTTATGATGCTATTTTGACTATTGTTTTTCTTTTAAAACAGATAGGCATTGGGTTCTGGTCGTAATTAATACTGTTTGTTTGTCTTGTCTCTTTCACGGCGGGTATCATCGGCCCTCTAATGAGGCATTATTCAATTTGCTTTGTTTGATTTTAAAGCGATTTTTTAAATGGATGCACCAATTATTTTTTAACAATGAATTTTTGAAAGTTTCCTCATTTGGTAGACAATTAAGTCAAACAAATGTGGTTGAGCGGTGTCCACACATTATGTGCGAACACATTACTGAGCCTCCTTGCTTGACTTTTCGATTATGTCTGGAGAAAAGCCTGCATCCAACAAATATTCCATTTCTAATGAAATGGAACAAATACAAAAGATGTACTCGTGTAATGCCTAGCGAACTCGAACATGTACAATGACATGTTGGCAGCACTAGTTGATTGGGAATTATTTAATCATAAACAGAATGAAGAGATCAGAACTTGAATTGAACACTCTAAAAACAGTATTTCAACCTTACCCCAAATATACAATGTAACAACCTGAAAAAGGCTTCTGGAAACATACAGCAGCTGCCGATGTCAGGCATTCAATATTTACAACAAAAACCTTTAAAAGTGACTAACTTTGAAAAGGTAGAGAACAGCACCTCTGTCAGCATAGTGTGTGTGTGTGTGATCACAATCACACCATGCCTTTTAACCCAAGTTAGCACATTAGAAAATTTAAATATAAATTTCAGAAGGAAGATATGAGAAGGAATTGTAACATTTACACACAATAAGACAAATGATTGTTCATTCAAATAATTCGTTTAGCTTTCACAAATGGAGGTCCAAGTATTTCTAAACCAAAGTGACGTCACATTTTAGATGCTGCACCTGAGATAATTTTCATGAAAACATTATTTTTGAGGAACAGCACCTTACGACAATATAATAGAATTACAACCTTTCAAACGAGACCGTTAATCCAGCTTCACAAATTATTATTTTGTTGGTAAATATGCAGTAATTAAGCAGGAAATTTGAACAGCAAACGTCCAATTTTTGTACGATTTTTCCTAATCGCTTGAAAAAATTTGAGAAGCATGTCAACATTATAAATCTTTCGCTTAGACACGCATTCAGCTCAGCATTTGAGATTTTATCTACAAACTTGGTTGATGATGTCAGAATAAAAAAGATTTGAAGGGATGTGCGCATGGCACTTAGCACTTGAGAATGACAACAGCGATTGAACTATAAAGCAGCTTCAAAATATACATACAATACATTACATACTAGGAGAGGTATTGTTGGGGGAGGAGGAATGATAGCACAGTGGTTGCAGGAATACGACAAATAGATTCAGAGGAGCTCAAAATGATTGAAACCAGAAGACCTGTACTGGTATGAGTATTGGTGCACTTCACCCTATAATGAAACTGATTCATTTTATCCGAGTCAAAAGCGTTAAGGAAGTTCAAGTATTACTGCTATCCTTCGGGTTGAGACCCTTTAGAGGACTTGAACTGAATCAGAATATCCCCACATAGGGGCAAACCAAGATGGTGAAAATTATTATTATTTCGAGTGGTCACAGAGTGATAATATATCATCACCTGCACTGTCAATTGTTCAATTCTTTCTTTTGCGTGCCATAGCAACGTTATCCAAAATTTCGCAACTGTTTCCTTTTCCCACAATGAACAAGAAGTTGCTTTTAATTACATACAATGAGTGAACAAATTAATGATCCATTTGGCACTGATCCTGTTTTGTACAGCATAATGAGAGGAGGGACTAGCTTTTATAATTTTTATTTATACCATTAAAAAGTGTGGAGGAAAAATCTACCCTGGAGAAAATGAAACAATTCCATATTTTCAAAGACTCAGGTGGGAGAAGGTAAAAGTGCACACGTGTTTTCCCAAAAAAAAAATCGCTACTAGGTTAAAGCAAGAAACAAAAAAATGCATTGATTGAGGAGACAAAAATGAAATGGCAACAAAATAAAATACTCTCTTTCTGCTTAATATTAAACAGTTGATCAAGAACAGTCAAAGTGAAGGCAGACTGCTTCTTCTTAGAACACTTCAATTCATAATCCATTACACTGATGAGCAGATGAGAGGAGCACAGCACCTGTTCCTTACCCCCGTGAACAACTATCATAAACCTACCAATGATTAGGTCATATCATACACCCATCAAAAACATCTTACGAGTTCTTTTTAAACAAAATTAAGGGTTCGCATAATCTAGCCTAAACAGAGGTATTGTAATATAACGCGTAAAATAACAACTATAGATGATCATATTATATTCCAGAGGGCTAGGGGAAGAAACAGATCCGGAGAATGCGTGATCAAAACCCAATGGTAGTGACTATTTAAGCTCAGTTAAACTTATTGTAGTTTCTCATTTCATCATCCAATCAAACTGTTCATTCAGTTCATCGTAGCAGGAGTGAGGAAATTCAGTGCATTAAGTGACGTCACAGCTTATATTCTGCTGGAGGCATTTTCCATCTCATCACTGTATCGTCCACCAGTACTCAGTCGCACCTGTGCCTCATCATCGGATCCTTGATCTTTGAAGTGAGCTTTTCCATTCTAGAACACAATCAACCTTTATATTTAAATAATGGATTTTTGTACAAAATGGATTTGCTTCTTTGCCATTATAGGTCCCTTATGGTATAATTACGGCAATTGGGGAGAGGTTATCATTGCGTTGCCAAACGTACAATTTGATCGAGTAAATTTACACGAAAATGTAAGTATTATACACAACCATGTTTTAAGATTAGGTTTATAAGCGTGTGTGGACAAGTGACAGTAGAAAAACTAGTTCAAATTTGCTCAAAATTGAAAATATCCGTCCGTCCCATTTACCCACAATTCTTAAATTTTGGCATTTGTGAGTAAATGTAACGGAATTTTGCCACTTTTGTCCAAAAATTACCGTCAAATTTAATCAAGTAAACATAACCAAATTCCGCTTTTGTATTGTCCAGAAATACAGTATCTAAATTTCACAATTTTAATGTAACCATTTTCCACAATTTTAACGTTTTTTATATACAAATTGCCTAATCTATCCAGAGATAAAGTATCTAATTTCCGCTGTATTAATGGGTTTATCTTAATCCGCTTCATTAATTGATTTTTAACATTTGTTTGGAACGTCTGATGCAATTCAGTGTTGTGATTGATGTCGATTCCCGGAGTACATCCATGAAAGCTATAATAAATTTAGGTTGTTAATTTGTTAGATTAATTTAGGGTTTGTTTGTTTCTGACTAGCGGAGCTATCGTAAAAAAGGGAAGCCATCGTCTCTAAAGACTACAGCATAAATCATGCTCAAAATTGCGGACATTAATTTCATCGTTCGTGAACATTGCTTACGTTAAATGAATATAAATGTGACGAATTTTGTAATTCTTGTCCACAATTTACAGTCACAACTCAAGTTTTAGACAAAACGTGAATAAATGTGAAAAAGGAACGTCACAATAGGCGAAGATTTCTAAAAAAAAGTACGTTTGGCGATGTTATAATACGTTAAATGCACCCAAGGTGGGCCTTAAAGGGAACAACGCCAAAATTTTGTTTTTATAAGGCTATGTGAGCTGTGAATTGTTTTGCAGTGATAATATTTTATTTTGCCGGGCCTAACCATCCGGTGGAGGGAGTATTCATCACAAATTGTACATTTATAGAAGTTCAAACATACCCGGCAGATTGCCGGAAAATAGCCGCCGTTGATTCCAATAAGCATGACTGGGATTGAAATAACAGAAGATATTGAAAAAAAAAGATTTTCGTACAAAAACATTTTTTTAAGTCCGATTTATTTTGATGGCATTTCGTAGTTGAACATACTTCTGTTTCTTAGAGAGAGGCTACAGGGGCTACTATCAATAACAATAAGCATTAGAGAGAGGTAACTAATACTTATAGGACCGACGTTCAAATAGCGGGCATCTAAAATTGGGCTTTATGGGTTTATCCCGTTTCTATTTCTGACTTCAATTTTTAATACTGACTGTTCATTTTGAATTGCTTTGCTGAGCAACTGATGTTCAAAATCACTTTTAGCAGAATGAGAGAAGAGAGAAACAAGCCTAGAGAAAGTCAAAAAGATTTCACGCAAAATGTTGAAAAGGCGGCAAAATGAGGTAAAGCGAAACATTTTTTTATTCGACGAAGTAAAAAAAAAATAGGAGCGCTATAATAGCCGGCTGAGAAGATGAGGGCGGCTATTAAAAATATTAATTATAGATGATTATAATCAACCAGTGAGCTGATATATAGTCTCAGGCTAGCAAATGAGAACCCTTTACTGATTACACGTGAGATCAGACAGAGGGAGACAATAGACTATCACCGCCAGTTGGATACACTTCAAGTGATCAGGACACATGTACTAACCTGCTGAGAATTTCCCTACATAATAAAGCGCAAGTCAACTCTTCAACATTGCTCCCATCAGTAAATCAATCTCTCCTACCAACTGTAAAATGTACAGCAAAAAAAGTTAATCTTCTTAAGATACTTTAAGCCTCTATTTAACATTTCGTCGTCAAAAAGCCGCAGAGCGGAGTGAGGGTCTAAAGGGGGGAGGATCGAGGGTGCTGTGTTAGGGGTAGAATAAGAGGGGAGTGGACGAGGACGCGAGATGGGGTTGGGGTGCGGTTTGGAGTGAGGGGGGGGGGGGGGTGTGAACATAATTTTGCGTCTTCTCAGAAGCTTCAGTAAATTGTACACTTAGACTAGTAGACTATTCACGAGAAATGCAGCTTTGATAGTCATCGCGTGAAAGAAACTGACTCTATGAGATGCCCTCGTAACCTGATAAAAACTTACCTTCAGTCGCAGCTTTCCCAAAATGGACTTTTTGTCATTTCCAAAATTGTTCAGCTCGTCGTCGTCTTCTTCCTCATCTTCACTCAGTCCACAGGAGGGTGCTTCCGCAAACTGTGTAGTTCCATCTTTTGTAGAGCTCTGGACCAACTTCTGGTACTTGTACTCGAGCCTCTGAGTCTTGCGCCAATAGTAGGAGCTGATGACAGCGAGAATCAGAACGACTAGTATGGCCACTGCTGTTGCAATCTGGACTTCTTTGGTGAAGAAGGTGCATTTTCGGGTGATCGACTTCGGCAACTCACCATCGCGACAAACCCTGAGAACAATAATGAGAACTTAACAACTGCAGCTGAATCTATTTTCAATAAATCTCCCTTCTGTAAAACATAGCAGGCAAATTGCCAGAAAATAGCCGCAATAGCTTCATAGATCTGTAGTCTCAAAAAGAAGGTAAAAGAAACATCAAGAAACTTAGAAGTTTTCTTTATTAAAGTTTCAAAGAACGAAAGAAGAACTTACCTGACGAACTTTATTGCTGTGTCGATAAGTAATGGCCACAAAACTAAACTCAATTCTAATTTTGTTTTGGCGCTATCATTATCTTATTGACCTATCAATCATATGTCAGAAGTAAATTCTCCCACCAACAGAAACCTGATTCTAACATCCACCGACCTCCAACTAATGAACTCGATTGTACCCAAGCCATATATGATTCTCGTGAAATGTTGATGAAAATAGAAAATCACCTCCGGGATTCGGAGTTAAGATCTATTCACAAGCCAACCACGTAAAATATTTTTAGCTAATCTAAATTTTCTCTGTATATTTTCGCATAGATAACTACTATAAACACAAGCTAACTTTTGTTCAGTTCAATGAACAAGTTATTGAATTCAGTTCAATGAACAAGTTATTGAATTCTTTGACCCGTGTTAACGACCACGACAATGGTGTCCAGACCAGCTACAGACAGACAAATTTTGGATCTACAGAATGCAGAATCAGCTACTGCGTGGATTATGTCTTTTGTGGCGAAAAGTCGCGCAGAGAAGAAAGAGGACAAGGTCAACACCGATGGTAGTGTACAGGACCTACAGGTAACCAATCTCTTCCTTAGTAAGTGCGGGCAAGATGCAATTATTAAACTTAGGAGCCTAATGAGTCCTAGGAATTTGATAGACACTCCGTATAAAGACATCAGATTGGCGATTCAAAATTATATTTCTCCTAAAGAGAGAGTAGTAACGGCAGACAGGGCTAAATTTCTGTCCGTAATACAAGGTGTAGGGGAGTCAGAAGACGACTTCCTAGCACGTCTCAGAGAAGAAGCACGCTATTGTGACTTCGAAAAACTGAAAACACCGGCCAACCCCGAGGAGGAGTTGGTAAAAATAAGGTTTATCTCAGGTTTGAGGGACCCTGAAGCAAAACTTAGACTACTAGACGGTATTAAAGCAAAACCAGCAATGTCGGTTACTGAAATGACCGAGATCTTACGGTTCAGAAGTCAAGCAATGGCTTTTGCAAGTTCTTCATCAGGTAATAAGCCCTTTACTGTGAAAGAAGAAGTTGGGTTCAACTTCAAAACGACCTTTCGAAAACCAAAAGAAAAAATTACGGCTAATAAAAGCAACAACATGTGCACTAGGTGTGGAGGTGAGCCACACTCTAGTAGACCCTGTCCAGCGCTAAGTAAAAAATGCAACACCTGTGAAAAGGTGGGACATTTCTCAAAAATTTGTAGAAGCAAACCCCAACCAAATTCAGGTAAGTACAATAAACAGAATAACTTTTGCGAAGAAAATGTTTCTTCAGAGCAAGCATCTCCAGCATCGGAGATGGTAATGTTTTATACTAAAGAACAAATCTTTAGCATGTCTGTGACATGGGAATATATCTCAATAAATAACTGCAAAGTAAAAATGCAGGTAGACACAGGTGCTGATAGCACAGTGATATCATCAAAAATATGGACTGAGCTTGGTAAACCTCAGTTGGATGGTAAGATAAGACATCTCGAAGCGTATGATGGTCATCAATTAACGCTTCTGGGATCACTTACTTGTGACGTTGAGTGGAACGGAAGCAGGCTCCCGCTAAAACTAGCAGTTGTGCAGTCTGATAAAGAATTTGGACTACTTGGTAGAGAACTTCTACCCAAGCACGGTGTGAACAACATCACAGCCGAGCACCTACCTGCTGTGAAGGGTTACAAAGCTCATGTGAAGCTGATACCAGGAACAGAGCCAATGTTCTGCAAAGCCAGAAAAATACCTCTACCTCAGAGAAGGTGGAACAAATGGTCAGACAAGGCATCCTTGAACCGGTACAGCCAGGAGGAGTCATAAATGCATCTCCAATGGTGTGGCAGAGGAAGAAGAGTGGATAACTGAGACTTTGCTTGAACTTGAAAGTGCACATCAATGGCAAGGTCATGGATGAGGACTACCCAATACCAGATATGGAGACGATCTTCCACAACCTACATGGGGCCTCATACTTTGGCAAAATTGACCTCTCAGATGCCTACTATCAAATTGAACTTGACGAAGAAGCAAAAGATATATGCACAATCGACACATCTCAGGGACTGTTCAAGATGTGCCGACTACCTCAGGTATTGAAAAACTCTTCTTCAATCTTCCAGAATTGCATCGAATCAACACTCAAAGGAATCAAAGGTGTTGTGATTTTTCAAGACGATATATTGGTGTATGGAACTACCAAGGAGCAGTTCGACAAGAGAATGCTTGCAGTCAAGAGCCGACTAGGTGAGAAAAATTTTACTATTAATGAGAAAAAATCTAACAAAACCAGTCGATAGCGTTAGCTTTTTGGATACTTCATTTCAAAGGAGGGAATAGCACCAGATCCCAAACATGTTGAAAAAATAAAAAATGCAAAAGCACCAACTAACAACAAACAACTCGAATCGTTTGTTGGGCTAGCTAATTTTTACGGAAGAATGATTCCTGATTTTGCGACAAAAATGCTACCCTTAAATAACATGAGAAATAGCGATTTCTCATGGGGCAAAATGCAACAAAAAGCCTTTGAAGACATAAAAAATGAATTATGTGCTAACCCACTAGTAGAGCCATATAGTCTACAAAAAGAAGCAACAGTTACTACTGACGCCTCTGAAAAAGCCATTGGCGGGGTTCTTTCGCAAGAAGGACATCCAGTCATATATGTATCGAGAATATTGACCCCAGCGGAGCAAAACTACTCGAACATAGAGCAGGAAGCACTGGCAATTGTGCTTGTGGTCACAAGACTTAAGCAATTCCTTCTTGGAAGACGATTTACCCTACAGACTGACCACAAACCACTCAAATATCTCTTTGCAGCAGATGAGGAGATCCCGAAGACAGCATCAACGAGAATCACAAGATGGGCAATAGCTCTAATGGGGTTCGACTATGAGTTGAAGTACACACCAGGAGAGCAGATACCCCATGCAGATGCTTTGAGCAGAGTGGATTTTGACGAACACGAATCGGACAACGATCGAGTGTGCTTCGCAATCAATAACATCTACTTCGCCCAGAGTGATTGGTGACCCAAGCAGAAATCAAAACTGAACTTGGAACGAACAGACTCTTCCAGGACATAATGAAACGAATCAAGAGCGGCAATTGGAAACAATGTTCAGAAGCGGAAAAAGGATTCGAGCAACAGAAAGATGCGCTTACTTTACATAATAAAATCATCTTCAGAGGTGTTGTTCCTTTCATTCCACCCAAACTACGACACTTGGTTTTGGCAAATGCGCATGAGAAACATGCCGGGAAGAATGCAACTGAGGCATCAGTCAGAATGATAGCATGGTGGCCTGGCATTACCCAAGACGTTCAACACTTTGTTAGTTAAGGTAAGAATTGTCAAATGAACAGGCCTAGCCTGGGAAAAAGTCTCTACGTGGCCAGAAGCCGACGTTTGGGAACGGCTCCACATGGACTGGGGTTATGTTAAGGACCAAGGCAATAACTTAGTAATTGCGGACTCGGGTTCTGGTAGGATAGAAGCTTTCCCCGCGGGAAATAGAACATCAGAAACAGTTAAAATATATCTTAGTCAAATCTCTAAAAAATCGGAATACCAAAAACTTTAGTATCTGATAATGGTCCGGAATTTGTAAGTGGTGACCTTAAACAGTGGTGTGAATCACTGGGAATTAAGAAAATGGAATCAACCGTCTATCATCCAAGAGCTAATGGATTAGATGAAAGAGCAGTTCAGACAGAGAAGCGGGCACTTCAAGCGTGGAGTCCCCAACCTTAATGTGTCATTTGGAGCATTTCTGCAAAGGGCACTGATGACAATTCGCAACACTTCAAAGACGAGGGGCAAAACTCCAGTTGAACTCTTGTTGGGACGCAGAGTGAGACTACCAGCAATAGCAGATTTCGACTTGTGCGAACCTATTCTATTCAAGGCCAACGAAAAGACAAAGACAGTTCCTGCTACCTTCATCATCAGAAAGGGCTTGAACACATCTTTCATACAGCCCGAAAACTCAGCACGGATTATTCTAGTGAGCGACAACCAAATTGCGAGACTAGACGAGGACAATTTTGAAAACTGAACCAGTAGTGGAGGAGACCATATCTCAATCAGAACAACAACTTCAGAGCACAGATGTGGGACCTTCACTTCAAGATGAAGCTTCTGCAGCCACATCATCTGCAGTGCACCAACAACCCGAAACCTCAGAGCCTTCACGAACATCAACAAGAAACAGAAAACAACCCGACAGATTTGGAGAACCTATACCCAAAAACTTGCTTAAAACACGAGGGCGGATGTGATGGTTTCAAAGAAACATCAAGAAACTTAGTTTTCTTTATTAAAGTTTCAAAGAACGAAAGGAGAACTTACCTGACGAAATTTGTTGCTGTGTCGATAAGTAATAGCCACTAAACTAAACTCAATTGTAATTTTGTTTTGGCGCTATCATTATCTTATTGACCTATCAATCATATGTCAGAAGTAAATTCTCCCACCAACAGAAACTTGATTCTAACATCCACCGACCTCCAACTAATGAACTCGATTGTACCAAAGCCATATATGATTCTGAAATGTTGATGAAAATAGAAAATCACCTCCCTCCGGGATTCGGAGTTCAGATCTATTCATATGCCAATCATGTAAAATATTTTAAGCTAATCTAAATTTTGTCTGTATATTTTCGCATAGATAACTACTATAAATACAAGCTAATCTTTGTATATTTTCAGTTCAAAATTTAACTAAAAATTCAACTTATTGCATTCTTTGAACCGTGTTATCGACCACGACAGCAATAGCTTCATAGATCTGTAGTCTCAAAAAGGTAAAAAGACAGACCAAAAAGAAACTTATTCTTTTCATTAAGGGCTGAGATGTTAAATTTTGATTAAGAACCTATATAAATTATTACTGCTTCTATTAGCTACTCTCAAACAACCTTCAAATAGAGTGACATACACTCATTTGACCTAATCTCTTTGACTTAAATTTAAAAAGTCATTTTCAGAGTGAGGAAGCCATTTTGAGAGTGAGGTAAGTCACGCGTGACCAAAAAATTATTCACGCGAATGAACAAAAAACTCGCTCCACTAAGAATGAAAATGACGTTACGCACGCAATTCAGTTGAAATTGCATGAACGAATGAACAACAGATTTGAAGTGGTTGTGACGTCATATGGTCGTAACATTAATCTTGACGACGAAATAAATAAAAAAAAAGGCAAGAGAAGGCCAATATTAGCCTCAGCTATCGCTTCGCGGCTATTAAAAAACATAACCGACTAAACGTCGGAAGAATTGCTCTCGAACGACTAGTGGGAGCTCTAATCAATTACAGTCTGCTTCAGTCGGTGGGGTGGGGGGGGGGAGGAAGGAGGGGGAGCCTAAATGGGACTAAGAAGTTCAATAGTGGGCTTCAAATAACCACATTAGAGGTTAAAATATACCACTATTAAGATTTTAAAGTAAAAAATGACACCAGTTTCAGCGCACTTTTCATTTGACTTTTAGTATTAAATTTCCGCCAATGGAGTTCAGCTGCTTGAAATTGTGATTGCGAATTTTAGATCACGCGAAACGCAAAAAGTCAAGGGCGTAAAAGTCACTCGAAAAGTCAAAATTGTCAGGCGAAAATTTTTCATAACATAGCCGGCAGATTGCCGGAATAGCTGCGAAATAGACTTGCGTGCCGTAAAATACAGATGGAAAAAGATGCAGAGGTGAGTTGATAATAGTTATCGCCGTCGCCTATAAAACTTACAAGTTATTTCAAAGGAGGTTGTTTTTGGGTGCAAAAAAGTTTCCCTGTCGCGTCTCGAACCGGCGCTCTCCGGGTTAACAGCCAGTCGCCTTAACCACTCGGCTGTCGGACCATACAATCTGTTTTCTTACAATCAAATTTGTTTTAGGAACAGATTCTGTTTCTGAATAACCGCAATTTAGGTCACGCAGAAAGCGTGAAATCAAGCGCGAAAAAGCCATTTAAGCAGTGACGAGACAGAATGTTCTAGAACAAATGTAAAACGAAAATGAAGCGTCAGACGACGAAACAAAAAAAAACCAAGAGCACCGCAATATAGCTACGCTCAGCTTACAGTTTCGCAGCTATAAAAAAAGACACACGTTTACAATAATGGCGATGAACTTCGTTCAAGAGCAATTAATGATTACACGGGATACTTCTAACCTTACTCATCTGTTCTTTCTCCCGTGAATATAATTTTCGTTGGTACGGCGTGGATAATTTATTGAGCGTTTTCATCTTGGATAGTTAATCGTTTATGCGGCCTTGTCATTAGATTACGCCACTATAATTGTGTAAACACAACATTTTTGGATAGACATACCTCACAAGGCAACAGTTGCCAACAAACTTCTATTGGCTCATTGGAATTCCTTATACTACAAAGCGTTGAAAACTTGCCAGCCACACTTGGATAGAATTTCAGAAAGATTTGAGCAATTATTTAAAAAAAAACTTGAAACCAAATACAAAATCACACTGGCCAAGATGATTATGCTTCAACATATTGGTTGGCACTGAAAATCCAATTGTGGGAGCAGCACATTCAAAATGTGCCAAGTAACAATTTGATTTGTACATGATTTGAACTGATGAGATTTTCTGATTAACTAAGATGTCAAACAGAGATGCCCAAACTAGTCGATGTAGGGAGACAGAGGAGAGAGAGAGAGAGAGAGAGAGAGAGAGAGAGAGAGAGAGAGAGAGAGAGAGCGATGTAGAGTTACCGTTTGTCGTTCTTCCAAGTGTATCTGATCTTTTGTTGTCCGAAGTGACACTCGCCCACAATCTCGTCCATGTCATAGAGTTGATCACACTCTGGACACGCGTACTTTGATATCCTTCAAAACAACAAAAAATACAGTGGCACAATAACAATGGAATGTCCACAACACGAAACTTTGAATACAGAGTTAATATTGACAGGAAACATTATCGTACTTGAATCATCTGAATAGTCTTCGAAGCTTTGAAAGTGCCATTGAAGCGTCGTTTGTAAAAGGTCATATCAGAAGCAACAAGCTCGCTTTCCCTAACTTCGGTTATTATTGCTAATTATAAATTGAAGTAAAGTTGAAGTAATATATAGTCTTCTTACACCATTAACTCATGCTATATGCTTCTGGTCACTTTTGAGGCAATTTAATGGTTCATTCTTCATTTTCTTGTTCACACATTCCTGGGCTAGCTAAATTACCTGAGGAAATTGTATTCGCATCCATCGTCTGTGCCCTCTGGATCACTGGCATTGACCTGTACCTGGTTCTCTACCTCCTCACTGGCGAATGGGTCACACCTCAGAGTCAGGATGACAGAGCGGCCCTTGGGACACGCGTAGGTGGGCCTGAAATTGCACCCATATAAACCTGGGCCATTTAATTGATACGTAACAAAATTGGACAACGTAGGGAATAGACCCAAGGTCAAACTAAAAGAACCACTGACTTCACTCCAAAACGTAAAACAGCAGCAGTCAAGGAAAGTACAGTATCATCTTTCATCAAGGACATGAGAGAATTTGAGTTCTAATTAGACGACGGCATCCAGCTACTGTTTCAGCGACTAGAACACTCCGAGTTAGAGATTGAGAGAATGGATATTGAAAGAATCGTGTTTAAACAAATCTGTCATATCAGGAAGCAGTCACATTTTTGAGTTAATTTCTAGGTAGATGGTTAAGCATGCTCGATTAAGCTCTGCTGTCTTTTAATATTTTGTTAGGTTTAATGCGCCTCTGATGCAATCGGTCGCTAACGTAATCTAATGTCGTTAATAGACCTGTGGTTAAAAGCCGAACACCTAAAAACGCAATAAATATTATTAGGCCTTCCGCCCAGCACTCGGCTGCAAGGTTCAAAGTATCACAGTAATCATAGGTCTCCTGGGCTGCTAATATTTACTGTGCAAAAATACTAACTGGAATGAAATGTAGTAGAAGTTGATGTCGTGGGTCTCCTTGTTCACATCAGTTGTCTTTATTGTCCAGTTCATGTAGCTCCTGTTCAACGTCACAGCCACCAACTCCTCTCCAAGCCTGCACAATTAACAAACTCTTCAGAAAACCATCAATTACTTCAGATCTTACTACAGGGTAATAAGTTCATTTTACACTCAACTAGTCCACAATAATGGAGAGGGGCTGCCAAATATGGAACCACTCGAACTTCACTCCCTAGCTGTGAGCAATTAATTCAAAACCAAAATTTCAAATCTAATTCAATCTACCACTTGTTTTTCATACTTTACAAAACTCTAAAGCATTGAAGGCTAGTATGTGTGATAACCAATTGAAAAACAATTCCAACTATACATAACGCAGAAACGAGAGCAGAAACAAGTTCTTGGGGAAACAAAAAAATGAAAAAGAAAACAACCAGGTCCTCCTTGATACCATAGTAAATCGAAGACGATTGGTAATATGCGTTCGCATATAATGTTCCGACCCCGGTCTACCACATTTTTGACTTAATTTTCTACCAAATGAGGAGATTTTCAAAGAGAAAACTTTCAGAAATTATCATATTCTTCAAAAATAATTAGTGTGTCCACATAGAAAATCGCGTTAAACTCAGACCACCAAATTAAAAAATGCCTCATTATAGGGCCAATTATACCTGCCATTAACGGAACTAAGTGACAAGACAAACAACAATCAACAACAAAAAGCATTAAGTACGGCCAACACTCAATGTATCTAACATTAAATCAGTAAACTTAATAACAAAGTCATAACAGCATCAGATTTAACCTAAACTAAACAAATCAATTTTCATTTCACCTGAAAAGATGCGGGACATGTATTTACTCAAACAATTTTTGAAGTAGACAAAAAGAAAAAGATCGAAGTTAATAAATACGCTCATACTTTTATTTAAAATTTATTTCAGATTCATGAAAAGCATTAGCTATGACTTAAACTCAATAAAAAAGTTCAATTATAACTCCATAAGAGACCATTGAAAGCTGTCATTATCCAGATTGTAATACGACTACAGAAAGAAAGAACAAGTACAAGAAAAAATCAAGGAGTCAATTGAATTTCACAGTCAATTAAAATTCAAAACACAAAATAAAATCTTTTTCGCTTTCTTTCAACACCATTAGTGCGGTATTTGAAGTGTCATTCATGTGGCATTAATGTGATAAACCATCCCGGCGACAAAAAACCGACAATTTGAAAATTTCCAAAAATTAAAAAAAAATGAACATTAGTTCAAAAATTGAACGTCAACGAAGCCTAAAATCTACTTCACTTGAAAAAGGATTCGACTTCTTTTTGCTCAGACTACACTGCAAGCAGAAAGAAATAAGATCAAAAGAGGCAAAGCTCAAAAACCCTTTATTGTTTTGAAAACAAATTTTTTAAAAAGTCATAACCACTGCAACCTTTCAACTAAAAAAACCTTAACATGTATCTGCTTAGGAAACCAATTCGAACTGTCAATTTTCAGACAACGTCAAAACACACAGAAAACAAATACACGAAGAATAAAATTTTACAAACAATTTTACGAAAACAGAGTTGAAGCGAAAAAAAAACGTAATCCTTTTTGCTAAAATTAAAATGTTTGCATAAATGTTCACTGGTCTTCATTATTACGCAAATTTGATCAGTCAAAATTGAGCTCGGACCTGAAATCATTCCGGTCTGTAATTAACATAAAAAACAAGACAAATGAATTTGAGAAACGAGAGCGCCTCATTACAATCGAAATAATTTTTGGTAAAACTCCACTATTAGACCAAATTAACTTTTCCAATTGCTGCTCGTCCATAAATTAAATATATTTCCAAATGTAAGCGAAATAGACAGTTTGATTTAAAAAAAACATCAGAAAAAGGATGGATTTGGATAATATTGGGTCAAATTAGGGATAATCCATTACATACCAACTTAAAGCATTAAAGTGTTTTATAGCCCCTTATATAGCAAAAGAGACCTTTGGTTAATAAGACTCAGTTCTAAGACAACAAAAACAACAAATGCTGACAGACCTCAACAATTCATTTAAAATTTGCGAAGACTTTGTCGGAGCTAAAAAAAACAATAAGCCTTACTCAGAAGACTCAAATTTATTCTCGTTCCACATTTGTAAATAACTGGAAGCTCTCATTAATTGAAACTCTTAATGAAAACAGTGTTGTTTGTAATTGGCATTTTAAAAATGGTAAAAGATTTTTAAAAAGAAAGAGCCAAAATATACTCATAATTTTCATGGAGGCCAAAACCGCCCTTTCTATAGCTGCTCGGCTGTTCAAAACGTAATTGTTCCAAATAATTGAATGATAGATATTTTAACTAGCGAAAATTAATATTGCTATACTAGAAAATACAGAACTTCCTTTAAAACCGGATGTATAAATAGCTCTCCTCCGAGTAAACAAAAACTTTGTCAGTAGTTTTCATGTCTGTACTACCGGTCAACTTGGAAATTTGGCCTAAAGAACCATATTTCGTGTCATTTTTTCATCAAAAAATGCTGAATTTCGAAATAATTAGCCAATATTTCAGCCATAAGAGTTGATCCAAACAATTAGAAACTCTGTTCTATATTCAATAGTAAAACCGATAAGACTATTGTTAATCATTTTATCAAAGCTTTAACAATCCAAAAACCCATTTTCAGGCCCCAAAAGCGCTTTACTGGACTATAAAAATTGAAAACAGATTGGAAAAATAAACAGACAAAACTTCAAATATATTAGCGAAAAAGGCTTCGACTCTGGTAATTAAGGAGAGTATAAATAAACGTAAACCGACTAATGTCAGAAAAAATGCTATCGAACGACAGTCGATGCAATTTAATTCAGTGGCTGTAGCCTACATAAATTTTTCCATATAGGTGCAAAAATAGTTGACCAGGCCGGGATTCGAACCACGGACCTCCGGATCCCTCATTAGAAGCACTGATCACTCGGCTATCCGGCCCTCCTTTTGCTATGATGCAATTGATTTTATTGTAGCAACAAGCTTTACTTCGGAGTGAGAGCAATATAGATTACTCAAAAATGAAGGAAAGCGTCAAAATGTCACTTGCAAAGTCAAAGAATGTTCTAGAATAAAAGCGCAAAAACGGTCAAGCGAAAATTTTGCATAAAAATAGCTGGCAGATTGCCAGAAAATAACCGCAATAGCTTCGTAGCTCTGCAGTCTAAAAAACAGTAAAAAAGACAGACAAAAAAAGTCTTTTCATTGAAGGCTGAGAATGTTATACTTTGATTAAGAATCTGTAAAAGTTATTGCTGCCTCTATTCACTGCTCTCTAATGACCTTCATTTAGAGTGACACACATTCACTTGACCTTATCTCTGAGTTAAAATGAATAAAAGTCAATTTCAACGAGAGGAAGTCATTTTTGAGAGTAAGTCACGCGTGACCAAATATTTATTCACGCGAATGAACAAAAAAACTCGCTCCACTAAGAGCGAAAAAGGACGTCACGGACGCACTTCAGTTGAAATTGCATGAACGAATGAACAACGAGAGATTTGAAGTGGTTGTGACGTCATATTGAAGTGGTTGTCGTAACAAAAATCTTGACGAAAAAAAACCAAGAGAAGGCCAATAATAGCCCCAACTATCGCTGTGCGGCTATTAAAAAAGACCAACACGGTTACAAAAATTGCTAAAAACTTTTTTCAAGACCAATTAACAAAAGGAGTCCACATACATTACCTTAGCACAGAAAAACATTTAGCAGAGCAAAAAAATCGAAAATAACCCAAGAAAAAATTCAAGAACCTTTTCACCTGAATTTAGGTCCCAGAAATTTAGGCACTCTAGGTACATTAAAGACTACTAAAACCAGCTGAGGGCCTCCACTGAAACTTGATACCCGCTGAGCTTTACCTGGTTATCTCGTTTGGAAGCTCAAAGTCATCGAAAAAGGTGTGAAAATCTTACAAAAAAACAAAGCCAGCAACATTAAGGAAACGACCGGAAGAAAACCGACCATCCTTCCTGACCTGAGGCACTATTTGATAACACTAAACAATTTGAAAAAACAGGAAAATTTACATGAGAAAACTGACAGAAACTGAAAAAACATAAACCGACAAATGGAAGAATTGCTCTTGAACGACAGGCCAGGCAATTTAATTCATGGTCTTTTATTCATTGGTGCAAAAAACTTTGACCCCATCGTGATTCGAACAACTGACCTCTCGCTCCTTGGCCACCCTCACTAACCACTGCGCTACGAGTCACTTATTTTAGCTTTGCTGCAACCGATTTTATATTAGTAACTATGAAGCACTAGTGATCACTCAAAAATGATGAACGAATGCGTGAAAAAGCCACTTGAGAAGTCAAAGAATGTTCTAGAAAAAAGCGCAAAAATGTCAAGCAAATATTTTGCATAAAAAAGACACACGTTTACAATACTTGCTATGAACTTCGTTCAAGAGCAATTAAAAATATAAATTTATATCACATTAACACAGTAAAATCCTGTTCAGTATAGAATTGCTCTTCATTAAGATTTGATCAACAAAACTAACAGCGAGAACCACAAAATTGGAAAAAATAGGCAAAAAACTTGAAACATACCCGGCAGATTGCCGGAAAATAGCCGCCGTTGATTCAAATAAGCATGATTGGGATTGAAATAACAGAAGATATTGAAAAAAAAAGATTTTTGTACAAAAACATTTTTTTAAGTCCGATTTATTTTGATGGCATTTCGTAGTTGAACATACTTCTGTTTCTTAGAGAGAGGCTACAGGGGCTCCTATCAATAACAATAAGCATTAGAGATGGTAAATAAGACTTATAGGAACGACGTTCAAATAGCGGGCATCTAAAATTGGGCTTTATGGGTTTATCCCGTTTCTATTTCTGACATCCATTTTTGTACTAACTCTGTTCATTTTGAATTGCTTTGCTGAGCAACTGATGTTCAAAATCACTTTTAGCAGAATGAGAGAAGAGAGAAACTAGCCTAGAGAAGTCAAAAAGATTTCACGCAAAATGTTGAAAAGGCGGCAAAATGAGGTAAAGCGAAACATTTTTTTATTCGACGAAGTAAAAAAAAATAGGAGCGCTATAATAGCCGGCTGAGAAGATGAGGGCGGCTATTAAAAACACATAAATGGCAATAATGTGCTCACATTAATTCGATTTTCCTCACGCTCTCTCTCTCTCTCTCTCAAATAAGCGACATGAACAGAAATCCGCTCTCTAATCTCTCAACTCTTCAGCAATTTGACCAAAACACTGTTTTCACGCATTTGACTTCCTGTTTCAAATACACTCCATCAAAATTACCGACGCTCCACCAATACTCTTCTTCGAGTCGTTAACAAAGACAGAGCACCAACACAATCCAAAATCTTCGGATTATGTCAAAAAAACATTAGGTGCAACTTGACCTGCGAAAAAGTTCAAACCGATGTCACGCTTTCAAATAATCTCTTTTTCGCTTCCATGTTACTACTCTAGCGTAACTAAAATGACTACAGCAATTTGACTTCTCATTGACATTAAAGGAAAAAATTTGAACGGGCCTATTTATTAGATCGGCCGCTATTAATTAGACTAACACAGGAAGTAGGAAATCTCATCATCTTTTATATTTAAGCTTAAACTTCTAAAACTTCAGAATTTTGTCTGGATTTTTGGAAAGATTTTTTGTTCGATATCACCTCTATGTAAATTACCGCACAAAATTAGACCTATTGCTTACATTTTTTAAAAAAAAAATACAGCCACATTTTCAAGATTCATTTCTGAGATACTCACACAAGTGGGTATTCTGTAACAGCCTCTTTAAGTTCATCTCCTCTAGGTGGGAAGAGGTCAGATCGACAGACGAAGCCATACTTCCGGCTGCTCTTCTCGTACTCATCTTCAACTCCCCCATCTGTCTCGTTATCCTGTAAACATCACTTCACAATTTAGATCAGTTGCTGCAGGTACTTCAAAAATGGTACCACAAACGTTTAGCCGTTTACAGGATTTTGGGTTTTCCTGTGCCGTATATCATTGCACACCATTGTTCCCTTTGTAATATGTTGATTATACTGCTGCAACGCAGCGGTGCAGTAAAAGCGCTGCCTGGGTTAGAGGGATAAGGCATGATACCCAACGTCTAATTTGAATTATGTTAATTAATGAAACATTTCTCATCTCGAAAGAGGAATATCGTGCGGAGCTAGGAAAGATGTAACTAGACACAATTTCGTGAATGACAGGAAGCATACTTGAGACCTAGGCAGCACTGAGTTGTCCATCAATTGTAATTTACACTAGCTCCAGCTGGCGGGCGCAAATAATTTCTGAACCAGAGCAAGTTAGATCACTTAATATTCAAGTCAGGCATGAAAAAGCGTTTCAAAAGTGAAATCCGTCAGACAAGAAAATGGTGTAAAAAGTAACAGTAAACAATAACTGGCTAGAAAAAATTTAGAAAATAACATTCAATTGATGCCGGAAAAATCTGAATATAATGTTAAAGTAGTTTTGAGTTGTACAAAAGGAAACGTTGATGCAGATGAGAAACAAGTACTCCAACCGACAATCATGTCTTCCAGTGTTCAACAAAAAGTGACATTTGAAGATAGTGTGCCATTTAAAAGATTTACATCACTTAGCAGTAGTCATTTCGTAATTGAACATACTCCTGTCTCTCAGTGAGAGACTACAGGGTCTAGTAGGAATACCAATAAGCATTATAGATAGTAACTAAATCTTATGAGAACAAAGTTCAAGTACCGGGCATCTAAAAATGGGCTTTATGGGTTTATCCCGTTTCTATTTCTGACATCCATTTTTGTACTAACTCTGTTCATTTTGAATTGCTTTGCTGAGCAACTGATGTTCAAAATCACTTTTAGCAGAATGAGAGAAGAGAGAAACTAGCCTAGAGAAGTCAAAAAGATTTCACGCAAAATGTTGAAAAGGCGGCAAAATGAGGTAAAGCGAAACATTTTTTTATTCGACGAAGTAAAAAAAAATAGGAGCGCTATAATAGCCGGCTGAGAAGATGAGGGCGGCTATTAAAAACACATAAATGGCAATAATGTGCTCACATTAATTCGATTTTCCTCACGCTCTCTCTCTCTCTCTCAAATAAGCGACATGAACAGAAATCCGCTCTCTAATCTCTCAACTCTTCAGCAATTTGACCAAAACACTGTTTTCACGCATTTGACTTCCTGTTTCAAATACACTCCATCAAAATTACCGACGCTCCACCAATACTCTTCTGCGAGTCGTTAACAAAGACAGAGCACCAACACAATCCAAAATCTTCGGATTATGTCAAAAAAACATTAGGTGCAACTTGACCTGCGAAAAAGTTCAAACCGATGTCACGCTTTCAAATAATCTCTTTTTCGCTTCCATGTTACTACTCTAGCGTAACTAAAATGACTACAGCAATTTGACTTCTCATTGACATTAAAGGAAAAAATTTGAACGGGCCTATTTATTAGATCGGCCGCTATTAATTAGACTAACACAGGAAGTAGGAAATCTCATCATCTTTTATATTTAAGCTTAAACTTCTAAAACTTCAGAATTTTGTCTGGATTTTTGGAAAGATTTTTTGTTCGATATCACCTCTATGTAAATTACCGCACAAAATTAGACCTATTGCTTACATTTTTTAAAAAAAAAAAATACAGCCACATTTTCAAGATTCATTTCTGAGATACTCACACAAGTGGGTATTCTGTAACAGCCTCTTTAAGTTCATCTCCTCTAGGTGGGAAGAGGTCAGATCGACAGACGAAGCCATACTTCCGGCTGCTCTTCTCGTACTCATCTTCAACTCCCCCATCTGTCTCGTTATCCTGTAAACATCACTTCACAATTTAGATCAGTTGCTGCAGGTACTTCAAAAATGGTACCACAAACGTTTAGCCGTTTACAGGATTTTGGGTTTTCCTGTGCCGTATATCATTGCACACCATTGTTCCCTTTGTAATATGTTGATTATACTGCTGCAACGCAGCGGTGCAGTAAAAGCGCTGCCTGGGTTAGAGGGATAAGGCATGATACCCAACGTCTAATTTGAATTATGTTAATTAATGAAACATTTCTCATCTCGAAAGAGGAATATCGTGCGGAGCTAGGAAAGATGTAACTAGACACAATTTCGTGAATGACAGGAAGCATACTTGAGACCTAGGCAGCACTGAGTTGTCCATCAATTGTAATTTACACTAGCTCCAGCTGGCGGGCGCAAATAATTTCTGAACCAGAGCAAGTTAGATCACTTAATATTCAAGTCAGGCATGAAAAAGCGTTTCAAAAGTGAAATCCGTCAGACAAGAAAATGGTGTAAAAAGTAACAGTAAACAATAACTGGCTAGAAAAAATTTAGAAAATAACATTCAATTGATGCCGGAAAAATCTGAATATAATGTTAAAGTAGTTTTGAGTTGTACAAAAGGAAACGTTGATGCAGATGAGAAACAAGTACTCCAACCGACAATCATGTCTTCCAGTGTTCAACAAAAAGTGACATTTGAAGATAGTGTGCCATTTAAAAGATTTACATCACTTAGCAGTAGTCATTTCGTAATTGAACATACTCCTGTCTCTCAGTGAGAGACTACAGGGTCTAGTAGGAATACCAATAAGCATTATAGATAGTAACTAAATCTTATGAGAACAAAGTTCAAGTACCGGGCATCTAAAAATGGGCTTTATGGGTTTATCCCGTTTCTATTTCAGACTTTGATTTTTTTTTAATACTGACCCTTTTCATTTTGAATTGCTTTGCTGATGAGCTGCTGTTTAAAAGAACTTCGAGCAGAATGACAGAAGAGTGAAACTAGCCTAGAGAAGTCAAAACGATTTAACGCAAAATGTCGAAAAAGCGGCAAATTTAGTCAAGCGAAAAAATTTCGACGAAGTAAAAAAAACATAGCCGGCAGATTGCCAGAATAGCTGCGAAAGAATAGACCTGCGTGCCATATAATAGAGATAGAAACAGATACAGATCTAAACTGAAAAAAAATCGACGCCGCTCAAAAAACTAGGCTAAAAAACATTCAGCGATAAATTAATAAAGCTTGTTAAAATTCACTCCACAAGAGCCTCTTATTAGGGACCTTTACTGCACATATGAGTCCCTTTGACCTTAAACAAATTCAAATTAAACTTAAGTTTTAAAGTGCAAAAGTCATTTTATTGAGTGAGGTAAGTCATGTATGATCAAAATCTAATCACGCAAATAAAAACTTTCGCTAAAGCTAGTGAGAAATGACATCACGCGCGCAAATGCCGTTAGTGAGAGGAAGAAGTCATTCAGAAAGTTTGACTTTTTCAGTTTTGCTGTGTGAACAAATGTAAAACGATTAAAGAGCGTCAGACGACAAAACAAAAAACATAGCCGATAGAATACCGGAAACGACTCGAATCGTCGTGCAAAATAATCTCTACCCTAACTTGGACAAAATCAGAATATCGAAAAAAAAACAATAGAAATAACAAAAATAGCAGACCAATTTAACATAAAAGCGTTAAATTTTTTTCAGTTCAGGGGTGTGGGTAGGTGCTGGTGGGGGGTTGCTAGGTGGGGGCAGGTAGCTGGTGGTGGGGGTGTAGGTAGGTGGGGTGGGGGGGGGGGGGGGGTAGCTACTTGGGAGCGTGGGGGGAGGTCTTTTTTTAGGGGGGCGGGGTATGTAGTTAAATGGGAACAAATTTTCTGAAATTGACCTCTTCACCTTGAATTACAGACTGTTACCAATTGCTATACATCACAAACTAAGCTGTTGTTGAAGTCCAATGTTCAAAAACAGAAGTCAAGAAAAACGGAGGTAAAAGCTCGAATAGATAGAAGTCAAAATTCAAGTCATGAACAAACCTCCTTTCTGCTAAAAAAAACATAGCCGGTAGAATACCGGAAACGACTCGAATCGTCGTGCAAAATAATCTACCCTAACTTGGACAAAATCAGATTATCAAAAAAAACACTAGAAATAACAAAAATAGTAGACCAATATAACAAAAAGCGTTAAAATTTTTTCAGTTCAGGGGTGTGGGTAGGTGCTGGTGGTGGGGGGTTGTTAAGTGGTGGTGTAGGTAGGTGGGGTTGGGGGTAGGTCCGTTGCGTTGGGGGGGGGGGGTAGGTAGGAACGTGGGGGGGAGGAGGGCAGGTAGGTACGGGGAGGGGGTAGGTACGTTGGGGTTGGGGGGAAGTAGGTACGTTGGGGGGGGGGTAGTTTTTTGGGGGGCGCGGAAGGTAGTTAAATGAGATCAAATTTTCTCAAATTCTCCTCTTCACCTTGAATTACAGACTGTTACCAATTGCTATACATTACAAACTAAGCTATTGTTAAAGTCCAATGTTCGAAAACAGAAGTCAACAATCAAAAACGGAGGTAAAAGCTCGAAAAGAAAGAAGTCAAAATTCAAGTCATGAACAAACTTGCTTTCTGCTAAAAAAAACATGTACAATCTCAATACTCCTCTTCGAGTCGTAAAAACCTGTAGAATATCAATACTCCTCTTCGAGTCGTAAAAAACCAAGAGCACCGCAATATAGCTACGCTCAGCTTACAACTTCGCAGCTATAAAAATAGGAGCGCTATAATAGCCGGCTGAGATGAGGGCAGCTATTAATAAGGCAAACAAAATATCAATTTCAGCTTAAAAGGTCAAAAAATAACCGACTAACGTCGGGAATATTGCCCTCAAACAACTCGCGAGCGGTTGATTGCGTCAGTAGCTAGCTAAGTTTCAGGGAGTGAGCACCGTAGGCAAACGGGGTGGGGAGGGGAGCCGTGCGCGTTGGGTTACGAGTGAAACGATAAGCAGGTGTATGGATTGGGAGACTGAAGGGGGCTGATGTGGAGAGGGTAAAAGTCTGAGCCGGACTTCACTCCACGAATTTATGTCTAAAGTTTCGATGAATAGGATAATTAGAGTCTATTAAACCGAAACGCACTACCAGAACTTAATGCCCGGACTTTACCTTTTTATCCCGTTTTTGACAAAAAGCCAAAGATGCCAGACGAAAAATCGCCTAAAAAAGCGCAGCACTAATATAATTGCTACAAAATTTGTTTGAGAGCAATTAAACAGGTATACTCAAAGATAGCCGGCAGATTGCCGGAAAACAGCCGCCGTTGACGCGCTAGACGCACATCGGGATTGAAAAAGAAAAAGGAACAGATAGAAAATGACAAAAAAATGTTCTAAGTTTCAAAAATTGTTCTAATTCAGTGTGCAGTTTCAGTTACATTCTAAACCTATACTTAACTCAGCTTCTAAACTGAAAGCTATTTATATTAAGCTTAATATTAATATCAGCTAGCAATCGATCTAATGAACTTTGATAACCCAATGCACTATGACTTAATGACAAGGCTTCATCGGTTTATCCCGTCTCTTTTGATTTTGATCTTTTGACATTGACCGTATTCACTACAATACGTAATTCAATACGCAAAGAATTTGAAAACCATTCAGTTGAAGCAGTGAGTGAGGTAAGTCAGAAGTCAAAGGAGAAAAACGTGACTCATCTAAAACGAAAAACGTGCCCAAAAGGTAGAGCGAATAAAAAAGGACAGCGCCCAAACAATAGCCGTTTGATAGGCTGACGGCGCCCATTAAACACCCTTACAAAATTAGGGCCTCTTGTTTTATATATGAAGATTGGCAAAAACATAGCCGAATAACGTCGGGCGAATTGCCGTCAAACGACCATCGAGCGGATGGTTTCGGCAACCATTCCATTGAACCTTTAGTTGTTTTTTTTTAAATGGAAATCAAGAAGTCACGACTATTAACAAGAAAATGTATGGGCAAAAGACTCCCGTAATAAAATTACCAGATATGCACTTAGGTAATAAACGTTCGTCAAAACATGTATGGTAATCAATTAACTGCGAATTATCATCAAAATCTAGTTTTCACTGTACCCTCATTAAAAGACGTTATCAAATCTGCTGAAAACTTTCTTTCGTCCTGTATTTTTCAAGTTTATAAAAAATTTTTGAAACTCAATTTTTTAAAAGTTTCAAAAATTATGAAAAAAAGTTCACTAAATTTTAACAACTCAATGCGAAAAATGATTCAATTACTAATTACAACTCCTGATTGCGCACAAAAAGAATTTCTAGTAATTAAAACCAAAAACTACCAAAATCAGATCAGTATTGTAAAATTTCAGAAAACAAAAATACTTCAAGCAAAATGGAGTTCAATGCATGAAATGACGCTCGCTGCCATATACACTGATTGTCATTCAAAAAAAACTGCTAGGCTTCAAAAAACAAAGAAATCAATAAAAAAGCAAAAACAAAATTGAGAAAACTGTGCAAATTTTCTACCCGAACTTTTTATTAGGCTCTCAAATGCTGTGTCGCATCACTTTGAGAAAGTTACAAATTAATGCAGCATAGATGAAAAATCATTTCTATATAAAACTAAACAAGCAAAAAATTGAGCCAAATGAACGACATTTTCGAAATCAAAAATTCATTGAACTGAACGCAGCGAAAACGAATACTCCTCTTCAGTTCCCAAAAAGCAGGAACACTGCAATATAGCTGCGCTCAGCTCCCAGCTTTGCAGCAAAAAACCTACCCGGCAGATTGCCGGAAAGTAGCCGCCGTTAATTCCCATAACCAAGATTGGGATTGAAAGAAGAGAAAAAACTAAAGAAAAAAGATTTTGTTCACAAACAAATTTTAAGTGCAAACTATTTTGATGTCCTTTTGGAGCTGAACATACTCCTGTTTCCTAGTGAGACGACACAGGGGCTAGTATTAATACCAAAAAGCATTAGAGATGGTAACTAAAAACAAAGTTCGATTACCAGGCATCTAAAAATGGGCTTCATGGGTTTATCCCAATCTATTTCAATTTCATTTTTTGGTATTGAATCTGTTCATTTTGAATTGCTTTGGTGAGCAACTAATGTCTAAAAACACTTTTTAGCAGAACGAGTGAAGAGTGAAACTAGACTAGCGAAGCGAAAAAGACTTCACGCAAAATGTTGAACAAGCTGTGAACTAAGGTAAAGCGAAAAAAATATTAGTACGACGAACCAGAAAAAATAGGAGCGCTATAATAGCCGGCTGAGAAGGTTAGGCGGCTATTAATAAAACAACCGACAATGATCGGAAGAATTGCTCTCGAACAACTAGTGGGAGCTCCAATCTATTGCAACTTTATTTAGTGGGGGAGGCTGTAGTTATATTCACTAAGGAGGCTTCAAATGACGTCATTAGAGGTTTTTATATACCACTAATAAAAATTAAAACGCAAAAATTAAACCTATTTGGGCGCACTTTTCATTTGACTTTCAGTAGTGAACAGCCACCACCTGCGTTCAGCTGCTGACACTTGTGAATGAAAGAGGAAGTTAGATCACGCAGAACGAAAAAGCCAAGGGCGCAAAGTCACTCGAGAAGACAAAACGGTCAAGCGAAAATTTTGCATAAAAAAGTCCAACACGTTTACAATAATTGCCTCAAACTTCGTTCGCTTAGCTAATAGCTTCGCTTGTATGGTAACACTGAATTCATCAATATAATTTTTTTTTTATCGCTATCACTCTAATTTTGATTTCCACTGAATAACTTTGAAATAAATAACATGAAATTTCTCTTCCGACTATGAGACGCCTGAAAACGGACCTTATGGTCTAATGGCGATCTTTCTGGTGCTCTTTTTTTGTATTGATCAACTGTGTAAGTGCTCTATTTATTCTGCTGTAAAGACACCAGTAAACAATTTATTATTATAATTATGTATCACTAATATTAAATCATTACAGTTTAACGAGTGTTCTCGGTTTAAAAAAAAACATTTTTAATTTAAAAAAACATCCGCAATTCATAATTTAGAAGAATGAAAAAGCACATGTATATTGTTTTCTGAGCGTTGTGACGGTGACGTGGCTCAAGGAAACTTTATTAGAAATTATGATATTCTAAGTTATGGTGATGGAGAGTCCACACGAGTCTTGTCAAACGTTGGTAAGCGAGGTCCAAGGACTGTTACACAAGCACACAGTTGTAACACACTTGAGGAATAAAATCTATCAGCGATAAGCATTTCTAATCAAACGGCCCGATTAGTTGTGACAGGAAGATTATTAAAGAAAAAGTATAATTGTTGCATAAATTAGGAACAGTGATGTTGGTTATTTATTTACCTCATTTGCATGATGTCGGCCTGATCCCTTAAAAATTCCAAAACTATCAGCCTCGTATTTTATGCCAGTCATATGAAAGGCAGTAAGGTTGAGCAATAATTACTTTCAAAGAACAGATTTCTGAATAAACGTGATACCTGTTTGCCTCGACGATTGTGCTTAAACAAAAAAATCATCATTTGTTTTGAAACAAGCGCTTCAAAACTGATTCCTCCTTCCCAAGTCAAAAGTGTTCACTTTTTTTTACCTTTATAACGGTATTGATAACTTATAATGGCTAGTCCGACATGTTTTTAGACTATACAAACTATAATTGGTCGGAAATCAGTCATTGGTTTGTTAAGAGATTTATGAAACAAAACATTTTGTTCATGGAGAGAAGTCGTACTTTTCCCTCAAACGAAAAAAAAACAGCTGCAGTCAATTTACATTATAAGCTGTCTATCTGTCAACAAATGAGTTTTGTGCAGTGCAGGATATCTATCAGTATCACCCCCAAGGACAGTGGTCATTTGATAGGTAAAGTTGGAGAAATCCAGCGAAATTGATAACATAAATGGCAAATTGCCAGAAAATATTTGCGATCGCTACGTTAGCCTATCTCCACAAAGAAACACAAAAAAAAGTTTACGTTGAGCTGACCCTTAGTACCCCAATAAAAATTTGAGCATAGCTCAAAACTGGTTTCTTTACAAAAGTTTGAAGCATTTATACTGCTGGTCCGTACATTAGATACTTAAACGACGGGGTTAATCGCGGGACCACATGTATAACTTGAGAGTTCAACCCCTAGTTCTACTCTTGGTATATAGTTAAGTATTAAAGAAAGTTAAATGCAAATATGAATTAATGAGTTATGTTAAACAGCATCAAATATGAACCGAGCATGAAGGGATAGAATAGTTAAGGTTATTAATACTGTGAAAGCACAAGTTAGCTCAGGTTGAATTATTCTAAGTTAACTTGTAACTTAGATAGAATTTAAGAGATGTTAATTTATAACTTAGAGAAGTTAAGCTGAACTTACCTGATTTCCAAATTAGTGCTAAGTTAATATTTTATGACTTAGAGAGTTCTTAGTTAAGAACAAGTCACAAAATATTCTAAGTTAGAAAAATATCTCAAGTAAGCTGAGATTGAGCAAGGGAGCAATAAGGGAGTATGATTTTAAATCAGAAGTTATCAGGGACCAAAAAGTGTTTTTGGTTGAGCGTGCAAGCTCCTTTTATACTTGCGGACACGTGGTTCTCAAGTATCCTATTGGATAGAGATAACAGTGTCGACAGAGTTACCAAGGTTAACTTGGTGTTATCTGTGTGGCGTGATAATATCACGTCATAGTATTCTCAGTTTAAGTTAGTGGTCTTAAAATAGTAGCTTATTCAAAACTACTTAGTAATTTGTTCACACGTTAAAATGGACTTTGTCCAAATCAAGTTTGTGCTTCACGCACTATAACGTAAATTCTCAAAATAGCACTAAGATTATCAAATAGTGTTACTGAGTGTAGCACACTTCAGTACATCCCATCCCGGTCCATCGGTATTAAATCAAAACATCAAATTTTACATAATCGAATAAATTATTTAGCTTAATTTTATAATAATTAAGCATTTAAAGTTTGTGAGGTAGATTACTTGGTTAAAGTTCTAAAGTTCATCGTAGCTTCTTGTTTCTGAGTTCTCTCTTGAAGAAGGGTTGACGATGTCCTAAGATACAAGCCTGTACAAAATAATAGATCCAATTTTTTTGGGTGGCCGTTATAATAGACCTTTTGAAGTTTTTCCATAAAATTGTGCTGTCAATACATCTGACGTTGAATAATAATATAATATAAGTTCAAGAATATACTGGTTAAGTTAATGGTCTATAATGACAAGCGAGGTAAATGAATAGGGAAATTAAAATGACTGCGCACAACACCATAAGGGCTAGTGTTGTTGAAATAACTCCCCAAATAAAGAATTCCGTTTCGTAATTCATCTTTATTTGAGTATTGTTGAAGAATAAATCAATTGAAGTAAGCTTTGTAGCTATAGTTTAAGGAATTAATATTTAGACTTGGTTGATCATTATGAATTAGCTTCATGAAATAATTATTCTTGCTTTTTGTCATTAGTTCAAAATAAATAACAATTTCTTTTTGTTCAAAGTCTTCAAGAAATAAAATGACTTCGCATTGAAATTCAGAATAGTATAATTCAGAGATTCTGAAAACTTTATCGTTAAAAATAATCTGTTTAGAAAAGTTAACCCATGCGGATTCAACATGATCAGACATGAGAATTGACAATAATCTTTAAACCATTCGATATCAACACCTCCTTCAAAATATGTGTTCATTGTGAATAATATAGTAATTCAATTTTTTGTGTCAATGGGGAGAATGGAAGACCATTTAATCTTTGAAAGGAATTGACAGGAAGATCCAAATAGTACTTAAAACTATAAATGGCGGATGGCGATGAATGCATACCTGTTAACGAAAGGTTGTAACATTTCTATATCCGTGATCACCAAAGTATTGAAGATTAACATATTAATTGAAATAAGTGAGAGGTCGAAAGTTTAGATTATTGATGTTAAGAATTTCTTCTGTATGAATAAGTTTTAGAATTTCAAATAAATCGTACTCAGGAATTTGATGAAAATAAACTACAATTTCATTGGAATTGTTATCTTGCAAGAATAAGATAATCTCCTGTAACTCAAATGTCCAATGAACTGACAATGGTGTATAGAATTTATTTCCAACTAAGAATGTTTTCGAAGTTTCAATAATTTGCGATTGAATAATTTCAGCGAGATCGCAATATGTTTTGAAATACTTAACGTCTACTGAAAGGTTGTAAGACATTAAATAAATTATGGAATTCGAAGGAACAATCGAATGATGTCGTAAGCAAGATAAATCGTAAAGATAAAGAATAGATTTTATTAGAGAAGCGAGAACAAATCAAATTTGCAATCTAAAGATAAAAATGGACTCATTTTTCACCATAAATTGCGCTAAGTGTAATCATTGAAGATAGTTTCAATGGAGATAGAAGAAATGCGGATTACTTTACTTGATGTAAATAATGGAATCAAAGAGAGTAAGGTAATCAAAATGACTAATAATTAGGCGTTCGTTTAAACTAACGAATAATTTTCCTCACCGCGGGAGAAAGAAGAAGAAGTAATGAAGGAAGTACTGAACATCAACAACCACAAATTTATCTATTCCATTCCGTGAGTGCTCAACGTGATGAGCGGAGGATGTGGAGTTGATGCTCAGATTTGCGATCTCCAGTTGGAGCTCAGTAATCCGTTGTTCGAGCTGTTAAGAGCGTTGTCTTTCTGTCAGAAAGTTTTGCTGTACCTGATAGGTGAAGGTATCAAGCTGAGGAGTGAGGTTTGCTGTAATATTATCAAACGGGACTTGTATTGTTTGCCCTTGAAGGTTGTGATTAGTTAGTAGATAAGAGTTTTTGTTGGACAAATAACCAATGAGATTGAATCTATTGATGTTGGGTTGCAACTGGTAGATTAAATTTGTATCGTAGTTCGGGTGTCCTTTAAAACCGGGGGTTTTAGCTTGTATCTCAGCTTGATGTTGTTTTTGTAGGCGGTCTTGCAGGGGGGTAGTTGTGTAATGATGAAGATTAAGAAAGTTTGGTCGTGACGATTGAGTAGTTGTAGTGTTTGCTAAGACGTTGGGTACCGTACTGTTTGTCTTGGGTATATTTACTTCTAGCGGTGTCGCTGGGTTGAATGTCTCTCTAATGAATTGTTTACGTGGTTGTTTCTTTGCAATTGTATCGGCAGTTTTAGTTCTCCTCTTGGATGATGTAACCGTCGTTGATGAATTTGCACTAGTTGCTTGAGTTTGTACTGCTGAAATCTTGATAGCTGAGAGAAAAGTTGTAGATGGAGTAACGTGAGTTGTGGGTTGTACTAGTCTGTCAAGTTGTTTAATTCCAGATTGAGGTTTAGAAGTTGATTGTGTATTGTATTCGGGCCAACCACTTGAAGGTTCCTTCTGAAAGACTGGTAACAATTCGTTAGGGATTGAAGAAAGTTCCTGAAATATCAAGTATTCTCTACTCTTATTCTATTCTAAGAGTATATTTTTTGAAGTTATTTTGCAAGTATTCTCTTTTTTTTTTATTTTTTTGTATTCTCTTTTAAAGTAAATCAGTAGTAAATATGAAGTCAGTCTGTATTATCATCGTATAGTTTGATGATATTAAAGTAATAGAGGAATTAATCCTATACTGGAGACGTAGGAACGTTGTGATCGTTTCTATTTTCGTCTTTATTATTCTCATCATGTAGGTTTGGATAACCACTTTTATTCTCATGAGTTAGTGCTTGCATTCTATTAATATCATAAGGTGGGCTTTGAGTAATTCTGGTTGTATCTTCAGATTTTGGAACACGCATCGTCCTTTCTCTATTTTTATCAGTATTATCATTCTCTGAGTTAGTTGCTAGATAGATAGAAGTCAGAATTGGAGCTGACATTAAATCAAATGTGGCAGCAAAGAGTGCTTTACCAAAATGAATAGATGCATTTGTAATTTTGTTAATTTGCATTGCTCGAATTAAGCATAAAACTATGTCGATGAGTAGCTTAATGAATAAGAAAGCGGCAAAGAATATTCCGCATCGCTCAATTATATATTGTATTTTACCAAAGGTTTCAACAAATTGATTATAAAAGAAGTCCGGTGAAATGAATGATTCTAGATAAATAGTTCTAGAGTTATAATAATTCGTGCCTGAAATATTTGAAAATGATTCTCTGCTATCTATTAATGACTTAGTAAAGTGTTTGAGAACTCCTTTCATATTGGAGTTGAAAGTTATTGAATTCCAGAATGACATCATTTCTTTATATGTGTAGATAGAAGCATAAATACTTGCAGTAATAACATTCGCAATTTGTTGAATAACTATATGTGGTTTAAAGAGTGCAGGTCCTCTTACTTTTGTGATTTGTGGGGTTAGCTCAAACCATGAATTATCATCGTCAACATCTAGTTGAAATAAGTTTGAATGCTTATCAGAGCACAATTGTTCTTCGGTGAAAGTTTGTCTAGAAATCAGATCAACGAAATGTATTTCATCTTCATAAAGAATTGGTATTCGATTATAGCACTCATTAAGAATCTGTAAGGGTGAATGAAATTCAGGACAATTATATAGCCAGGCAACATTGCCATTTGTTTTCAGAAACATAGATCTGTTTCTTGTTAAGGTATATCCAGCTAAACGCGGATTTTCATGAGAAATCATTAAAGTGTTAAGAATAGTTGAGCGCTCTAATTCACAGTCATTTCTTAATAGCTCTAGAGTAGAAGTTTGAAGTTGCCGAAGATTATTAAAGTGCAAATAGTCAATTTTTGTTCCAAGATGTGCTTCGAAATCAATATTCTCATAAACTTGAGAATATGTTGTATCAACTGTTTTGTTGTCACTGGAATAGAATTTATTTTTCAGAGTTATAGCACCAGTATCGGGTTTAAATTTGTGAATGGGTTCTCCAGTGTTCATATCAAATCCGTCACGAAGACTAATGTATAGAGAATCATATGGCGTAGGATATACTATTCGTTGATGACTACATAATGACTGTGGTTTATTATAAACTTGGAGCATAAAGCTTTGTAAGTCGAAATCTGACTGAGCTGAAGTAAATTTAGGATCCTTTACTATGTAGTATTTGTCATTAACTTTAATCATTTGAGCGTCAAAAGTGCGAATTATAGTGAAAAGACAATTATTGGGTTCATCCCAAGTGTATGCAAATGGATCAGTAAATGTAGAATCGCAGCCTCCGGCTGATAAAGGACAAGGTAGAGGTATATTGTGCCAGTTATTAACTGTGCCATCTCTAAGGTTTACATTCAGGCTAACATTTTGCATATATGTTTCATAAGTGTAATGTGTAATCCAACCTCGGGAGTTACATTCATTGTTCCCAGTTCCAACATCGCCTGAGTTAAAATTTGAGAATAAAGATTTGTCAAAGTCGAATTCTACTGATTTAGAAGAAGAGGAAAGTTTTATCTTTTTTCTTTCCTTTGCAAGTTTGCATGTCTGAGCATCAAGCTTAACTGAAGTAGTAATAGTATTATGTCTGGCATCTATGCCGCTAGAGTCAAAAGAATCGCAAAACCAACGTAATTGCTGTTGGGTTGCTTTACACATAGTTGCTTCTAGTTTAACTTTATAATTTCTTTGGTAGAGAGTGACTCGTACTTGATTAGTGCTAATTTTATCAGGACGAATCTCGCAGGGTGCTACTTTGTTGAGAGAATACATCTGATTTGAAATCATTTTTGAGCAATCAAAGTGGTTAACATGAAGGTTAGGAGCTGTGTTTTCATAGATACTCATCTTTTCATTTGGTCTGGCGTCAGTGAAAGACGTTAAGAGTAATAATGCAAGAAATATAACAAAGATCAAATATTTTGTATAGCAAGCAGTTATAACGCAGAGGAGTGCAAGGGGTATGATAGCAATAAGTTTAAGAAACTGAACAGAACGAATTTGGTTTCCTATAAAGGTAATAAAATATTCTACTTTTGAAAGAAGCGCTTTCTTATCAGTAAGTTTTTCCTTAAACTGGTCTTTAATCAGTGATAGTGGCATATGGACGTTGCGTTTTGACCAAATTAATAGCTTTTCAGGAGGGTCTAGTAATTTAAGGTACGGAATTTCTTCAGGTAGACAATTATCTCTATTTACGACACATTCTATGAAGTGTGGATGAGAATCGTTATATTCAACTAGGGATTTTAATTCTGCAATATGCTGAGCAATTTCAGATTCAATATCAGTTGTTACAGGTAGGAACAGAGTTAAGCAAAGTAACATAAAAATAAGCATTTTGTAGCTTACGTTTATTACTTCGTCTATTGCTGGTGATTTCTTGATTTCGCCGTCTTCCATTTAATAAACAAAGACAGTATAAGGTGAGTCTAACAAATTCAAGTTAATATTATCCGTGAAAGTAATCTGATATTTTAGCTCGTGAACGTGAGCGGGATTATAGGGTACCCAAATTATGACAAATTTTGCGTTTTTTTCTGATGTTACGAAGAATGCAACTGTTCTCTGTTGATTAGAAACAAAACACTTGTCAAGTGTTACAGTTTTATTTCCGAATTTCAATATTTTCTGTAGGAGGAATATTCTAATATACGATAGCGGGTCGAATGCAAGGGCAGTAAGAACTTGTGTTTCAAGGGAAGGTGGTAACATAGATTAAGGGTCTACAGTAAAGGGAGCTTCGATGATATCAAGGTCTATTTCGTCTCTGTTGTTCAATTGGAAATGAAAGCGTTCAATATGTTCTGGTTTGTTAGGGGTCCAACAAACAATTATTTCTAAGTTTACAAACTGGTCTTTAACGAAGAAAATAACAATGTTTTCTTTATATGAAATATATGATCGATCAATTTTTGCTGACTTGTTATTATATTTTAAGATTTTATGTGGGATGTTATAAGGACTGTAGGAAGTTGAGAAAGTTGTTCTTGAAGCTATAACCCAATAATCGTTTAGCGGAATATTCATTGATCAGTTGGTGGTTCTAAAACCAAACAAGGGACATTTAAAATGTCTAAGTCAACTAGGCTTGAAGAATGAATTTGAATTAATAAACTGTTAAGTTGTTGAGGGTTATACTTTCCCCAGAAGACAGCAATAGGGTCTTCGTTAGAGTTAGTAGCAAAGAAAACTACAGTTCTTACTTCGTTAGAAATTTGACAACTAGTTAAGGTGTTAAGTTCACTGTTGAATTTCAACTTTTGATTTGCCTTAATGGAAACTTTCACAAGTGTGTCAGGGTTGATAGAAAGAGAAATAAGAAAACCGTTTTGGTCGAATGCGACTTCGGTCATATATTAGGATTGATTGTCTTTACGCTGTTGGTGTATTGTGGTGTGTTTAACTGGTGATGAAAGTGTTTAGTGTAGGTAGTGTTTGTCGGGATTTAGAAACTTTCTGAATTATCAGTCTCTAAAGAGTTATAAACTCCTGCTATAATTAGTGACTGAGAATTGAATTGAGAATCAATATTGAACTGAGATACCTGGTATATGTGTTGTGGAGATGTGTTGTGACAAATATTTGGTGTTCATAAATTGAAATGCTTGAAAACTTTTCTAAGTTTTCTAAGTTATTATTTGAAAGGGGCAAAATGTGAAGATAGAATTTTGGGACAGAGAGAGAGAGAAAGAGAGAGAGAGAGAGAGATGGTTAAGTTAAAGCTGAATTTGAGAGAGAAAGAAGTAATTGATTTCAGAAGGTAACTGAGAAAAGTGATTTTGAATTTGGGTAAGGCTCTTAAATAGTGGTTCTCAGGGTTAAGTTACCATAATTTGTGTGCTCAAACCTGATTGGCCAATGGCTAGCCTTGACTAGTGGCATGTAGCAACGTGATAAATTGGTCAAACGATAAGCACATTACGATAACTTCGTAAGAATGAATGCTCAGGATTTGCTGTTTTTATATGTTCTATATGACCAAATTATGTCTTCAAAAATCAACTTTTAAAGCGAATTTGAAAAATCCCACATGTATAATTACAGTATAGTTGTGTGTGTTTGAGTTAAGCCAAAAAATAACACTTTTGTTTCAGCAAATATTTTCGGAGAGTTTTTAGAACTTGATGCTGAAATTTGCTATTTTTTGTCCTTTGTAAGTGAACATTGTATCTAAAAAAAATTGTACTTATAAATCGAATTTGAAAAATCCCCTATATATAAATAAAGTACTAGCTCTTAGGAACAACTGGAAGTACTTATCAGGGTTCTAGTGTTTTTAAATATTTTCGGAGAGTTTTTTTCGCTTGGAAAAACGTAATATCAAATTTAGTGTTGAACATTAAGCATAGAGTGCAATATTTTCACTTATAAGCACGATATAGAAATTTTGCTTGCAAGGTGTTGTTTGCTAGGTTTTTGTGCATATATGGACACATTTTGAGTTTCGTATCTGGATGCGTTCAAAAACTGGATGATTTAATCTTGAAAATTTTTGTATAATTTCTATGATTTTGCACATTTTATCAATTCACGTTGGTGTAGGATTGAATTGCATGTTCGAGTGACTGGTGATAGAAGTGGGCTTTAGCCATAATACTAAATCGATTTCTATTCGTCTTATTAGCGGAATTTTGTCTGTTCTTAGTTGAATAACTCTTGTGTGTAGAAGTCGTAATTTTGTGGTTAGTTATTTGTTCATAAGTGCTCTAATGTTTATTTTAAACATTCCTTGGGTGCTTAAGCTAGTAAACTTAGCTCTATTTGTTGACTATGTAAAATGCTTAATTGTGCATTCCTGACTAAATGCGATTTAGTGTGTTTAAAAAGTTTGCAAGGGACAAATTTCTGTACTTAAGGTATTCAACTTAGATAAGGTAATTGCTCATGGGGGAATAATTTGTACTTAGTTTTGTTTTGGGTAACATGTGTTTTCAGCGTTAGTTTGCAATAAGAGGTATGCGTAGATGTTGAAAGTGTATGAGTGTTGAACATGTAGAGAAGTTTATGTGTGTGTAACAGCTTGCGATGGTGATTAATTGCGTACTTTATGTAAGATTTGTGTTGAGTGGGCTATTTGCTTTTTGCCTTAAATGTTCATACTATACAGTTGATCTGTCTTGACTATTAAATTTCAATCCTTTAACTTCTACTTAACTCTCTTTCTTCATTTCGTTCTTGACCATTAATTTCAATTTTAGTTCTTTTAGCCTTTCCTTAACTTTTATTTTCTTAATCTTAGTTCCTTCTTCAACTTATTTTAACTTTGTATTTTCGGTTCTACATTCCCTTCCAATATGCATATTAACTTCCTTGAGCCTGATCAGGATTTACAAGATCAGTTAGATTACGCTGAGGTGAAGCTTAATCAAAAAGGTATTGAGTTAGTTCCCGTTTCGGGTTTCAAAAAGAGGGCGCGGGAATTCTATTATAAGAGGTATATCAGTCAGGAAATTTCGGGACTTGGACCTGATGATTATATCTTCTTTATGTCAGAGGCATATCAGCATCTCCAAATTGTCTTGGGAGATGAGGAAGTATGGGCACTTGATCGTGTCAGTGTAATGAGCAAACCGTGGAGGCGACGGGAGCTGAATTGTGTGTCCGTAGAGACTCTGGAGATGATTGACTTTTTCTTGGGGCTCGATGTGAGTATTTGCCAATTTATAACTCAGAATAACTGTTTGTTGTGATGAGGGCTTTAGGGGCACTCGAAGGAGAAAAAAAATGAAGGGTTTTAAGGGAATCAAGAAAAGAAGGGGGATGTTTATGAGCCAGAGAGAAAGAAAAAAAATTTTTTGATTTTAGTTCTTCCAAAAATTCTTTGTGGGGGACAAAGTGGAATGGGTGTGGGAAGAGCAAGAGGCCTTAGCGAAGCAACTCTGGGCTCTTCACTATGCGTGGTGGGATCCAGAAGTTGGTCCCGTGCTTCAAGGAGCATATAAGATGTTGAGGGGGCTAAAACTTCCGGAGTGTGCCATCTTCAAATGTGACACGCTCAGGAGCGCTGTGCTTAAGAACCTGCTAAAGGACTTCATGAATATGCGGGTATAATTTTAAATTGTGTTGATTTGCGCATATATATTGGGGTTGCGCGCGTGATATTTTAACTATGTAAATATGTTTTTATTTTATTTTTGGTGCGTGGTTACGCTTTTAACTATAAAAGTTATTATTTGAAAAGAGATTTTGCGTCTCTATTTCTTTTTGAGTTTTTGTAGCAAGTCAGAAGGAATAGGTTCACCAAAGAATGTAGGTGCTTTTCTATTACGTTGAGGTCTGCTTAATACTTCATTTGCGTCTGGTAAATTAGAAACATTAGGTGATTCTGTAGGTGTAGGATTATAAGGTGATGATGTGGGGCTATTATGCGTGGCTTGGGGGAATAATTTGCGTGTAGCTTTAAATTTACTAGTATTATCAGGTGGTGTAGAAAAATTTTCTTGCTGTGGGCTATTAGGTGAATACATATTTTGCATAGGGTAGGGGGTTGAAATGCGTGGGGGTAGAAAATTAGAAGAGCTTGTGCCTTGTATATGCGTAGTATTATCTGCTCGTGTTTGTAGCGATTCTAAGCCTGAATCTTTTGTTGGAGTAGCCTCAACGTTAAATGTTGGCTGTAGTGTAGTACTAGGATTAACAGTATATTGTGTTTCTACTAAGGGCCACTGTGAAATAGCAATATGTTGTGCGCCTCTATAAGCATTAGATTTGGATATATTATGCTTATTATATTGAGTATAATAATCATCCGTATCGTCTGGGACTATATAGTTCTCAACTAACTCTTGTATTTTTTCTTTCGGGTAATAAGGTACTATATGATTTCTATGCACGGTTTTCTTCTCATTTGTTTTATCATGTTGTATCTCATATGTAGTAATAGTTAGCATTCGTTGCACAGTGTAAGGGCCTGAGCGTAGCTCTTGTAGCTTTTTAGACTTTAGTAGTCCTTTAGAGTGATTTTCTAGTAGTACTTTTCTACCGTCAGGTATAGGCTTTCCGAGTTTAAATCTATTTCTATACTTGTGCGCTTTATTCGTAGTTTGTCTACATTTAGTGTAGGTATTCGAGTATATTGTTTTAAATGTATTCTCTCGCTTTAACATTTCGTTAGATAATCTGTTTTGTAACAATTTCTCTATCTTTTTGTTATTACAAGTTTCTTCACTATGTGAGTGTGGCGGTAGATTAATACAATACTCTGATGTGCATTTCTTTTGATTATCTCGTAGTAGTCCTAACTTTAGTGATAAGGGTATTTGTGGTTTCGTTCCGAATAGTATTTCATAAGGGGTATATCCCGTACTGTAATTTACTGCAGTATTGTGTGAAAATGCAAATTTACTAGTGTACTCGGACCAATTAGATCCACTTTTACTAATAAAATGTCTTAGGTAATTAGTCAAATGTTTATTTTGTACTTCTACTTTGCCGTTAGTCCACGGTGAATATGCAGTTCGGGGGCATAGTGTAATTCCCATTTCATTTGTGTAGTGAACGAAATCATTACTAATAAAAGCATTGCCGTTATCATGTACTATTTGTTGCGGTATACCAAATGTAGTTATAAATTTCTCTAGTTGATTTACTGTTTCGAGAGCTTCAGCATTCTTGCTAGGGTATACTTGTATAAATCTAGAGAAAGCGTCTACTATTACAAGACAAAATCTATTTCCTTTGCTAAGTGGTCGTAGTGGACCTTTATGATCAATATGAAGTGTATGTAGGGGTATAGCTTCTAATTGTCCCCATGGTTCTAAGGGTGCTTCGTTCAAGTCTTTGCGTGCTGACTTATTAGTTTGGCAACTTAAGCAATCTAACATTAACATTTCAATCCATTTAAACATACCGGGCCAATAGAAATATCGCTTAACTCTATTGTAAGTTGTGCTTTCTGCTCTATGACCACTAAGTTCATGCGTATGTGCGACTTCGAATATCTTTATAAAAAGCGAAAGTGGTGCACATATCCTAACGTCAAAAGAGCCGTCTTCACAAGGTTCGGAATAACAGAGTAAATCATATTGATTCTCTAGAAACAACAAGTTGAAATTATTCCTATAAGTTTGTAGTGCTTTAGATTGTTTAATAATATAGTCCTTTTCTGGAGCTTTGCCTACTTTTAGCCAATCTCTAACTTTATTTATCACGGAGTCGTTTATTTGTTCTTCAAGAATATTATCGGTGTCAAGATTAGCGTTTTTTGCAAAATCTGTAACTTTAGCTATTAAATCTAATGTATCTGTGTGGACATCCTTTTCTGAGATGTTTTGAAAAGCTTCTGGTTCAATAAGTTTCTTAAATTTTGTCCGTCTGATATAGTCGGCTTTAGCAGATTCTAATTGTTCAATAAGTGAGTTTTCAATATTACCTTCTACTAAGTCTAACCAATCTTGATCATCATAACCTTCTCGGTCATCACTTATTTCAGCTATTTCTTCTATCTCGGAATAGTAGTGATTATCATATTCGCTAGATAGTTCTGAAGTTAATTTCTTTATTTGATTTATTTGTGTGCCGTAGCGAAAACAATCAGAGAAACTGTGTATAGCATTACAGTGTTCATTTATGTAGTCTGGTGCATCATCTACGCTAAAGTCACCTTCATCATTTATATTAATAAGTTTCTTTCTTTCGCCTTTGACTTGAGCAATAATTGGATAACAGTCGTTAGCTGATGCGTCCTTATCGTCTTGATGCAATACAGAGTAGTTAACTTCTTTTCCGTTAATATGAAACTTTATATCTTTAGGTATTACTTTGTGTTCTAGTTGATAAAGTTTAGCATCTGCTAAAGAAACGTTTCGGCTAAGAATGTCAGGGAACGCTAAGTTTTTGCCTTCAGTGTATATAATTTGCAAGTTTTGGAACTTAGTTATTACAACTTGATACTTAAAGAAACGATGTGACATTTGTCCTCGTCGTGACCAAAGAAATAGAATTGGTCTGTGATCACAATATAGGTAAATTGGAAAAGGGGATCCAATAACACAAAATTCATATGTTTGTAATGCAGATATTATTCCGCATAGTTCTCTATGTTGAGGGGACATCTTTTGTTCAGCTTTATCAAATACTCTCGAGTTTGCTGAAATCATACGTTTTCTATCAGGAAAATCTTGTATAAGAACACAACCTGTTCCTAAATTAGATGAATCAGCATGTATATGAAAGGGATAGTCATTAGAAGGAAATGCGTTAGAAATATCGTGACAGAATCTTTGTTTAAGATCTGTGAATACCTTTTCGTGTTCTGGTAGCCACTTGAATAATGTTGTATCTTTAGTTAAGTCATATAGAGGTTTTGCATCTATGTGAAAGTTCAAAATATAGGTATGATAGAAACCCATCATTCCTAAAACTCTTAAAACTTCTGTTTTCGATTCTGGCGTTTTTAGGTTTCTAATATCATCTATGCGCGAAGCAATAGGCGATAGTCCGTTCTTAGATATAACATGTCCTAGAAATCTCACTTTTCGTAAGAAAAACATTGTTTTATCGGGGGCTGCTTTAAGGTTTGCCTTTCGAAGCAAAGAGTGATACTCTTTTACTATTGTGAACATTTCTTGTTTATCTTTAGCTTGTAGTAAAGTATCGTCTATATATGTTATGGCTTGTTTACGTTTTATAAGGGGTCCAAATGCATAACGCATTAGTTTGCTAAAGAAGCTGGGTAATGGTTTAAGACCATAATATCCTACTTGATAGGTGTACTGTCTGCCTCCTACAATAAAACTTGTAACCTTCTGTGTATCTTCAGTTAGTGGTACTTGATTATAAGCCGATGACAAATCACTACTTGTAAATATAGTTCCGGTTATTCTTGTCATTAGAACATTTAGTGGTTCGAGTGGCCAACTAGAATTACTTGTATCAGTTATAGAGTTTAGGTATCTAGCATCAATGACTAGTTTTACATAATCCTTCTTAGGTAATATGATGACGGGATTGACAAACCAACTATTCATATCATCGTTCTCATTGAGTTCTCTGATTATCCCTGCTTGAATTAATTCATCCATTAGTCTTTCTAATTTATCTCTGAGATGAATGGGTATTTTGTTTGGTCGTTGCTTTTTAAAGGTTGCGTCTTTCTTCAAGGGTAAATGGAACTTATGTTTAGTTCTGCCAATATCATACTTATGATGTGAATAGACATCATTATCCTGAAGTATTATTTCTATCAACTCAAACAATTCATCATCAGTCAAATCACTTTGCGTGAAATCAAAGTTATCTAAGAACCTTTCTAGATACTCTATGTCTTGAACTGTATTTCTATTTTGCTTAATTACAAAATCACTAACTGCCTTATTTATGATTCGGTTGCTTTGTAGTTTATCTCTAAACTTAGGAAACTGTTCGTTGACTTTAGGTCTACATAACTCTTTTGCTTCGGTAGAGAAGTCTGTGGCTAGTTCTCTCTCATCTTCTTTGCATTTTTCTATTAACTCACTTTCAATGATCTCGAGCACCTCTTCCTGTTCTAGTGTATTGATTTCTACTTTTTGTAGTTTATCAATATCATCCTTGCTTGTATACACATAGATAGTTATTCCTGAATTCTTAAAGATTTGTTCAATTAGAGAAGATATCTCTCCAATCCCTTCCGTCTAAACCACAAGCTATTTTTGGCATCGCTATACAGCGTAAATTTAGTCCTAGTGCATGATCTCTCATAGCAAGTAGTGTTGTTTTGATTGTATTAATTGTTGGCTTCTCATAATGATTAGCCTTAGTGATGACATTGTATACTAAGTTATTATCAGCTCTGAAAGTTATTATGTCACCTATATCACAGTTTCTACTTTTACAGTAGTCCTTTAATGAGGGTATTCTTTTGGAGATTGTGTTAGCAAAACCTTTTCTCATTTCTGCATCTGAGGATATCGTGTGCGCTATAGGCATATTAGAGTCAAATATAGATTGGGTACGAAAATCAATATATCTAATGCAAGAATTAGTTTGGATTTGCTGTCCTTCTTGTAAATTGTTTACAACTGTGTTCAGTATGAAGCAACTGTTATAGTCCTCACTTTCGTTTAGTATTGTACTTGTAAATTCGGCACAGTTTTTGATATTGTATCTTTGTATAGGTTTGTCAGTTATATCACACATAGCATAACCTATTATTCCTCTATTTATCTGTATTGGGTGATTCTTTTGATTCTCCATAAATATGGGTAGAAATTCTTCAGGTTGTGGACAAAGTGTGTTCACAAAGACTAAGTCAGTTTTTGCAACGTTAATATGGGGCATGAAATATGTTCCTGGTGGAAATAAGGCTTGACTGGGGTGCTTTTGCTTGTGCAATTGTGTACTTTTCTGTTGTAGAAAGATTGGTTGAGCTATGTTTAAAGCAGTCATCTCAGTTATGTATGGGTAATCTTTCTCATTGTTGAGTGAGCCTTAGCAAATTAGGTTTCTCTCAGTCTTTAATTCTACTGCGGGAATATCGAAGTGAAGTGCTTTCAAAAACAAATGACAAAAATCAATACCTATTATGTTCTGTCTCTGTTCTTTAGTAACGAATACTTTCTGGGGGACTGTGTATTTACCGTCAGTTTCGAAGCTAGATTGAATAGTTGTGTAGCCAAGCATTCTGATTGATGAACCAGTATATGTCTTTGAATCACAATTTGTATTTTGTAAATGCAAATTTTGTCCAAGGTTTACTAGAGCAAGGTATGTAGGATGGTTGATGATAGTGCAAGTTGATCCTGGATCAATCATGAACTCTACTTCTAAACCACTATTATTTTTAATGTCTCCGGTGGCAAAGTGATATAAGTTAAGGTAAATTCTTGACTTAGTACTACTTTCTTTAGTAGCGTTCGGAGACTTCAAAAGTTTAAAGGAAAGAAGTCCGTTATAGCATTTACGTAGTCATCGTCGCCTTCAACGAAACTTATTTGATTTGATTGTTGCTGAATATTGTTGGGTTTTGGTTGTCTTTGTTGTAGATTGTTATTTCTATTTGGTGTATAGAAGCTAGCACTTTGTTGTGGCTGTTGCTGTTGTTGTGGTGATGGTGATTGTTGTTCAAGATTTGGTTCATTATTTCTATAGGTATTTTGCTGAGGGAAAGTTTGTTCGTATGGTTGAGTGAATCTATTGCCATAGCTGCTAAAAGATGTATTTTGTTGTTGATAGTTAGGCTTGTTGAACCTAGGATTATAGTTTGAGTAGCCACCTCTTGGTTGATAGCCTTGGTTTCTAGGACCATTGAATCTTGTATTGCCTCGGTTATTCTTTCTATAATCATTAGAGAATGTTATATTTGGCCTCCTTGGTTCAACTAGTTCCTTTCTCAATTTGTTAACACTATCATCTATCTGTTTCTTTGTGCATCTAGAGATGGAATGACCATTGCTTCTGCAATAATCACAGAATCTAGTACTGTTAGGTCTGCCTTTTATGTTTGGGTCTCTAGGCCTAGAAGTATCTATGGCATTCACTTCATTGCTTTTGAAAAGACTGGTTAAATCGTTAATTTTGCTCTCGAGTGTTTTAAGTTTATCTACTCCTGTAGCTCCACTAGATTCTGTTGTTACAGAAAATGTTAAGTCTTTCACGACTAAGTGATCAACAACTGTGTCCAAGTTATTGAAGGGTTCTCAATGAGTTTCTCATGCGCTTTGCGTTTTAAACCTTGTGGTCTTAGTCCTCTTATAGCAAAATCTATGTATTTCTGACTTCGTTGTCTTTGTTGGATTTCTTTCTCTTTCCTTATATTGTCATCTCCTTCAATACTTGTTGGTATATTTTCTGGCCAACCTTTATCAACTCCACTCTTTATTCTATGTAGATAGTTCTTTATTAATTCTCCTTCTTGCCTAAATGTGTTCTCAACCTCAAGTCTAAATATAAATTGGTCTCTACCGTCTGTGAATCTTTTTATAAATTCATCTTTTAAAGTATTCCAATCTGTAGCATCTGTGACTTCATTTTCAAACCATTCTAATGCTGTATCAGTTAAAAGTGAGCCGAATAAGGATTGTTGCCTTTTATCATAGCTAGTTTGTGCAGCGGGTGCTGTAGGCCTAGTTCCTAGTGAAAAGAGTATTTTGTTTTCTACAGAGTTCCAAAAAGAAGTGGCATCCTGATTAGGATCATTGCCTGAAAAAGATACAAGTGAAAGATTTGGGTGTGTTATGGGAGTTTCAGGTGGGGGAGTAACGGCAGGTGGAGGAGTACTACCACCAGGACTGGCCATTGTTTAAAGGACTGAAGTTATTGTATTATTAAGAACAGAGGAATAGTTTAAATCAAAATCAAAAAAGGATTTTAGTGAGAAGCCCTTTGACTAGTTAACTTACACAGGTTAATTTCATGGCTTTTCTACAATAAGTGAACAAGTTAAATTTAGGCAGGCTTCTCTGATAGTTTAAATGAACAAGTTAAATTGAAGTTGCCTCTCTGGGACCACCATTTATACTGCTGGTCCGTACATTAGATACTTAAACGACGGGGTTAATCGCGGGACCACATGTATAACTTGAGAGTTCAACCCCTAGTTCTACTCTTGGTATATAGTTAAGTATTAAAGAAAGTTAAATGCAAATATGAATTAATGAGTTATGTTAAACAGCATCAAATATGAACCGAGCATGAAGGGATAGAATAGTTAAGGTTATTAATACTGTGAAAGCACAAGTTAGCTCAGGTTGAATTATTCTAAGTTAACTTGTAACTTAGATAGAATTTAAGAGATGTTAATTTATAACTTAGAGAAGTTAAGCTGAACTTACCTGATTTCCAAATTAGTGCTAAGTTAATATTTTATGACTTAGAGAGTTCTTAGTTAAGAACAAGTCACAAAATATTCTAAGTTAGAAAAATATCTCAAGTAAGCTGAGATTGAGCAAGGGAGCAATAAGGGAGTATGATTTTAAATCAGAAGTTATCAGGGACCAAAAAGTGTTTTTGGTTGAGCGTGCAAGCTCCTTTTATACTTGCGGACACGTGGTTCTCAAGTATCCTATTGGATAGAGATAACAGTGTCGACAGAGTTACCAAGGTTAACTTGGTGTTATCTGTGTGGCGTGATAATATCACGTCATAGTATTCTCAGTTTAAGTTAGTGGTCTTAAAATAGTAGCTTATTCAAAACTACTTAGTAATTTGTTCACACGTTAAAATGGACTTTGTCCAAATCAAGTTTGTGCTTCACGCACTATAACGTAAATTCTCAAAATAGCACTAAGATTATCAAATAGTGTAACTGAGTGTAGCACACTTCAGTACACATTTATTGCGATCACGAAACAAACAGTAGGACAAGCCCTGGAATTATAATTCAAGATTTTCATTGATTAGAAAATGCCTCAAAAGCCTAGAAACTGATTTTGAAAAACCATTTGCAAAATCATGAACCACAAACCCGGCAGAAACAGGAACTAAAAAGTCGAGATTCGCCTTTAAAATCCACAGAATTCTAATGAAACTTGCAATATAGAAATTGAAGAATAACTTACAGCACTAATTTGAACTTACTGCTTTAGCGTCATCATCGTGGGAAACCCTAGACACGTTAGCACTGCAGTAGGCCAAGCCTCTTCCTGTCTTGAAATCTCCACACAGACTGAAGTTGTAAAGTTTGAAAGACTCGAAGCCACTGTCAGTGAATACAGGCTTCGTCTTCAGAGTAACTGTTCCCTTGTTCAGCATCGACAGGTCAAGTTTCCGACCATCAGGCATTGTGAACTTGCAGTTTGAGCGGCAGGTCACACCTTCGGGGGAGGTCAAACCGGGCCCGCACTTCAAGCAGTACTTGTCATCACTGTTTCCAAGGGGGTTAACAATGAAATCTAGGAAAAGATCAGTACTTCAGTGCAATAAAGTGCGATTAAAAAATTATCGGTCAAAGCTACACCTCCATCCCCCCCCCGATAATTAAGTTTGGACTTGTTAATGGACAAGTACGCAGCCGGTAGCCCAAAACATAAACCAGTGAACAACAGTGTCAAAAAGCAGTAGCCTAATGAGATTAATTTAAAGTGCGTGTGTTGAAGCCCCATTTCAAATCTGTTTTCGGATAGTAAACAGCAATCACGTACCTCTATGAAAAATTAATCCTACTTTAATTGAGGTTATTCTAACATAACGTTGAACTATATCATAATCTAAAAGGACGTGACATTGTATGCTGGAGTGTCCATCATTCAAAGCATAGGTGAAGAAAGGCTAAAACTAGATACCCAAGACCAACAAACAGTAACAGCTGAACAAAACGGGGAAGTTTCCTTTTCCCAAGTGTAACAGACCCTATAAACTTGACATTTTCACAACCACGTAATGGTGTAAACCTTAATTTACTTGGACAGTTCCACCTGTTATTAGGCTAAACCACATTACAAGCGTCTACTGGTATCCAATTTTAAAGTAAAATCCTTAATGTTCGAAGCTGGCAGTCACTTCATGATTATTACATTGTAAAAGTGACTTTACTTACTTATACCTAATCAAATTAATTGCTCTCTAATTGAGTTCATATTAATTGTTCTGTACTTTTTTTTTGCAAGTGGCTTATTTCTGCATCACTTGTAATGCATGATTATCAGTTTGTTGCACAAAACGGTCATTCGGTTCTTGGCACAATTTTATGAAGACAATATTTGTTCACAAAGGAAAGGAAACAGTTCCCAAAACAGATATAGAGCCGTACACATCACTTGAAATCCAACAGATCCCCAAGAGCTTTGTTTACTGTTGTTTAAAAATTACCATGTTCAATTAGCTTCCTCTGAGACTCGAGGAGACTCTGTCGAGTGGCAGGATTAACTGGAATGTCCTGCGTTAGTCTCTCTAGACCAAAATGGTCTATCACGTCTTGTGCTACAACACATTACACAGCTTATGCACCATAATCCATAGCCATTTGATGCTTCTCAAAGCATCCTTTCCATAACTCTACAGTGGGTATAGTATACTCTTAAGATACATGATGGTTGAAGGCGGCTCAGCAATTTAACACTCTGCTCTCTTCCGCAGTTAAATTGATTTACAGTTTACAGAAGAGAACAACTTCGCTGAATGAAAATAAACACATTTACGTGTCGTTTCACATAAAGTAAAAACCAAAATACGCCACAATGAGGGAGGGGGGCTGTAACTTCACATTGGAGGGGAGGGGTATATTTCAGCCCAAATCATGACAGCAACCATTTTTTAAGAAAAACATTACGTACAGAAACATAAGGTCAATTAAGCAATATCTAAATTTTTTTAGTCGATTCAATGAGGATAATTTATATTTTTCTTGTTGCTTCCTTTTAACATACTTTATGACTATTACTCTGTATTTCAATATTTGCAGACGTGGAACTCAAGTATTATTTTTTATTATTTTCTCATTTAAGCTGCTTACTTGTGGGGCATTTCATGCACTTGTCCAATGGGGGAGCGTAGAACTTCCCAGGGGGACAGGGCTCACATTCCATGTCTTTACCAGAGCGTGACAACCAGTCATTGCTGTCATCACTGTCACTCTTGCTTCCACAGGATATACACTCTGAGGCACCTCCTTCCACAGTTCCTGTCACAGTCAGAACATGAGACAAGTGAAGGAAGCATTAATCAATCCTTCAAAGTGAAATCTGAGAAGACTCACTTTTCATAACAAAAAAAAAACAAGGAGCGGGGTGAAGTGGCCTTCTTTAAATTTTGCCCACAATTCATACGAGAGAAATAGCATAACCTCGAATACCACTCATTTAAAAGAGTAATTTATTTTAACTCAGTTACGACCTATTTTATTTTTCAGTTCTAGACTGTTTTTCGATGTAGGGACCCTTTGTTGCCAAAAGTTTGTCCAAAAACTGAAGTTGAAGAGATCTTCAGCTGATTAGTCTTAACTCCTCCTTTAAAGGAAATAAAAGCAAATTTCAGATTGCAGGGAACCATTTTTGACCAAAACATTCACGGGATTGAAAAGGCTTTTCAGTAGGAGTGTGAAATGACGTCACGGACACAATGTGGCGAATTGTATCCCTAGAATACCTAGAGACTAGTAAGGTTCGTAGAGGACAATCAAAAATATATCATTTGTCTATGAAGGACGTACCAGTGATTTTGATAGAGTGGATTTTCAGGTGGCTCTTAATGTGATCATGTGATGCCTCCTCCATCTCTGGATGTGCTGTCTTCTGGAAGGCCCACAGAAAACTCTGTGGTGAGTTGGACGCCACCTCGTGTCTAAATTGTCACAAGTATGAAAACGGTGCGCTCAGCTCAAAAAATTTTTAGCTGATTCTGTCGTCCTCTAAATAATCATCTTGAAGCTTGCCCCTTAATTAATATGGTCTTTTCTATTTGTTCCTGAAGCTTTCCAGGTAGGGGTTTCAAGCATTTGCAAACTCCAAAGGAAAGCGTATGATTTACTATCTATTAGCACGTGTTTTGCATAACGAACTGGGTTCCCAAAAAAATTCCCAAGAATTGCTTTCTACACAATGAATTTATATCTCCTCAGAAGTTTTGGTGAATCGCATACTAAGAAAATTCAGAGATTGATAAGGCTCTTAGAGAACTGCTTAGCAACTTTCTGCCCTTCGGCATTACCAGTTAAGGCCACTACCCAAGACGAAAAGTAACAAAATTTGTTGGTCAGACAAAAAATTGGAGAAAAAAACCAATAGGGCTGAAACAATTATTAAAAATTTGATAAAGAGCAATTAAAAAGGGACAACACTTAAGTAACAGAAACATCTGACGAACAATCTCAAATATACCCGGCAGATTGCCGGAAAACAGCGCCATTGATTCCCACAACACCAATTCGGGTTGAAAGAACAGAAACATAGCCAGCAGATTGTCGGAAAATAACCGCCTTTGATTCCCATTTCCAGGATTGGGATTGAAAGAAGAGAACCAATGAAAAAAACGAGTGATTTTAGTACACAAACAATTTCTAAGTGCAAACTATTTTAATGTCATTTTGGAGCTGAACACTCCTGTTTCGTAGTGAGACGACACAGGGGCTAGTATCAATACCAATGAGCACTAGAGATGGTAACTAAGAACAAAGTTCGAATACAGGAATCTAAAATTGAGCTTCATGGGTTTATCACGTTTCTATTTCGATTTCGTTTTTTGACACTGACTCGGTTCATTTTGAATTGGTTTGCTGAGCAACTTCTGTTTAAAAGCACTTTGAGCGAAGAATGAAACTAACCTAGAGAAGTCAAAAATATTTCAAACAAACTTTTATTCGACGAAGTAAAATGTAAAAAAAAAATTTGAGAGCAACAATCGCCAGTTAAGATGAGGGCTGCTATTAAAAATCAAAAGTAAATGTTCAAAGTTGGTATCAAAAGGGTATTAAATTCATTTTAATTAGGTTAATTAAAAAGAAGCAAGGAGAGTCGTTAATGTGCGTTTGCGCATAAATTTCCGACCCCGCTCATCCACATTTTTGGGATAAATGTCTACCAAATCAGGAACAGATAGAAAACCCCCAAAAATTCAAGTATTTTTTACAAAAATGCGTATGAACAGATAGATCGCCTCCAACAAAAAAAAATCGGTGGAAAAAAACCCACATTTGATTGATGCGATCAGCTATTATTAAGAAAGCAAGTCAAGACGAACAAAATCAAAAAACCATAACAAGAAACATTAAATCCATCCAAAACTTTGCCCATTTTTTTTCATAAAGAAAATTATTAACAAGCTCAAAAAAGCGTCAGAAAAAACTGAAAATAAATAAAAACAAATTGAATTCACTAGAAATGAGATGGGACCACTCCATTATAACGCTCGGTAACAATTACACAACAAATAACGAAAAAGTTAAAACATAGGCTTAATTTTTTAAAACAATTAATTTTAAAGTAATCAAAACCAATAGATAGCAATTGACACCATCCAAAATGTTTATGATCACATACGCCTTTGTAGTAGGGCACTAAGACCTGTCATTATTCAATTTTTTATGCGGTTACAAAAAAAACAAAAAGATAACAAAAAGTCAATTAAGTCGAAGCGGTAAAGTCAGGCTTTGCCCCACAAAATATGTTCAATTGCACCTTTCTTGGACGCCAGTAATGTGGTTTGCAACCTCTCATTAATGAGAAGAGGTAACAAAAACAAAAAAAAAGAAAAGGGCAAAACTAAGAAATAATTTTGTAGTTTTCAAAAACAATCATTTTCAAAGTCATGGAAGCCATTAGCTACAAAATTAAACGATAGAACAGGTTGGTTTATTCGTCCAAAGGAATTGATCGAGACCTCTAATTACTGAGAATATGTCTTACGTCTGCACAAAGAACGCCAAAGATAGACAAAAATCAAAAATTAGTTGTTTTTTTTTGCGAAAAACCGTGTCGAAGCCAAAAAAATTCATTACGAATTCTTTGAAAAAACATTACTTTTTTACACATGTACCTTCTCTCGGCAGCAAAAATGTCATTTGACATGTAATTAACAACTCTAGGTAACAAATAGACGAAAAAGAACAAAAATGCGAAGTTAAAAGGTGTTTTTTTTATAGAAAACAATTGTTTTTGAAGTCATGAAAACCATCAGCCCTCCACTCAAACCAGAATATAAGCTCAATTAATCTTCCAAAAATACCGATCAGACCTGTCATTGTCCAGAAAATGTCATAGACAAAGTAAAAAAAAATAAAGACAAATGTAAAAAAAATTCAATTAAATTCTTCGAGAAAGGGACGTCTAAGCCGTTAAAACCATAATCTATGCCTCTAAAGACTTCTACATTAACAATTGCACCTTATTCTCATTATCTTTAACGCCAATATTGTAATTTGTGATCTGTCAATAACGTGATAATGTGACAAGACAAGAAAAAAAGGTGAAAATGGTTCAAAGCCTAAAAATAAAAAAATAAGAAATCTAGTAGTATCAAAGCCAGAAAATCAAAATTTAACGCGTGAAACCGAAAAAAGATTAAATTTTAATTCAGTAGAAAAAAGAGCAAGAAGAAGCATTTTTTCGTTGCTGACACTAAGCTATAAGTTAAGAGAAAAATAGTGGCAAAGCTCAATAAGCCATTGTTTATTTAAAAAACAAATAATTTTAAAAGTCAAAACGGTCACAAGCTTTCGAGTAAATAAACTAGATAAATAATTTTGAATTCTTTAGGAAGCTAATTCAATCAATCACCAGTCAGTTTAGATTTGAATTGTTCTGTTCCTTAACTAACAAAAAAAAACAAGATTTTTTCTAAAAGACAGTCTGGTTACAATCCGAAATATTTTTGGATTGTAACAGTCCAAGATTGGACCAAGACAAAAACTTTGCTATTTCTGTTCGTCCACTTAGAACATATAATTGCTGCAAATGCCATAGATATAGACAAAGTATTACTATAAACAAGTCAAAAATGCTGCGTTTTTTTAATCATAGAGAAAAGTTAGCAAAAAAACGGCACAACTCTAATTCCAGAGCACTCTCAATGGAACTGGAAGTAGGAGTAGCCTCGTTTGAGTTTACAAATATTGTGTTAGTGGTTTTGAGTTTTTACTTCGGGCAAATTCAATCAGATAGTTTCAAAAGTCAAAACGACCATAATCTTTCGAGTATATTAATTTGGAACTGCTTAGGAAGCCAATTGGACCTATAAAAAGTGAGCTTTGATTTGTACTGTACTGTTCTGTCCTTCAAATAACGTAAAAGATCGAATTTTTTAAAAAAGAAGACGGACTGATTACAATCCCAATTATTTTTGGATTGCAACAGCCCAAGATTGGACCAAACTAGCCTTGCTATTGCTGCTAGACCTTGCTATTGTTTCGAATAGATATCAATAAATTGTTTGTTAAAAAATCAAAAACAAAATGCTGCGTTTTGGATAATCGAGTAAATTTAGCAGAAAAACGGCAAAATTTTAATTACAGAGAACTCTCAATGGAAGTGGAAGTAGGACTAGCCCCCCTTGGAGTTTACAAAGATTATGTTACTGGTTTTTGGGTGCGTACTTCCATCAAATTTTATCAAAGTGGACTAAAGAAGCTTACTTCGTGCTATTTTGATGAAAAAGGCTGAATTTTGAAATATTCAGTCAAAATCTTAGTCAAAAAATTAAATCAAAATAGTCAATGACACTTTTTTGTCTTTAAAAATAAAACCAACAGTACCATTTTTAACAAATTTAACATATTTTAGCAAAATTGACGAAATTGAGTCAATAGGCGCTAATACCAAGAGTTAAATTTTTAGCTTTACATTGTGGCTAAGCTGCAAAACAACCAATTTACGTTGAACAACTCAGGGGGAGCAGTATTTCACATAAGATCACGTAGACAACTAATTACCATAGCCGGCAGATTGTCGGAAAAGAGCCGCCGTTGACGCGCTTGATGCACATCGGGATTGAAACAGAAAAAGAAGAGACAAATCGACCGAAGTTATTTCACATTTTTTCAGTGTCAAAAAGTGTTTCAATTCGGCGTGCAGTTTCAGTTGGATTCTAAAAATAAACTAAATTCAGCTTCTAAACTGAAAGCTTCTTAGCATAATACCAATTTCAGCTGGCAAACACTAATGAACTTCGATAGCCTAATTCTCAACGACTTAATGACCGGGTTTTAACAGTTTATCCCGTCTCTTTTTATTTTGCTCTTTTGAACTTAACTGTATTCACTATCTTGCGTAATTCATTGAGTGAATGGATTTAAAAACCATTCAGTTGAAACAGTGAGTGAGTTAAGTCAGAAGTCAAACTATGAGTGAAAAGGGAAAACCATTTCAAGAAAAATAAGATAAAAGAAAAAAAAACAGAAAATCACTGTCAAAATGCCACATGTGAACGAAAAACCACTAGCAAGAAATGGAAATTTGGTTCAAACACAAACTAGGCCTAGAATGAATTATGAATCGATTGGGAAAACCACTTAAAAAAATCCGATAAAAAAACAGTAAAAATCAAAGTGAAATTTCCGCATGTGAACAAAAAAGCCACTAGAGAGAAAGCGAATTTTTGTTCAAACACAGTTTTCGCACTCTACTTGAGAATTAGAGCGAAAACGTCACGCCGCAAAACCACTCGCTTTTTCACTCCACTTCCTGTTTCGGCGTGACCAAAATCACTACTCCAATTTGACTTCAAAAATCATGAAAATGTGTGAACAGATCTTAAAAAAAGACAGTGCCCCAATATAATTCAAATTCTTTGAATGGTAAAAAGAAGAGCGCCTAAATAATAGCCGTTTGAGAGGCTGACGGCGGCTATTAATAATTTGAGTGAAAAACAAACGAGCCAGCAAAATAGCCGCCGTTGACCCCACTGACCGACGCAACAGATAACGAAAATGATACAAATTATTTTTTTCCATTCTCAAGAAGTGTTGTAATCTGGTTCACAGTTTCATCAGATTCGATAAGTACGTGAATTCAGAGTTCCTCTAAAAGGAGGACAATAAGCTTAATACCAATACAGTCAGAAATAAACTACAATTAATAGACTAAGTCAAGTCTTTAGTCTAAGTGCCCCTGCTTTATTATGACGAATCTCTGATTCGCCGAATCCTAATTCTCCTTTGATGCTTATAAAATTCATAATTGATATGTATTTAAATTGATATAAAGTAGTATATTTTTTAACCAATCAGAATGCAGTATAATTATTTCTAAAAGTGCTGGAACGAGAATAAATAATATGAGAGAGAGACTAAAAAACTGGATAATAATATAGTTGCATTCCAAGATTCTGTTTTTCCTAGTCGATTGGATTTGGGGATTTGTAGGCTGGAACCCGTATCCGCTCGCTGAAACAAGAAACTCGGTCTACCGACATTATATGGTGACAAGGGTTAAGAGTCTACCCAAATAATTTCGACATTTAGTGAAAAACGAATTTTCAAACAATCAGAATAAAACCATTATTTTTTGTTTGGTCTTTCAATATAACAGCTTATTAAATTTTGTTGAAAAATATTGTCGAAGTTCGTTGAAATAGGCGATTACAAAACAAAATTATTTTGAGATTTAATAAACAACACCTGATAATGAAGATCATTTGTTTAACTTAAAGTTATTCAGCAATTCGAAAACAATTGATTAAATTCACATTCTTCGGTTTAGTGGTTCAATAAAATTGGCTGGCCAAATTAATCCAGCATCGCATATTTCATTCTTTATTTGTTGGAGAATTATGTCTAAAAACAACTTTTTATCTCCAATGCCGATACAAGACACACGAATGATTATAACAACCCAGTGATTTCTCCGTGAGTGGCATCCCTAACTGGTTTCCTGAACACTAGGTTGACGTGGCTAGACCAACATTCAACTGCAGAGAAATCCTGTTAATCTTTCAAGCTGGGACAGAGACAAATAAATGTTGGAATGAACTGCCTACAAAACAACTCTGAACAAATGTTAGTAAAAACAAATTAAATCAAATGGTGCTGAGCATTCTTTTTCTTTAACTACTCGTCCCCTACCTCAATAGTGCTACTCTTTTTACCACTCACTAGTGCTATTCATTTTTAATGGTAACGTACTCTTTCATTAACCTCTGAAAATCGAGTTAAAATAAGCCTCGCAAACTTGCACTCCTTAACCCCTAGGGAGCCAAACAGAAAATAGTTTCTCTAAAAACCCAAACATGGCCTGAAAACCATTTCTTAAAATTCACACCTTTACAGGTAAATCAAATGAAAATTTTGATGAATTTGAAAGTCTGCTTCGAGCAGGCATTGCGGTTGGCGCAATTGCTGAAGCTCAGCAACCAGCATTTTTAAAACTCAACCTATCTGGAGGCGCTTTACGCTTCTATAGCGGACTAGCTGATGCTACCCGCAACGACCTCGATGACGCCTTAACATCACTAAGGGACCGTTATAATCAAACCGCGAATCAGGAGTTTCATAGAATTAAGTTCCATGAACGCAAATTCGACTCTGTTAAAGAGTCTCCAGAAGACTACATTGTCGAATTACAACGACTTGCATTAAGAGCGTTCCCTAATGTTGCTGCAGGCGCACATGGCGCAGCCATTGATCGCGCGGATGAACGAACTCGAAGAGTGAAGGACGCTTTCATCCAAGGAATGCCAATAAAATTCAAACGCAAGCTTCTGAAAGAACCACAAGAGCGAACTGTTGAGGAGCTTGGCAGACAAATCACAAGAGAGCTGTGGATTATGAACGCATACCCAGACGATTCATATCCAGGAGCTTTCCAACAACCGGGCTATTCGGATGACAACACTGTCCAATTAAATTTGCTACAAAATAACCAGGTGAAAATGCATGACGAACTCAGCAAGAAGCTGGACAACATGACATCTCAGCAAGAAAACAGTATTCATAATTCTAATTCCAACCGTGGACGCGGATCCTTCAGAGCCTACAACAGTCGAGGAAGATCGAATTGGCGAGGAAATCCAGGAAGAGGTTATTGGCAAAACAATTCAAGCAATTATCCGAACACAGGAAATTATGGTAACCAGGGCAACCGAGGTTCACCTCATCCTAACAGGAAACTGTTTTGCAGACGATGCGGAAAATACGGACACACACAAAGTAACTGCTGGAGTGTTCCCCAGACTAGGAACATAGGCCAGTCTGTTCCATTCGACCACAATCAAAAAACTAAATAAGCCACACAAAGCCCACACACGTAACATGTATTCTCTCAATGAACATAACATGCAACCTTTTGATTTTTATACAGAACATGTAGTCTTTTTATATTCACTTGAAAGATCAGAAGATAATTGCCCACTCACCATGAGCGTAAGAGCAGGACCTCTGACGCTTCCCGTCTTGATTGACACCGGTGCTTTTACAAGTGCTCTGTCAATAGATAGTTTTAAGCAGATTGAGCTTCAATCACCATCTTCCATTAGAAACAAAACTTCAAAACCAGATTTTAAAGTATGTGTAGCATCCAACGACCCCGTCGACGTCCTTTTCTGTTGTGAAATCGAGTTTGATTTACCTGTAGGTTCCTTCATTGAAAACTTCCTCGTGCTTCCTGAAATGAAGGACATATTACTTGGAATATCTTTTTGCACCAAAAATAACCTCGTAATAGACTTTCAAAACAGACTTTTGAAATTGCCCGATTTCACTCTTCAACTGAACAGGTTAAAAAAATCAGATGAAGCAACCGAGAGACTAAACAATAGAAAACAAATTGATTTGTTCCTTAATAACTGCGAACAACTTAACCCATTTGAACAAAAGTTTGTCTGTGCCTCAGCCCAACTTCCAGTCTGCCTACAATCTACAACAGGCATAGTGGAGCCATTAAACTCTGTTGAACAGGAACATGAAATTTGTTTAACCAGCTCACTAGACACTTTTAACAGCGATAATGAGGTCTACCTTGGAATAATTAACGCTTCGCCCAATCTAGTACTCCTACCAAAGTACCTTAAAATTGCTAAGTTTTCCATTCTCACCACAGAACAAGCCAATTTCCTTCTACCTGTTGAACCAGCAATCCTGGCTCAGCAGAAATTCCATAAACACATTTCGCAGCTTCTCAAAGATAACAACTATAGACAACATAGAGTAAAAGCACAACAAAGTAAGACATTTTGGTTTCCTACACCAGAGACATGTGAACGCCCAGATGAGTTAAATGGAATAGAAAAAACCATTTTTCTTCAACTTCAAGAATTCAGAGAGAAGGAGAAGCTGAACCCTTTCTCATCTAAAGAAGATAGAGTAGAATTCTTAAAACAATTTTTGTGGGAATCAACTTTACTAACAATAGAGGAAAAGACTCAGCTTGAAGTTCTTGTAGAGTACCATGACATTTTTGCCAGGCATCGTCTCGATGTCGGTCGAAATGACGTTTTCAAAGTGAAGCTCACTCCAGAACACGAAAGACCAGTATACACTCAAAGCCCACCAACTCCAATTCATATTAGAGATGAGCTACAAATAGAATTGGCTCTCCTTCAATACTACGCATCATAAAAACTCTTCCATTTTCAAAATATTCGTCAACAATTTTTGCTCAGAGGAAACCATCAGGCAAATTACGTCTTCTTATAGACCTAAGAAAAATCAATCACTTAATTAGGCACGATTACGACGCCAATAATTTACCCATTTCAACCCTTTCAGACGCTGGTGCCCATCTAGCAGGGAAAAAGTATTTCTGCAAATTAGATTGCTCGCAAGCGTACTTTGTTCTGCAAATGGCAGATCCACAGTCCATTCAAATGCTGGCATTTAATTTTGCCTCTCGAACTTACGCATTTACGCGACTAGCACAAGGCCTCAGTAGAGCAGTAATTGCATTCTCATCGTTCATGCGGCAACAATTAGACAAATGCATCCTTAATGACAAATGTTTCCAATATGTCGATGATGTTGGAACTGCGGCAACAGATGCCAAAGAAATGATAGCAAACCTCAAAGAAATTTTCGAATGCATACGCAAGAGTGGACTTAAACTTTCACCACAGAAATGTGAATTCGGTAAGGGTTCTGTTACTTTTCTCGGAAGCAAAATCACATCTAGCGGAATGGCGCCAATCACTGAAAAAATAGACAAGTTTCTTCATTCCCTAAAACCACCGCGTACATTGAAACAAGTAAGGAGATTTATTGGATTTTGTCAATTCTACAAAGCGTTCATACCTAGACTAGCTGAGAAGCTCCTACCATTTTACCAATTACTTAAAAGTGACACTGAATTTGTAATCAATTGTGACCACATCTCAACAATAGAACAGATGAAAAAAGAACTCAAAACAATCTGCGAGAGTAGTCTCCGTTTACCAAAGAAAGGTCTAGAGTATGTAATCCTGGCAGATGCTTCATTCTACGCTGCAGGATATGTTTTGATGGTCGAAGACTACACGATAACCCAAAAAAATGAGACGAAACAGTATGCTCCAGTTTGTTTTGGATCTAGAGTCTTTCAACCCGCACAACTGAAACTGTCAATTTACGCAAAAGAATTCCTAGCAGTACATTTTGCATTGGACAATTTTGCTCATCTTGTTTGGGGAGCAGATAAACCTTTACTTATTCTCACAGACAACAAAAGCCTGACTAGATTCTTCCAAGCAAAAAAAGTTCCAGCATCCTTATGGAACGCCGTAGACCATGTTTTGTCATTCCGATTTGTACTTGGTCACATACCTGGGAGAGCGAACTTAGCTGCGGATTACCTATCACGATTGCCGATTGAAAATTCGGAAAAAATCACATTACTCCTCCGAGATTGAATACCAACTACGGATGTATGTGTGGAACTTAAAGCACAGACACCAGAAGTGGACGCGCAACAGGAAGAAACCGATTATCTAGAAGACGAATATCAAAACCTGTACTCATTTACGGAGCTCGACGAACACAACTCGCATGAACTCACAAGTCTAACCAAATTCTATTACACCACTCAACTTAGCGCCTTAGCACAATCAAATCCTTTAGATACCATTGACTTGTCGGACAGACTGGCTCCGCTAAACATATCCCAGGAGCAGAACACAGATGAAACAATTTACCTCGTTAAGAGATGGCTTCTTAATGAGGCCCCAATCAATACTCTACACTCAAACGAAGATACAAAGAAGTACACATTAAGCAGTTACCAAGAGTTGTGCTTCAGAATAATGTACTTTACAGAAAATTTTTTGATCAAACAGGTGCCAGCTTTATTCTTCAAATTTGTGTTCCAAAACACTTACAACAGGAAATTATCTTCCGCTCACACAATACAAAATTTAGAAGCCACAACGGAATTGCAAAAACTCTTCAGGATTTTCGACTCAAATTTTACTTTCCAGGCTATCATGAATTTATTGTTGACTACATTGAAAACTGTTTAACATGCTTACAGGCAAAGTCAGTGAAGATCAAAACAATTACTCCACCACTGCAACCAGTTGCATCTGAACAAAATTTTCCCTCGGACATGTTACAAATCGACATTGTGGGACAGTTGCCCACTTCTCACAACTTTAAATATATATTAACTGCAATCGACGTCTTCAGTCGATACCTATTTGCTATACCAATGACTAACCAAGGGGCAGAAACTACTGCAAAAGCTTTACTCTCAATATTCATGCGACATTCCTATTTTCCCAAAGTCATTCTTTCTGATCTGGGGACAGCTTTTACGAGCAATCTATTGGCAGAATTAGTACAACTACTCCAAGTAAGACTCAAACACGCAACTTTGAAACACGCTCAAACTATTGGATTACTAGAACGAAGCCATGCAGCCTTAAAAAGGGTACTCAAAGTCAATGAAAATGAATGGTCGTCTGACTGGAACAAATATGTTCACATAGGTTGTTTTGTGCATAACACGTCACATCACTCTGCTATTCAGTGTACACCATCTCTTCTCTTTCATGGACGAGATCCCATTACACCAATCGACCTACGATTCCAAACTTCAACCAAGAGCTTACCATCAAACAATTACCACTATATAACCACACTCCACTCAAAAATGTCTGAACTTTTCAGCTCAGCACGCGAAAACGTTGTGAGATCTTATCAGAAATATAAAGCGTACTACGATAGAAAATGTGCAGCAACTCCATTAGAGGTTCATTCATATTGTCTGCTACTTGACCCAAAAATTACAAAGCCCAACCAGAGCTTTGAAAAGCAAAAAAACAAAGTGGCTACCATTGTACCGCGTTGAAGTGAGAGTTACAAACAATAATTACATCGTGAGAAAAACTAACACCAAATTCACACAATGTGTACACCGCATTCGATTACGACCCATCAAACCAAAGTACGACGTTCAAGACTTGGAAAGCATAGATCCAGCCGAATTTGTTCAAGATCCAACCATTGACGAAACACAACAGGAACCGATGTTATTTGACGAAATTCTTGAAAAAATGTTAGACAACGACCAAAATGAAAATATCAAAACCCATCACCCAAAAGTTTCAATCAACGAGAGTAACAATACCACCGTAACGATACCTCTACCTGAAATCCAATCCATTGAACGACCAATGAACGAGGATGACGAAGCATTCACCGTTGTGGGGCACACATTACCTACGCCAACTCAAGTTGGACACTCCGCCGACTATATAGAAGTGCCCCCTCACATTGAAGCAGCATGTAGCCGACAGAAAGAACGCATCCATTCGCGATACAATTTCAGAAAAGGTGATCGAATGACCGCCGTCCGAACACAATGCTCAGAACAGCTAAACGCAAGACCTTTACAAACAATTTCATTGAAAAGTGAAACCAAGGAAGCAGAAAGCCGAATTGAATTCTACTTTGTCCCAAACGAGGAAGAACGCGACGAAAGCGATGTAGAAAATAGTGATATCGGAATGGAGACCAACGATAGCAGTTATGACGCATGCTTACAAAATCAAGAAGACCGAAGTGACGTTGAAACAGGTTCTTTAGATAGAACGACAGTTTTCACTACAGATAATGACATGGATGAACTTAGAGAATCTGACAAGACCAGCAACCTGTTTATTGATGATGAACCAATTGCGTTGGACCTTTCATTTGCAGACGAAGGTGAGAGTTCTACAATCTCCTTTTCACCACACATACCTGAGCCACACGATGATGAAGTACTGGACACTGCATTTTTTCCACAATTACATAACTACCTACTAATGCAAACGCAGCAGATCGCTCAACCCTCGTCAGATGAAGTGGAAATCAGTACACCCATACGAACAATTACTGCGCAACCAACGCCCAATGCTGGATATCTGAGTCACTCTACTCCTCTCCCTACACGACGAGAACAGCAGAATCGACAAACAACTGACGCAGAGAGATCAGATATGACTACACCGACGGCCAACACGTTACGTCGAAGACATAGATTAAGCACAAACTGGAATAACCTAGAAATGCAAGTTGTGAGACAACAGAATAGCGACGGTGAGGTTGAAACTTTCTTAACTTTGGGTCCTAGGACACCTGACCGAGAATAGTAAAGCAACAAATCAGATGAATTTACCAGCAACTGAAGCACAGGTTACCTTCTGCAGACAAATGGTATCAGGGATACCGTCGTAAAAAAACCGTGCACTGCTTCAGCAAAAATATTACTGAACGTACAGGGTCACTACTGTAGATATTCGGGTCTCTTTTTTTACCTGGACATCATTCCGACCTGCTCAATGCTTTCAGATCTACACTTGACAAACACATTAAAATTTGTACCTCGTAACACAGGTCTGCAAGGTTAATGCTTTGAGCAAGATTATTTTAAACCTTCGCAAACGAACATTCCGGAATGCTTTAAAAATCTAACTCAAATATAATTAAATGTTTCAACAAAAAAATAACCTATGATTGACACTCATGCATGCTTAAACTGTTCAAGAACGCACGAAACTGATCACTCCTAGCTGCTGAACAACAATCTATTGAAACTATTGAATTTAAACAAGACTATCTGCCAGAACACGCTGATAATGCTTTACTAATAACTCGAAACAGGAGTCAAGACCATTATTTTAAGCATTAGATCTAAGGTTATTACAACTACCTCACTGAAATCTGTCAACCAATGTTCACTGTTCTCTCATACAAGCAGCACTGCTTGAGATTTGCGTAGTGAAAGTATTATTGAACTTAAACACTCAAGGCAAACATGAAAAAAAACAGAGAAAAAAATCGTCATAAAATCAACTGAAATAAATCCAAATAGAAATTTAAAGGTTCCTCATGTAAGCTTGAAGTAGCTTAAAAGTCAATTCAGAGCAAGACAACCGTTTATTGAAACCTTAGACCAGCTATCGAAGACCAAAAGTCTGAAAATTTACTAAGAAGGGACATAGAAAAAAAATTGCCACAAAACAACATCAATAAAACAGCACATATATTAAGAAAAAATTAAAGTTTTGCCGTGCAAATACAACCCCAGGTCTAGCAAAAACGACTGCAAAACTACCTTACTATGTCGACCCTTAGACGCCAGTACGAAAAAGCAAAATTTAGAAAAATGAACCAATTGCGTTGGACCTTTCATTTGCAGACGAAGGTGAGAGTTCTACAATCTCCTTTTCACCACACATACCTCCGTCTGTGACACCCGAACGCCATTACGAAAATCGGTATAACTCCTCAACCACTTAACCGAAGAACCTGGATTTGACAAATGGATACTACATTTACTAGTACTAACTGCAGAAGCAATTAGTTTGAAATTTGCACCAACTTTTTTTTGGTATACTTTCTGTGCGACACTTCGATTCCCCCACTACTACCTGTAAGTTTCTGACCAATCAAACCAAGTTCCATCTTCAACACTAGGTTGAAGCTCAATCGCCAGGCCTTTAGACCGTCATACGGTTGTTACTTTATGTTTTCCTATCGAAATAATTGACATTAAGTATGTTTTATACTGAGAATCATACTGAAAATGTAACATTCCTTAACGAAATATGGTGAAAAACAACAAAAAGATGGCTATTTCACCATAACTTTTCCAGTCTTTGGCATCACTTCCGCCGTTGAACCTTCCTTAGAGGCTCCTCGCACTCCATTAAGCATCCTGGACCCAGATACGTTGCGTCATCTCTGAACAAGAGTAAGTGTTAATCAACTTTAGCGACAAAAATACTTATAATTTTTCTAGTTGAAACAATTCAGCCTTTCAGAATAGCTGCTAACCCATCAAGAGGCAGTTCAAGCAGCGGCTCACAATGCTGGGCAATCCGATTCTTTAATTTCTGCCACACAACGTGCAGAACGAAGGCAGGTCCATATTTTGAACCTTCCTTGTGCGGATAGTGCACCCAAGCTCCACCTTCAGGATACTGCCAGTAGACAATTACGTCTACCCCAAGAGCGATGGCAGCGCCCAAATACTAAGCAATGCAGTAATCATGTGAGAACATCTTCAGAAATTAGATTTAGTAGTACACTAAGGCAACTGTTTTTACCCATTGCTCAGTCAGTCCATATATCCTGCCTTTCATTTCCTCGTGAACGAGAAAAGCATTGACGCTCTGCTTCATTGTCTGAAGGCAGTACTTTTGGAATTTGTCAGTTTTCAAATTATTTAAATGAGTTATGAACTAAGTGAGGGAAGCAAACTGTACATAGAAAACTACTTTACTTGATTTATAACCAGTCAAATGAAAGAAGAGGGATGAGACTAGACACTCCCCCTTTCCTTCTGCATTCTTCAATCTGATATTCTGCCGTTCTGGCACTCCCAGTGTGACACGATATCTCTGCTCTTCTACAGAGCAGCGCCAGAACTGGTAGCCCAAAGACTTGCAGAGATCTTTCCGCAACTGAACTGGTATACCCGTACACTTGGGCCTGTAATTCTGGTTCTTCGCCAGAAAACAGGGTACACAGTGATGTATATAGCTACAAAAGAAAATTAATTTCAGAAAATCTAAAACGAGATTACTCCTACGTGTGTTTTACCTTTCAACCGCAATTACAAGACCACCCCAAGCTCTGAGCAGCCTGACGCCGCTTCTCCGGAGCGCATTCATAAGCGCTTTCATGGAAGTACAATGACTTCCATCACCCGGCTCGTGCAACTCTTCAATTGCACGCTCAAACTCCGAATTCAGAGGAACCAGAGCGTTTTCGTAATGTAGTGCACCGTTTATTAATTTAAACTTTCTGAGACGTCCTAAGAAAATTTTACGCAGTGAGCTTGAATCAAGCGCTTCGCGGTTCTTCAGATTTCTGTGCTCTAGCTGGCTCATTATATTCATGTAGAGATTGAATTCTATTACTAAATATACAATACATAAAACGGATTTTTTGCAAACAAATTGTAATTTAATTTAAAAAAAAACATATTATAATAATAAAGTCAACACCCAAATTTGATTTAAATCATTTCTTTTTGCCCGAAAACTGAAATAATTGTTATTTTTGTAATCGCCAATGAACACCTTAACTACAATAAAACATTTAAATCCAATTGAACTTCCGACATAAAACAGAGTCCCTTCCCAAACTGAACACAGCATTTGTCTTTGATAAAAACGTATTTTATTTTTTCTTTACTCACCTGCTCTTGTAGAAATTGCTACACTTTCTGTTGATTGTCCGCCTGTTACCAAAAGACCATGCGGTACCTTATTGTGTAAACCATACAATCTGAAATAATTCAAAATTGTCTTCAGTTCGTTTGAAGATATATAACAAAAGCGCAACGTTTAATTAGTTAACTCAAATTCACTCAATAAAAAAGGAAAGCCCGAATTCAATTGACAAGTTGTACTAAAACAAAGAGAAAATTCAAGTAGAGTACAAGTAAAGAGTAAAATTTAAGCCACTCTAAATAAAAAACAAGTCACAAAGAGTCAGTCACAGTAACCAAAGTTGCTTTGCTAAAAGGCAACAAAACAGTATTTTAAAGCATTTCTAAGCTTATTCCTTTGGAGCTTTCAATTGATTCCAACACTTCTTCGCCTTCTTGTACAAAACAATAGTAAACACACAGACATTACAAACAGCAAGCTCAATGAACAGCCCGAACCACAGATCACACTGCTGGCTGCTGCCTTTCACAACTAAATTTTCTACTTCTAGAACTGGACACTCAGTTGCACGTCCAGGAACTTGCGATAAAAAGACCCCCTTTTCCATGAAATAAGTAGCATCTTTGCAACAAAACATTTGAATACCATCATCTTTCACAATTTCATTACAGTTTTCCATTTTCAATCTGTAAATGCACTCGGTTAGTCCACTTGGAAATTGCTAAGTTTTTTGACCTCAAAAAAAATTTGGTCATAAATTAACCCCTATTGCTTATACTTAGAAAGCAAACCGGCTAGGCGTCCGGTACGATCCTAACTGGCACCACACAGTCCTCAACAACAACACCGTTGCGATGCAACGGTGGCAACACCGGCCAGAGAAAAAAAAGAAAAAAGAAAAAGCAAAAAAAACTGAAAACAAGCGAAAAAGGCAGGGGAACAAAAACGGAAGGAAACATTTAAAAGAAAACAAAAAAACTACTTCTGTGTTTAGAGACATCATTATGAACGATCAGTACGTGGACTTTATGATATCTCTTTGCTCAGAATTACCCTTTTTTACACAATTTCATGCGAATAAATTTGTTTTGGCCTTTACTGAACAGAATTCACTTCAAATCTTAACATCTTTCTATTCCGAGGATCTTTTATTTTACATCTTAATAGTTACACCCGACTTTGAGGAACGATTCGTACTGTTACTTTCCCTTGAAAGTCTTGACCAAATTTTAATTCTAAAGTCCAGTATCAAATTTGGCAAACACATCTTGATTTGCTGGAAATACCATATCAAAGAATAATGTGACCTCTTATTCTTTAATAGCTGGTTTTCAAATAAATTTCCCCAAAATACTTCATTTTTCATGCTCCGTGACGTACTTTCTAATATGATATCAACTGTTGTCAAAACAACCCATTTTTAAACCGCGTGATTTCTTCCACGTCATTGTTTGTCCCAGCAACCAACAAAATACGGCACCACCTGCTGCAATTTAATCCTTTTTTAATAACTAAAGCGGAACGTTTGTGAGGTCGAGAATTCCAATAATAAGCTTAAGTACATAGGCAGGTGCTACCAAATAAAACAAAATTCTTTTGTTTACGTTGTTACACCTGCATCTACGTCAGCAACCGTAAACAAAGCGAACCACGATACCTTTGCGACAACACATGAACAACCATTGCAAAACTTGGAAATTTTACCTAGCGCTGGTAATTACGAACACCTGCCATACTTTCCGCTTCAGCGGATTTAGAAAAAACAATATAAACAATCTGAAGTTTGTGCCCCGACTGAATCCCCTGAATACGCAACAGCACGCTTATTCCTACACAAAAATTCGATTGAGAAGTTTGAGTACTCTACTAAACAGACAAAAATAAATTCGAGTAAATAAACGATTGCTTATTTGTTATTTTTCATCAGAACTTTGATTTCAAAATTCTTTCACACGCAAAAGCACAAAGAAAAAGCGAAATTGATTATTATTAGCTTGAAGCATTCCTTATTTTCCAGCAACCCTTATTTCTCAGCAACCCGATTAACGATGCAAAACGCAGAACTTTTTCAACTTAAACTTAAATTCGAAAGCGAGATTTATGAGATTAAACATTTTTTCTACCCGGATTCAAAGAATTTCATTTTGATTAACCTCGAAAAGGATTTCGAGCCCAGCATTCTTATTTTCTGGACACACAAATACAGCTTCAATTACATCAAAGATTTACTAGACCGTTCTAGGGAAACGTTACAAATTGACTCGATGTCTATGCCTCCCTACATGCACCTCCGTTAAAAGAAAAATGCGCCTAGAAATAAATGATCGAGTTGGAGCATTGTCACGAGTCCAACTGGTCCCATCTGGTGCAGCCATAACAGGTAATTTTGGTGACCGCTCGAGAGAATATTTTGTACATATAACGGATGAACTCTACCCAACATTCCGGAGGTTTAACAATAGTACAAAAACTGTGAATGTTACTTTCAACAATCCAGCCAGTAATTTCAACAGAAATCACATATTGATGGAGCGATTATAAATACTATAACCCCACACAGTCCTCCACTTTCCGACCTCTGCGAATTGGAAAAAAAAACCAAAACGATGAAACTCATTGCCTTTACGCACCTGGTGACCAGCATCGCTGCACTTAGAGACTCCCAAAGAGGAATCCTATTCAACTTTGACAGGAAAATTCTCCTAGCGGAGCGCTATATCAACGCGGAGTTTGTTCTGCCGTTTCCTTCTCTTAATGCTTCGTTGCAAAACTACCTGGATAAATTCGCCGCCACACTTGACGACCTGTGGAAAGTTGATACAAATTTATGTCAACTCAATTTCGCAAGAATGAGCAAAAGCAACCTGACAATTGAGTGGACACTCAAACAAACCCGATACGAGCTGCAACTGGCAAAGAGGGACTTATCAGCGCACATCAAGTCCGAGCAAACACTTTTAACCCCAGCAGATACAAAACGTACTTCATTTGACAGGGCAACACGAGTAGCGCCAATTACGTTCGCTGCAGGGGCAGGTCTGTTCGGCCTCGGACCTAGTAGTGGCTCAACCTTGTCATGTGCGCTGACATCAATCCTGGGTTCATGCTCTGCAGGAGACAGTAATCTGAACAAACAAGCCCTTCTACAAACGGTCGACCACGTGAATAAAATGCAGAAGCGTTGGTCGCAAGTCCAAGATAGAAACAATCAAAGACTATTCGTGTTAGCTTCGACGCTGACACATCTGCGACGACAACAAGATGAGATTACGAATATTCAGAACGATAATAACAAGCAAATAGAAGAGCAAATGAAAATTTTCAATGCAAATATCCACAAATATAGAAACTGCCATCAGTACTTCTATACGAGAACGTCGCTGAACCACAACTTAGTATCTCTACAAGGCATTTTGAGCACACTATACACTATTGCGAAGAGTTTTCGCGTAGCATTGTACACATTTCAGTCAAACCTGTTCCAGAACTTGGGTCATATGGCGAACGGATTTCTCCCAATGGCACTCTTCCCAAAAGAACAGCTTACCGAAGTTCTTGAAGCCATCGGAAGACAACAATTGCACTCCACGGATATGCTCTCGTTGGCTATACCGATTTCTAAAGTTTTATCATATTACGAAATTCCGCTGCTTAAAAGCGTAATGAGTAATGAAATCGGGATCATTTTTACGTTAGCGATACCTATGGCGACAAAATCTACAGTGCTGAATGTTTACAATGCGAAAACGATTCCAATGCCCACAAATGGCAGCCACGCCATACGCTGGGGAATTGAGAGCGAATATATTGCAGTTACTGAGAACCGTCACTTCGCTGCGATACTGACTCCGAGAGATCTTGAGAACTGTATTGGATCAGTTAGCTACAGCGTCTGCCAAAATGGTTTCTCTTTGCAAAAAAATAAGGATTCATGCATTGCTACCCCCCTTCTCTTTCAAGACGAGTACGAAGCCTTGGAAAACTGTAGGGTGAAAAGCATCAAATTGCCTCGAAAGGAGAAGGCCGAAAATCTTGGATATGGGCGCTGGCTAATCACAAGTGCAAATCCAGATTTCCTGATGACGGAGAGGCCTTCCAACTCAACAGGCTTGGCTGATGTTAAACACCACCAGGGATGCAGTGCGTGCGTAATAACATTAAAATGTGGAAATGAACTCGAAGGAAACAACATTTTCATCAAACCGGATTTCGCCTCCTGTAAAACGACAGGTGCAGTAAGGCTCAATATCGAGCTATCACCACCATTGGGCAAGTTATTTCAGCAATTGCCGCCGTTGCCAGAGCTCCCCAACAGTAATGACTTGGGTCAGGCCCAGGAAACTTTGTTAGAAGAGTTTCAGCTGAACCTGGCAAAAATCCCAACGAATTACAGACGAAATCAGCAAAAATTAGACGAGCTTGCGAAACCAATCGTTTTTAAAATGAGGGAACTCAAGCCACATCTTAACGACCGTTTCTCTTCCTTTATTGATTGGAAGACTTCGATTGGACTCGGTGTTACCTCATTCTGCATATCTCAGTTGCTTCATTTCGGCTATGTATACTTACAACATCGTTTCATTAAAGTTAACAGGCGTTTTCCATTTAGACTGAAAGTCGGGGAAAAACGAATAAAAACTAAGCCAGTCTCAGCAGTCAGTACCGAGGACTACCGTTATTTACAGCAACACCCCGAGCACATTATTCACAAATGTTCGATAGTAGTCCCAATTCACGAGAGTAGTATCATCAGATTTGAACCACCAGAACACATTTACGCTCAACCATTGCTAAGCGCAGCACCAGAAGCTCCTCCAAGATCATTCTACCCCACAATTCCACCAGCTCTGCCCGAGCGAACTGAAGTGTACTCCAACAGAGGCGAGTGCACCACCCGCATGATTTAAAATTTTATAAAAACGCTCACATGTAAATTTTGTATGGCTGTGTGTTGGGTTTTGGAAAACTCGTGGCTTAAAAGAAAAACAATTCATTTGTAAAAGCAAAATTTGTGCGAGGTAACCATTGTTACGCAGTAGCATAGCATAAACTGATTACGTTATCTTCATAAACTTTTATGTGCAGCACAAGTATTAAACATCCGCTACTTTATGGATAGATGCTCTCAGCAATTTTATACTTGCTTGTTGATTATAGCAGTGTTGCCAATATAGAGTTGTTCTAATGTAAATATCTTGTGCATTATGTTTCATTGTTCTGTATCTAAACAGATTTCAATTCATTTAACTTGTATTGGGTGCCCGAAAAGGCAGAAAAATATCAAAAAAATACAGAAAACATATAAGTGGAAAAAAAGACAAAAAATTTGTTTTCATTTTGTAAGAAAAGGAGCTGCAACCATACTAAATTATTCACAGCTGAAAGATGCTTTCTGATTTAGCAATATCTGTTTCACAATAAAATCGCCGTGCTAAAAGGAAAAAAAGCTGGCCAGTATGACGAATCTCTGATTCGCCGAATCCTAATTCTCCTTTGATGCTTATAAAATTCATAATTGATATGTATTTAAATTGATATAAAGTAGTATATTTTTTAACCAATCAGAATGCAGTATAATTATTTCTAAAAGTGCTGGAAAGAGAATAAATAATATGAGAGAGAGACTAAAAAACTGGATAATAATATAGTTGCATTCCAAGATTCTGTTTTTCCTAGTCGATTAGATTTGGGGATTTTTAGGCTGGAACCCGTATCCGCTCGCTGAAACAAGAAACTCGGTCTACCGACATTGTATTTATCTCAAATCTTCTGATTTCGCTATTTGACCTTAAACGTATTTGCGTAAATTTTCCGAATAAATTCTAAACCTCATTCAGTTGAAACTGAGTGACGGAAGTCAAAAATAAAACGTGAAAGTCGTGACTAATTTAAAAACAAAAAACGTGATAGAAAGGTAAAACTAATTTTAAAAAACCTAAATAAAAGCTTGTGAGAACCACACTTCACACCATAAATTATGCCTCTTCAAAGAGAACTGCTCAGCGACTTAATGCCCTCGTTTGAAATTGATTGGAAACAATTTTGGCGCAAATTCAGCAGCAAACTACCACATATTACGTTAAGGGCTTAAAGTTTGAATGAGAGAATTTCGATCACGTAAAATCAAGACGTTAAGAGTGAAAAAATTGCTGGAAAGGTCAAATCACTCAAGCGAGTGCAAAAACATCGAACGACAGGCGGGTGGAAAAACAGTTGACCACAACGGGATTCGAACCATGGACCTTCCAGTCCCTCCTAGAGGCATGCCCACTCGGCTATCAGTCCGTTAGTAGCTATGCTGCAATGTTTTCATTTTAGCACCCAGCTTTACTTAAAAAAGTAAAGTTTAAACTAAAAACCGCTTCGAAAAAGCCGCGCGTGATCAAAATATTTTGCTAGCTTAGCAAAAATTTTTTCACATCTAATTTTGTCGCTCTCTCAAATACGCTATATGAACAAAACATAATCGGCAGACTGCCGGAAAATAGCCGCCGTTGATTCCATTAACTCTATTGGGATTGAAAGAAAAGAAAATATCAACAAAAATTGATATTTGTACAAAAACATTTTTAAGTGCGATTTATTTTGATGTCATTTCGTAATTGAACATACTCCTGTCTCTCAGTTAGAGACTACAGGGCCTAGTATCAATAACAATAAGCATTATAGATAGTAACTAAAACTTATGAGAACAAAGTTCAAGTACCGGGCATCTAAAAATGGGCTTTATGGGTTTATCCCGTTTCTATTTCTGACTTTAATTGTTTTATACGGACTCTCTTCATTTTGAATCGCTTTGCTGAGCAGCTGCGGTTTAAAAAGGCTATGAGCAGAATTACAGAAGAGTGAAACTAGCCTAGAGAAGTCAAAAAGATTTCACGCAAAATGTCGAAAAAGCGGCAAAATGGGTAAAGCGAAAAAAAGTTCGATGAAGTGAAAAAAATAGGAGCGCCATAATAGCCGGCTGAGAAGATGAGGGCGGCTATTAAATACCGACATGATTGCTTCAGGCTTAAATCGAGAGCGATTAATCATTATTAGAGCAAAAACTTGCATTCCTTTGTTCAGACATTATGAGAACATATTCAGCGGTTAACAAATTCAGCATTAAAAAATTGCGCATCGACGTAATTCCCTTGTGTTACAAGTTTATCCCCTTTCTCAAGACAAAAACTCAAAAAAGGCAAAACATGGATCAAGCAAAAAAATTGCATAAAGACCAACAGGACCGACAAATATTTACAGCAAACTTTGTTTGACACATTAATGGCGGATACCAAGTGATAATAAAATGCATTAATTAAGGGCAGCTTACTTGTACACAGTTTTGGCAGTGGATCCTTCCCACACATTCACTGTCACAAAATCCTCTCCGTCGTCCTGAAAACAAAAGATAACACATCAATAGTGCATTACTAGTCAAGCAATATACCACGCAATAGTTAAACTATTACCACCAGATATAAGCCACGCCGCACCATAGCCAATTAGCACGTAAACAAAAACAACCCACTTCCCCAAAACAATCAACAGTTTATCATGCACAAAATTATGCAGCTATGTTGAAATAGTACACGCGCATGATTTTTTGCTTTATAATACATTTCGTTCCATTCAGCTGACGGGAAAATTGGAGCTTGAAGAAGCCATACATATGAATAGATAGATAGATTTCTCACGCTCGTTTATTGTGACCATACTTTTTCTTTATGCATGAAAACATGTGCCATAAACATCAACACCAGCAACAACTATTTACAAGTGTGAGGTCTAGATAATAAAGTGAAAAGTTGAGTACTTCTCGCCATTATTACATCAACTCATTTGCATATCTCCAAAAATATGTACACTAGAAATTTACACACATGTACAAAAACTCGCTGCAAACTTCACAATTCAGCTGTTGTTTTTATACCGTATCTCTGTGTAAATTGCTTAACTCAATACGCCTCATTGATCACAGGACTAATGGCTGCGGCACGTATCGACCAAGGCATACAATTATGTCCTTTTATTTATTTCGGTGCCAATTCTGACAATGCATGAGCTCTCTTTAATATATTCTGCTGTAAAAATTAAGGAAATACGACACAAACAGCTTAAAAAGTTTACATATTGCATTTTGTCGGCCATATACGTGTAAAATGATACAGTACGTGTACCTCCAGTTATATTGTCAGTTAAAATTGGTGATCAATTATTCACGATAATTGAGGTCTTGAAAAATAAACTTTCCCCAGAGAGTGAAAGCAGGGAGTAGCTCAGGAACATCAGAGGGCGATTTCCTTACCATGGGGAGATAAGATAGGACGAAGACCCACCACCACCAAAACCATTTCTTCCACTGAATTGCTACTACTAGTAGAACTATTTCAATATTTTCACTACTATGGTCAGTGGAATGCCTTACAAGATCGCCCAATTGGCCGGTAGTGGAGTCAGCCGACAACCAAAAAATAAGAATTTATGTCCACCACCCGACTGCACATCAATTGCAATGGCTTGAGGAACTAGTGACATTTTGACCAATCCGATTTGTAGACCAATCGAATTAAACGTCGGCCAAATGTCCCATTTTTCTTGTCGGCTATACGTCCATCGGCCAATGTTCTTAGCACCGTCTTAATGGTATGTTAAGAACCCCCAACAGTATGTCTATGCATTGCTAAGCAATATCAGGAAATGAAAATAATGAATCGTCCAACAACAGCTCCAGGCATGCAATTAAGGTAAGGTAAAGAAGGTATAAAAACAATACTACCGACCAGTTTTCCAACTTTGTGATGGGAATGAACATCTTTAGCCTGGAAAGTCATTTAATCACAACACCAATCACAACAAACAAGCCAAAATATTTGCAAGATGCATAGCAATGATTGATAGAATCTAAGTAATTAATCTAATGTTGTGTTGGCACAAAATGAAAATTTGACAGTTCAAAAAGGAAGCCTGTCGTACTAATAAGCCCGTTCATAGAAAAATTATTGATAGTATATCTATGAACCAGTACATTATTAACAAAGAAATATGTAAATCTATATAATATCTATACTTATGGTATGTCTATGCAAATTTGGACAATAAATAAAGATTTCATTGTTGCCAATGAAAAATATCAAAGTTCGAGAAAAACAACAACACTGGGAATTTTAAAAAAAGCTTAAAAAGATTGCACAAGGTCACAAACCATAATAATAACAGAAAAACATAGCAGGACAAGAACTGACGTACAATTCAAAGAATTTTCATTCACTAAACAGAAAACTAGACCTAGAACGGACTATGAATGGATTGGGAAAACCATTTAGAAAAACCGATCCAAAAAAATCGAAAAACAGTAAAAATCAAAGAGAAATTGCCGCATGTGAACAAAAAAAACCACTAGCGAGAAAGCGAATTTTGTTCAAACAGCGTTTTCTCACTCTACTTTAAATTTAGAGCAAAAAAATTTTACGCCGCAAAACCACTCGCTTTTTGCTCCACTTCCTGTTTCGGCGTGACTAAAATCACTACAATTTGACTTCAAAAGTCATGAAAATGTGTGAACAGATCTTAAAAAAAACATAGCCGGAAGAAATCCGGAAAAGACTCGAAGGAGAAAATTGCTCATACTTTTGACTACACAACTAGAACAACTATTGTGAGCCCTGAACCCCCACAAGCGCTATAAAAATTTAAGGAAGAATAGAAACGGCATTCGAAAACAAATTGAATAAAAAAACTAGAAAAGCTTAATGAGTTTTTTTAATAGTACAAGGAAACATAAAGTCGAGAAAAAGTCCTTTCCAATTAGGGCAATGGAAAGCTCGCAAAACAATGGCCAAGTCATAATAGGCTAAGAAACTTGTCTAAGACTAAGAAAAAAGAAAAACTGCAAAAAAAATAAGAAAAAAGGTTTAAAGTTTCACAATTTTTCTGATTTACACCAATAAAATTTAGTCAATTGGTACCTGAAAATTCCTTAAGTAACAAGCTTCTATTCAAATCCCACTGAAACCATTAATACGAAAAAACGGGCAAAAAATCATTAAATTTTGTCTAAAAATCAGCAAAACTGATCAAAACCCTCCAAATTAGCATTAAACTCAGAATAAACTGCTTGAAACCTTCAATTCCTATCAAAACAAGCCTAAAACTAATACAATATCATAATCAAACCTCATAACCATCAAAAGTTGCAAAAAAAACAAACTGCTTTTAAAAGCCGCATGTGAACCAAAAAAATTTCGCTCGCTTAGAGAAAATTTTTTCACATCAATTTCTCGCTCTCTCAAAAACAGCAGTACGAAGAAAAAACACTCTCTTTGCGCTCCAATTTTCATTTTTTGTTCAGCACCAAAATCACTCCAAATTTTTTCACGCGTTTCATTTCCCGCTTCAAAAATCACTCCAATAAAATTGATTTAAAAAAAGGACTTCTCCAATACTCCTCTTCGAGTCGTAAAAAGACAGCGCCCCAATGCATTTCAAATTCTTTAAATTGCAAGAAAACAAGTAGCAGCTTAGACAGTATCAAAATGGCACAGCAAACAGCCAACAGATTGCAGACTTTGAACTCCTATAGAAACATACTAGCTATAAACAACAAAAGAAAACAGAAATCCATAGGAAAAACAAGCTAAAAATCACATTAAAGAAACAAAAATCAACTGAAAATGCTTGATTCGCGTACAGAAGCTGAGAAAAGGAACTTAATAGCAAAGTTTCTTAATGAAAAGGTGCTACAATCACTTTGACCGCCATTAGTTTATAGGTTTAGATCTAAAAGATTAAATTCATTGTTGTACAAAACTTTTAACATAGCCGGTAGATTGGCGGATTAGCAGAAAAATAGACTCGCGTGTCATATAAAACAGATAGAGAAATATAAGGTAAAAGTTATTAACGCCGCTCAAAAAAGCCTTTCAAAACATTCAGCGATAAATTAAAAAGACATTTTGAAATTTTCTTTGCGAAAGCCTTTCTATTAGGGGCTTTAGTTCACATATGTATTTAGTTCATTCGACCCTAAACTCATACAAATAAAACTTAAGCTTTCAAGTGCAAACTTCATTTTATTGAGTGAAGTAGGTGAAAAAATATGCGCAAATAGTAAGAGCAAGAACTCATTAAAAAAATTCAGCTTTACGGTGTGAACAAGTATGTATCAAAAAAGCGTCAGACGAGGGCACAAAAACATAACAGTACAAGTCCTGAACTACAATTCAAAAAATTGAATTCAAAACTTATTGTACATGACAAGCAGATCAATTGAACAAAACTAGCGAAAACGAAGTATCTCAAGAGTTGAGAAACCAAGATAATCGAACAAACTAAACAAAAATCTAATCAATGTCAACACAATTTAATCTTTTACACTGGAGGCCAAATTCGATCCACTTAAATATACCTATTAGCCCACGCACAAGCCTTGAAATATTTATAGACAAATAAAATTTTTAAAAAAAAATGAATATGAGACACTTGAAGACAAAAATTGAAATTGCAAAAATTCAATGTTTAATTTTGCAAAATTTAAATATTCAGAGCCTCATTTTTGGCTTTGGAACCAGTCCAGTAACCGATCTCCAACAACTATTGGCTCGCAAAGATCAATAAACTAAGAAAAGGACAAAAAATTTGAAAAAACACAATTGCCACTTTAATGAAATGATGCTAAAAATCTTGACATTACTATCTTCAGAACCATTTTATTGTCTCGAGATAAACCAACAACCCAAATTTAAGCTTTAAATTAAAAGTTCCACTGGCTCAAAGTTCGATAAAATAGGAACATGACAATATATTCATAGCTTTCAAAATTGCTCCTAGCACCTATACGGTAACATACTATCAAACACCAGAGGAGGTGATCTGGCCGCTAAGGTAAGAAAAAAAGAAAAGACAAAAATGTTGAAAACAAATTCATTGCCATTAATAGAAACTAAGCAATAACCTATTATTAGACCCTAGAGGACATTTTTTGGTCCCTGAGGCTGAAAAAAACTGAAAGACAAAACTTCAGAAAAACTAAAAACTGCAAGGTTCATAAAAAAATTTGACTTCAGGTTGTTGAAAAACGTTCCATTGCGCTTAGAAACCAAAAAGTAAACTAAAGTAAACCTAGAGGAGGTTCTCTAACACCTGAGGCTAAAAAGACACAAAAAATGCCAAAAAAATTAAAAAAAAACGAAAAAATTGCAAGAAATAGTATCATTTTTTGTGTTTATGTTTACAGTACCAAAAAACCTAACTCGATTAATGATCAAAAAAGGAATGATATCTTGCAAACCACCTTTATCGACTTTGACAAACGAAAAAAACTCAAAAAATGACAAAAGAACGTGAACAATTGCACAATTTTGGGCTCAAAATCGTAAAATGACCTTTTACCATTGAATTAAGGCCATCCCAGCAGCTGCACCACTCTAAGCATTTGAAAGATTACTAAAGCCAGCTCTGGGTATCTACTGAAACTTGGATTGTAAAAACCGCGAGCACCGCAATATAGCTCAGCTCCGTTTACAGCTTCGCAACTATAAAAAGAGCTATTTTGAGTGTATTTTGTAGTTATACATATTCCTGTATCATTATGAAGGGATACAGGGGCTAGTATCAATACCAATAAGCGCTAGAGATGGTAACTAAGCCTTCTAACAACAAAAGTCAAGTAGCGGGATTCTAAAAATGGGCTTCACGGTTTATCCCGGTTCCAATTTCAATTTTGTTTTTCAACACCGATTCGGTTGACTTCAGACACTTCAAGCAGAATGAGAGAAGGGTAAAACTAGCCCAGAGAAGTCAAAATGATTTTACGCAAAATGTTGAACAAGCTGTGAACTAAGGTAAAGCGAAATTTTTGCTTGACAAAGTATGAAAACATCGCAGGACAAGTTCTGAGATAGAATCCAAAATTTTTCAAGAAATAATAAGCTAACTATTCTCAACTTTACATATCTACGTTGAACTATTTTTGAAACATATACATGTACGTGCACGAAGGAATTGAAAGAAAACTAAAAAATTTTTTGAAAACTAGTGGCGTCAGAATTATCGAAACCGACTAGCAGGCCCGCAAAAGTATAACAAGATCATTTGAAAAATAGAAGTTTTAAAATTCATTTAATTTCTACCACCTCGGGCTGGAACACATGCCCCTCGTTCAACAGCCATAGGTATTACGTTACGTTACCGATGTGTTTGGTTTAGCATAATACCTCCAAGTCCCAGCAACTTTGTGTTCAACTTTTTTCGGCTTTGCTGACCCTTACAATTAGGGAGCGCTAAGACTTGTACAGATAACAAAATTCTACATGGTGTCGTAGTGTAACGCATGTAATACGTTAGGCTGCATTTTTAAGGAGCGTAAAAAAGAGAAGAAACAAGATATGGAGGGAGAGAAAACAGAAAAAAGACAAAGACAGAAAGGAATGAGAAAAGAAAGAAACGAAAGGGCGAAACGAGACAGAAGACAAAGGAAAGACAGAAAAAAGAAAAAGGGCAGCAACACAGAACAGAAGAAAAAGAGAGAAAAGAAAGACTGAAAAGACAAAAGAAAGAGAATAAAGACAGAAAAGAAAGGAAGAGAAAAAGAGAAAAGCAAGATAAAACGAGAGAAAAAATGACCGAAAAAAAGACAAAATAGAGAGAAAAGATGGGTGGACGAAAGAGGAAAAAGTCAAAAAAGACAAATGAAACAGAGAAAGAAAAACAAACGAAAAAAAGAGCAAGAGAGAAAGGAGGGAAAAGAAAAAAAAATGACAGAAAAGAAAAAAGAAAGACAAACAAAAGAGAGAAAATAAATCGAAACGAAAGACAGAAAAGAGACAAAAGACAGAAAAGCAATAAAAGAGAAAAGCAAGAGAGAAGTAAGAGAGAAAAACATGAGAGAGAAAGAGAGAAAAAAGGCGAAAGGAGAGAAAGAAGAGAAAGAGGGAGCAGAAACAAATGAGAAAAGGAAAAAACAGAAAGGAAAGAGTTAAAAGAAAAAGAGAAAAGAGACAGAATTGAAAGACAGGAAAGAGAAACGCAAGATAAAAGAAAAAGAAATCAAGAGAGAAAAGAAAGACAGAAAAAACACAAAAGAGCGGTAGAAAAAAGAAAAACAGAAAGGAAAGAGAAGAGAACGAGAAAATAAAGAAACGACAGAGGAACGAAAGAGAACACGAATGAAAACAAATAAAGGCAGGAAAAAAAAACAGAAAAAAAACAGACAAAAGCAATAGAGAAAAGAGAGAAATGAAATACAGCAAAGGAAAAGGAATACGACAGAAAGCAAAAAAAAGAGAAGAAAGCAGAAAGAACGGAGAAAAAAGAGAACGAGAGAGACAGAAAAGAAAAACAAAAAATTAAAAGAGAATGAAAATACTATCAGAAAGAAATGAGAGAAAAGAAAAATCAAAGACAGAAAAGACAGAGAAAATCAAGAGAGAAGAAAGACAGAAAAGTTAGCGAGACAATAAATAGAGAAGCTAAACAGGAACAACAGAGAGAAAGGATGAGAAAAAAGGCAGAAAACAACAGAAAAGAGAAAACAAAGAGAAAAGAAAAGCAAAGAGTACAGAAAGACAGAAAAGAAATAGAAAGGAAAGAGGAAAGAACGACAAGCTAAAGAGAGGAACGAAAAAGAGAAAAACCATTAAGAAACTAAAAGGAGAAAAGAAAGAATAAACAAGAGAAAAGAACCGCAGACAAATACAGAAAAAGGCAGAAAAAAAGCAGAAAGACAGAAAAGAGAGAGAAAAAAGCAAAAGAAAAGGAGATATAAAGAAAGGAAAAAAGAAAGACAAAAGTGAAAGGAAAGGTAAAAAGCAGAAGAGACAGAGAAAAAGAAATACAACCAAAAACAAAACAAATGAAGAAAATAAAAAGAAAAAGAAGGAGCAAAGAAAGAAAGAAACGGAAGAGAAAAGACCTTCCTTCGAAAGCAAAAAAGAAAAATAAACCAAATTTTTCACAGCCTAACTTTTGAAAAGAAACTGGCAACAAAAGATTCAGTTAATTAAACTTCAGTTGTTCAAAACTTTTATGAGACTGAGATCAAGCATAACTGAAAAAAGAAGCAAAAGATTGTTTAACAATTGGTCACACAAACATTCAGCGTAAAAAATTCCGATTAAAAACATCCGCGGCTATCCAGTCATTGACCTTTATTGCATAAATTACTCCGACAATGACAGCTTTTCGTTCATAGGCAGCTTTTCCAAAAATGAACCATTTTTACCTTCAGTATTCAGCCATTGACCTTTACGGCATAGGTAACTTTTCGGTCATTTACTTTTCGGCATGGTCAAATTTTCAGTCATTGACCTTTTTCAAAATACATGCGAATCAAAACGCTTTGATGTATATTTAAGAGGCCTTAAAACATGTGAAGATTAGGAGCTTAAATATGGTGGTATAGGTAGTCGAATAATTTTTAATATGTAGATTGATACAAGATAGATAGTGACAGGAGAAAGGCATGGAGCACAAAAAATTATGAAAAAAGGAGGGAATTGGAGAAAGTAGAAAAACGAATGCGACGTTAATGGACAAAAATCCCGATAAATACGCGGCTCATCTGTTTCTTAGCTCAACTCATTGCGCTTTTGACTCTGAACTCACATACTCCGGTTCGAATCCGACTGTTGCCAGTCGCTTTTTGCCGAAAAGCATGTTTAGGGGCTGTTAAAACATGTAAAGATTAGGAGCTTAAACATGGTGCCTTTTATGTCGACACTGAATTAATAAAAACGCGGCTCATCTGTTTCTTAGCTCAACTCATTGCGCTTTTGACTCTTAACTCACGGACCCCGGTTCGAATTCGACTGTTACAAGTCGCTTTTTGCCGAAAAGCATGTTTAGGGGCTGTTAAAACATGTAAAGAATAGGAGCTTCAACATGGTGCCTTTTATGTCGACACTGAATTAATAAAAACGCGGCTCATCTGTTTCTTAGCTCAACTCATTGCGCTTTTGACTCTTAACTCACGGACCCCGGTTCGAATTCGACTGTTACAAGTCGCTTTTTGCCGAAAAGCATGTTTAGGGGCTGTTAAAACATGTAAAGATTAGGAGCTTAAACATGGTGCCTTTTATGTCGACACTGAATTAATAAAAACGCGGCTCATCTGTTTCTTAGCTCAACTCATTGCGCTTTTGACTCTTAACTCACGGACCCCGGTTCGAATTCGACTGTTACAAGTCGCTTTTTGCCGAAAAGCATGTTTAGGGGCTGTTAAAACATGTAAAGATTAGGAGCTTCAACATGGTGCCTTTTATGTCGACACTGAATTAATATAAAGATGTAGAAGACAGCTTTTCGGTCATAGGCAGCTTTTCGAACAATAAAACATTTTTACATTCAGTATTCAGCCATTGATCTTTACGGCATAGGTACCTTTTCGTTCATTTACTTTTTGGCATGGTCAAGTTTTCGGTCATTGACCTTTTTCAAAATACATGCGAATCAAAACGCTTTGATGTGTATTTGAGAGGCCTTAAAACATGTGAAGATTAGAAGCTTAAACATAAAAGTATAGGTATTCGAATTATTTTTAATAGGTAGATTGATACAAGATAGATAGTGACAGGAGAAAGGCATGGAGCACAGAAAATTGTGAAAAAAGGAGGGAATTGGAGAAAGTAGAAAAACGAATGCGACGTTAATGGACAAAAATCCCGATAAATACGCGGCTCATCTGTTTCTTAGCTCAACTCATTGCGCTTTTGACTCTGAACTCACATACTCCGGTTCGAATCCGACTGTTGCCAGTCGCTTTTTGCCGAAAAGCATGTTTAGGGGCTGCTAAAACCTGTAACGATTAGGAGCTTAAACAAGGTGCCTTTTATGTCGACACTGAATTAATAAAAACGCGGCTCATCTGTTTCTTAGCTCAACTCATTGCGCTTTTGACTCTTAACTCACGGACCCCGGTTCAAATTCGACTGTTACAAGTCGCTTTTTGCCGAAAAGCATGTTTAGGGGCTGTTAAAACATGTAAAGATTAGGAGCTTCAACATGGTGCCTTTTATGTCGACACTGAATTAATATATAGATATAGAAGACAGATTTTCGGTCATAGGCAGCTTTTCGAACAATAAACCATTTTTACATTCAGTATTCAGTCATTGATCTTTATGGCATAGGTAACTTTTCGGTTATTTACTTTTTGGCAAGGTCAAGTTTTCGGTCATTGACCTTTTTCAAAATACATGCGAATCAAAACGCTTTGATGTGTATTTGAGAGGCCTTAAAACATGTGAAGATTAGAAGCTTAAACATAAAAGTATAGGTATTCGAATTATTTTTAATAGGTAGATTGATACAAGATAGATAGTGACAAGAGAAAGGCATGGAGCACAGAAAATTGTGAAAAAAGGAGGGAATTGGAGAAAGTAGAAAAACGAATGCGACGTTAATGGAAAAAAATCCCGATAAATACGCGGCTCATCTGTTTCTTAGCTCAACTCATTGCGCTTTTGACTCTGAACTCACATACTCCGGTTCGAATCCGACTGTTGCCAGTCGCTTTTTGCCGAAAAGCATGTTTAGGGGCTGTTAAAACATGTAAAGATTAGGAGCTTAAACATGGTGCCTTTTATGTCGACACTGAATTAATAAAAACGCGGCTCATCTGTTTCTTAGCTCAACTCATTGCGCTTTTGACTCTTAACTCACGGACCCCGGCTCGAATTCGACTGTTACAAGTCGCTTTTTGCCGAAAAGCATGTTTAGGGGCTGTTAAAACATGTAAAGATTAGGAGCTTCAACATGGTGCCTTTTATGTCGACACTGAATTAATATATAGATATAGAAGACAGATTTTCGGTCATAGGCAGCTTTTCGAACAATAAACCATTTTTACATTCAGTATTCAGTCATTGATCTTTACGGCATAGGTACCCTTTCGTTCATTTACTTTTTGGCATGGTCAAGTTTTCGGTCATTGACCTTTTTCAAAATACATGCGAATCAAAACGCTTTGATGTGTATTTGAGAGGTCTTAAAACATGTGAAGATAAGAAGCTTAAACATAAAAGTATAGGTATTCGAATTATTTTTAATAGGTAGATTGATACAAGATAGATAGTGACAGGAGAAAGGCATGGAGCACAGAAAATTGTGAAAAAAGGAGGGAATTGGAGAAAGTAGAAAAACGAATGCGACGTTAATGGACAAAAATCCCGATAAATACGCGGCTCATCTGTTTCTTAGCTCAACTCATTGCGCTTTTGACTCTGAACTCACATACTCCGGTTCGAATCCGACTGTTGTCAGTCGCTTTTTGCCGAAAAGCATGTTCAGGGGCTGCTAAAACCTGTAAAGATTAGGAGCTTAAACAAGGTGCCTTTTATGTCGACACTGAATTAATAAAAACGCGGCTCATCTGTTTCTTAGCTCAACTCATTGCGCTTTTGACTCTTAACTCACGGACCCCGGTTCGAATTCGACTGTTACAAGTCGCTTTTTGCCGAAAAGCATGTTTAGGGGCTGTTAAAACATGTAAAGATTAGGAGCTTAAACATGGTGCCTTTTATGTCGACACTGAATTTATATATAGATATAGATGACAGCTTTTCGGTCATAGGCAGCTTTTCGAACAATGAACCATTTTTACATTCAGTATTCAGTCATTGATCTTTACGGCATAGGTAACTTTTCGGTCATTTACTTTTTGGCAAGGTCAAGTTTTCGGTCATTGACCTTTTCCAAAATACATGCGAATCAAAACGCTTTGATGTGTATTTGAGAGGCCTTAAAACACGTGAAGATTAGAAGCTTAAACATAAAAGTATAGGTATTCGAATTATTTTTAATAGGTAGATTGATACAAGATACCTAGTGACAGGAGAAAGGCATGGAGCACAAAAAATTGTGAAAAAAGGAGGGAATTGGAGAAAGTAGAAAAACGAATGCGACGTTAATGGACAAAAATCCCGATAAATACGCGGCTCATCTGTTTCTTAGCTCAACTCATTGCGCTTTTGACTCTGAACTCACATACACCGGTTCGAATCCGACTGTTGCCAGTCGCTTTTTGCCGAAAAGCATGTTCAGGGGCTGTTAAAACATGTAAAGATTAGGAGCTTATACATGGTGCCTTTTATGTCGACACTGAATTAATAAAAACGCGGCTCATCTGTTTCTTAGCTCAACTCATTGCGCTTTTGACTCTTAACTCATGGACCCCGGTTCGAATTCGACTGTTACAAGTCGCTTTTTGCCGAAAAGCATGTTTAGGGGCTGTTAAAACATGTAAAGATTAGGAGCTTCAACATGGTGCCTTTTATGTCGACACTGAATTAATATATAGATAACAAGTAAAAACCATTCACACTACAGGTCGTTCAAAAGGATGCAAATAACCAACGAAAATTACTGATTTTAATTGCAAAGAAAACCAATGAGAAACCAAGCTACAGAACTACAAATAGCTCAAAAATAAGAAGTCTCGCAAAGCATGGAAACATTTTTAAACAATGGTATCAAAAAGTAGTCACAATGGTAGTCACAAATTAACGTCCTTGACAACATAATAAAACTTAACATTGAGAAATCATGTAACATCTTTCTTAATTTCTACCCAGGAACAAAGTGACAGACGTTACAATAACTAAAGGCAGCATTCAAAAATTCCGAAATTATTCGATAAAAATAGGAGCACAATATTAGCGACTGAGAAATGACACAGTTATTCAACAATCTTTTTAAAAACTGAAAGTTTCAATACCAGCAATGAGTTAACTCAACGTTTATCTTTAAATACAGTTCTTAATAATTTCAGACCGATAAACTCATTTTTAATTTCTACATGTACTACAGGATAAAAACAAAAAATCTTAACATTCTCCCGAATTGTCTAAATTGACCAAACGGTCAACACTAAAAAGAAAGTTTGTGAGATGCACAACGAAAACAAAAGTGAGATGAAGAATGATCTTACTTGACCGAAGAAGAGGGTGCAGCCATCTGAGTCAGGGCACTTCATCTCAAACACGAACTCAACCATGCCCACTGGCAGCATCTTGCCCATTATATGCTGGGGCATCTTGGAGAATCCCTTCTTGACAAACACCTCCATCATAGCTATTGTGTCGTCAGCATTACCCAAGTTGCTAACTACAGCGTCATTTGAGAAACTCCATCCAATCGAGTCTTCGGGACAGCCCATGCCTAACAACAGGTGATGTCCAAAATGCATACTTTGAAACAATTAGACGGAAAAACTTTGCATACGAAACCGCTAATTCGACATAGCACACTAGATTCCCGGTAAAGTAGCTTATTAAAATTTGAAGTTTGTAGATATTTTCAAGGTGAATAATCAATCGAGCAAGAAAAAGTTAGCACCCAAAAAGTTCCCGAAGAGATGCTAATACGCATTCCTTTAATATAAGCGCATTAGCATCTCTAAACCTGATGAAGATTCTTTATCATATCTTTAAGAAAACGTCACAAACCTGATACACTGTAGCAGTACATCTCTGTATTGGGAGGCACTCCGTCCCAGAAGTCGAACACGTAGGCAGGCACAGCCTTGTGCTTACCCGGACACTTTACACAGGGCGCGGTTCCATTCGAGTATTCGCCCTCGGGGCAGAATGTGCAATTAGCCGCCGGTTTCTCTTTATACATTCCCGGGTTGCACAAGGGACATTTTCTCACGTGATTAGACGCAGGTAGTTGTACAGCTCCTGAACATTTTGAAAGCAACTTGAACAATTTTTTTCGGTGACCAATATGAAAAATTAGTAATACAAGGCAATCAACTACAATGCACAGCTAATCACGCTAAATGAACACGCAACACTGATGTGAATTAAAAATTATACTTTTCTTAGCCCACTGTTTCTAAACTGCGCAAGAATTTAACACAAGGCCAGCTGCAAGCATAAGGGTTTCTAGATGCGGAAAATTTGATTTAATTGTCATTTCAAAGTGTTTTTCAGGCACGATGCATATTGTTTGATAGAATGGGTTGAAGTTGAAAACATAACCGAATCAGGTCGGAAAAATTGCTCTCAAACTACGGGAGGAGAGGGGGTTGATTGTTCTTAATTTATAATAAAACCTCAAATGAATAAATTGGAGTTTATAATGGACCACTAAATTTTCTCAAATTGAGTGGTATATTTATTTGTAGATCTCTCAAATATTTAGTAATAAAAGTGGTATGAATTAGCTCGCCCCTCTTATCTTTCAATTTTTCTTAAGATCTAATAATGTTCTTATTTTTTTTTGTTTCGGCCCCCCAATGATCTCTACTTAAAACATTTTATATACACTGTTACTATCTAAAAAATAGCACTTTCTGAAAAAATACATCTTTCTGCCCATTAAGCTCATACGTGCCGGTGTAGCGGGCAGAATAGATTCAAAACTTCATTCAAAATATCAGGTCAGATCAGAAACTGTACAAAAATGCAACAGGACTAAAATATTTGCAACAAACGTTGTTTGAGAGCAATTAAAAAACCAACATTCATGAATAGGTTATTGGTTATAATAGGAAGACTATTTGATGGTTAGTCAGAAAATGCAAAAATGGAATCCTGCAGAGCGTTTGTTGACCAATCACATCTTAATTAGTCAATAAAAGGCATGGCAGTTGTGTTAGGAAGGGACTCTTACCTTCATCTGCAGGAGGAAAACAACACAAATTAGAATATGCCAAAGAACCCATCTCCCAGTTTAATCGGGCAACAGTCAATTTATCTATCAATCTACCCATCTACCTGCACACAGTTTGAGTATTGAGCACAGGTAACGGACAGCTTGTCTTCGATTGTTAATATTATGTTAATCAATCAAGAACTATTCGCATGCATTGAAAACGGTGTCAGAACAAAATACCTGTTTTTGTTACCTTTTGCGTTAAAATGATATTGAAAATGTAATTGCCTTGCCACCAGACGTGATTTATCAAAAATTTTCTTATCGAGTAAACCAGAAAGAAGCGCAAAATTGTGATCTACGTGAAAGAACAACAGTTCCAGATTGCATGCAAAAAATGCAATGTCAAATTCACAATTACAGATCCATACATCTGAGGCCTTCAAAACCATACAGACAAAAAACTTACGTTCCAAAAAAAGCAAAATGACAAGAAATCCACGTTTGTAACTTTTGACTGTTAAAGTCTTTAAAACCACTTTGAACATAATTTGAACTATTAAAAATAAGTCAGATTAAAAAACGTACCCGGCAGATTGCCGAAAAGCCACCATGACTCCCATAACACCGATTGGGATTGAAAGAACAGAAAAACAAAGATAAAAACTGATTGTTGTACAAAAACACAGAGTACGAACTATTACGAATGGATTTTGTAGTTAGACATACTCCTGTTACTTAATGAGAGGTTTCAGGGCGAGTATCATGCCCAAAGCGTATTAGAGCGCTATATTAGCCGACTCAGAAGACGAGGGTGGCTATTAATAATGAGAGGATTCAGTGATTTGTATCAAAACCAATAGGCATTAGAGATGATAACTAAGAATTATAAGAGCCTAATTGTTGTGATAAACTTCTTAAATAGGCCTGAACTGTCTTCAAACGCATGGTGTGGAGTGCCTTCAGCGGAAGGTTTTTAGACCTGCGTGTATGTGAAATGAGATATACTTTCAAATCATCCAACAACAGAGGTCTTCTTGAAGATTGGCAAATGAAGCACGTAATATGCCCTGAAATCAACATCCTATTGTTGCCTGGTGCCAAAGTGGAACACGTCCATCAATTTCTTCCAGTTCCTGGCCAGTACAACCGGATTGCTTTGCTAATTGGAGGAAACGACCTTTACAAAGATTACCTCCCTTCCAACTCAACCATACTGGAAATAGTCGACGAGATAGCCGACTTAGCATACTTTATTTGAATTTACTGAAAAAGTATTTGTCTTTGCCCTCCCCCCACGTTGGCCCCCGAAAGTGAGCTCGAAACGTTTGAAGCAAATTATCAGGACCACGAAATGTTTCGCCATTTTACGCTGAACAAGCGATTAAGCCAAAAATCAGAAAAGTACAGTTGGGGTTTCCGTGGCGTATGTGACGCAGTTTGGTCGAATGCCTAGTTGTCTGATAACAACAACGTGCACGTTAGCGATAAAGGGAAAGGAAATGGTATCGCTACTTAAGAACAAGGTCCTGCATACGAAGACGACTGCGAGCAGAAACCATCCCGAAGTTTTTGTGTTCCCGGCAAAGCGGTTGTCAGTGTGGTTCTTTCTCTGGTTAAAGCCATAGGTTCCCCGTACGGAGGTCACGGTCTTTCTTTCTAACCTTCCTTTGCAGTCAGTCTCTATATCCCTATATGCCTTTATCCCCCTACTTCTGTACAATCAAAATTAATTCAAGTTAAAACATATACAATAAATCCCTGTACAACGTTCAAGGTTGTACCTGCAATCGAACCAAAAATGACCATTTTTCATTGCATAAATTGCGGTGATTTCAAGCATTTAACCACAAGATGTACTGGCTTGACTCAGGGTGTCATAATGAGTATCAGCGGTATCTTAAACAATATCTTTCTAATTTGTCAAATTTGTGTTGACTTGAAAAGGAAGGATGCCCTACTCGAGCAGATTACAAGCTACAGGGAAAATGAAGAATTGAATTTGAAAACGAATTAGGGGAGACTGGAGCGGAGATAAAAGTAAAAATATTTCAATTAATTCGCCGTTTCAAGAGCTCAAATGTATGATTGAATGCAAGACGACTAATGCTGCTCCCTCACCTACGCCTGAACCTAAGCCTTTAATGAACTTGCATCATTCCAAAAGGTTAACAAAAAGAACAATACGATGGAATAAGGTTGCGAGGCGTCCCTGAGCTGAAAACCAATAACAGCCGTGGAAGATATGAACATGATCTGAAAAAGTAAAACTCATCACAAAGCAGTGCGACTAGTAAAAACTGATTTGAAAAGGCTTGATAAAATTAGTGAAGGAAAAGATCGCGCCCTTATAGCCAAAAATGATAGCGATTATGCCATAAGAGAATATTGCTATCACAGAGAAAAATGAAAGACTACAAAATCCCAGTCTTCATTATTAAAGAACTCAATCCCGATGAACAGAAAAACTGAAAACGAATTACTGCAAAAACGTCGTAATATGATTAAAAAAATGGCATCCGAAAAAAAAACAAACAAGAATGAGAAACTTGAAATGTCAGAAGCTAACTCGATATGAAACGACGAGCCAACCTCGCGAACTGTCTGGCAACTGAAAATAACTTTTGACTGTTAAAGTCTTTAAAACCACTTTGAACATAATTTGAACTATTAAAAATAAGTTAGATTAAAAAACGTACCCGGCAGATTGCCGAAAAGCCACCATGACTCCCATAACACCGATTGGGATTGAAAGAACAGAAAAACAAAGATAAAAACTGATTGTTGTACAAAAACACAGAGTACGAACTATTACGAATGGATTTTGTAGTTAGACATACTCCTGTTACTTAATGAGAGGTTTCAGGGCGAGTATCATGCCCAAAGCGTATTAGAGCGCTATATTAGCCGACTCAGAAGACGAGGGTGGCTATTAATAATGAGAGGATTCAGTGATTTGTATCAAAACCAATAGGCATTAGAGATGATAACTAAGAATTATAAGAGCCTAATTGTTGTGATAAACTTCTTAAATAGGCCTGAACTGTCTTCAAACGCATGGTGTGGAGTGCCTTCAGCGGAAGGTTTTTAGACCTGCGTGTATGTGAAATGAGATATACTTTCAAATCATCCAACAACAGAGGTCTTCTTGAAGATTGGCAAATGAAGCACGTAATATGCCCTGAAATCAACATCCTATTGTTGCCTGGTGCCAAAGTGGAACACGTCCATCAATTTCTTCCAGTTCCTGGCCAGTACAACCGGATTGCTTTGCTAATTGGAGGAAACGACCTTTACAAAGATTACCTCCCTTCCAACTCAACCATACTGGAAATAGTCGACGAGATAGCCGACTTAGCATACTTTATTTGAATTTACTGAAAAAGTATTTGTCTTTGCCCTCCCCCCACGTTGGCCCCCGAAAGTGAGCTCGAAACGTTTGAAGCAAATTATCAGGACCACGAAATGTTTCGCCATTTTACGCTGAACAAGCGATTAAGCCAAAAATCAGAAAAGTACAGTTGGGGTTTCCGTGGCGTATGTGACGCAGTTTGGTCGAATGCCTAGTTGTCTGATAACAACAACGTGCACGTTAGCGATAAAGGGAAAGGAAATGGTATCGCTACTTAAGAACAAGGTCCTGCATACGAAGACGACTGCGAGCAGAAACCATCCCGAAGTTTTTGTGTTCCCGGCAAAGCGGTTGTCAGTGTGGTTCTTTCTCTGGTTAAAGCCATAGGTTCCCCGTACGGAGGTCACGGTCTTTCTTTCTAACCTTCCTTTGCAGTCAGTCTCTATATCCCTATATGCCTTTATCCCCCTACTTCTGTACAATCAAAATTAATTCAAGTTAAAACATATACAAAAATCCCTGTACAACGTTCAAGGTTGTACCTGCAATCGAACCAAAAATGACCATTTTTCATTGCATAAATTGCGGTGATTTCATGCATTTAACCACAAGATGTACTGGCTTGACTCAGGGTGTCATAATGAGTATCAGCGGTATCTTAAACAATATCTTTCTAATTTGTCAAATTTGTGTTGACTTGAAAAGGAAGGATGCCCTACTCGAGCAGATTACAAGCTACAGGGAAAATGAAGAAGTGAATTTGAAAACGAATTAGGGGAGACTGGAGCGGAGATAAAAGTAAACAATATTTCAATTAATTCGCCGTTTCAAGAGCTCAAATGTATGATTGAATGCAAGACGACTAATGCTGCTCCCTCACCTACGCCTGAACCTAAGCCTTTAATGCACTTGCATCATTCCAAAAGGTTAACAAAAAGAACAATACGATGGAATAAGGTTGCGAGGCGTCCCTGAGCTGAAAACCAATAACAGCCGTGGAAGATATGAACATGATCTGAAAAAGTAAAACTCATCACAAAGCAGTGCGACTAGTAAAAACTGATTTGAAAAGGCTTGGTAAAATTAGTGAAGGAAAAGATTGCGCCCTTATAGCCAAAACTGATAGCGATTATGCCATAAGAGAATATTGCTATCACAGAGAAAAATGAAAGACTACAAAATCCCAGTCTTCATTAGTAAAGAACTCAATCCCGATGAACAGAAAAACTGATATGATAATATGATAAATGGCATCCGAAAAAAAACAAACAAGAATGAGAAACTTGAAATGTCAGAAGCTAACTCGATATGAAACGACGAGCCAACCTCGCGAACTGTCTGGCAACTGAAAATAACTTAGACATTCTTTGTTTAACCGAGACGTGGCTAACAGATGTACAGAACGAGAGCCTTTTATTAAAAGACTACACGATTCATAAAAAGGATAGAAAAACAATTGATAATATATCGAAAGATAGAGGTGTACTTGAGGCGGTCAAAAACATACCTCATGAAAGAATAGATCTGCAGTGGGAAAATGAGTATGTTGCGATCAAAGTTAAACCAAAAGATGTTTCCATTATGTTATTCTGCCTATACAACCCCCCAAAAAACAGTCCAAATAGATGGACTGAAGAATCAATAAATTACCTCGTTCAAAATCCAGGACTATGCCAATAACAAAAATTGTCAAACAATCATTTTTTTTTTGGAGATATAAAAAAATCGAAAGCACTAACTGGAAAGTTATTGAGTAAGATCATTTAACAATTTTCGGAGTTTAATTTCCACGAAGTCCTAAAACAGAAACCCTAAAACCAACTGGATGTCTTCTTAACAAATTCCCCTAACGCAATCATCAACAAATGTGATAGCAAAGAATTCAACAAAACTTGTCTGACCACAAAGCTTTTACTCACTCTCGAAGTGCAAACAGAAAGAGGGTAAACAGCACAAATAAAGTGAACTGGGAAGACAAAAAAATACATTGAAGAACATCCTTTTAACCCATATTGCTACAGCAGTGTTGACGAACTTGTGAAACAATGGAATAAATAGCTTGAGCAAACTCTTAACGGAAATGTCCCCAAAACAACCTTTCATAGATCCGATCGACCCCCCCCCCCTTGGTTCACGAAAGAAACTTCTCACCTAGCGAAAATCGCTTCAAAGTTGCAAAAAAGACTTCCCTCAGCCTGCTGATCAAGCTAAAGAGGACAGGGAAACGTCTGTGCAACGTGCTTAATGTAGACCAAGCCGAGTTTGAGAACTTTTCGATATAGGAGGTTCCCTGATCTTCAAAAATACTTAAAATCAGTACATAAGTGCATCAGGTACCCAACCATGATATATAACGATCAAAAACTAATGACAACAAGATAAAATGTAAATTTTTTAGAATTTTATTTTCAATCTTATTTCTAAAATGTCACCAAATTAAACTAATAACCTATGAAAAACGCATCAATAGAACAAACTGATGAAGATACAAAAGGATCTGAGCAAGCTCGAACAAACAAAGCTTGTGGCCCCGATTGAATAGGTCACACGGTATTGAAAAATTTCTCAGCCTTGTCTAAATCACTTATGCTGATTTTCAAAACAGCCTTGAATGAAGGATATCTTCCATCATATTGGAAAATCGCCGAAGTAATACCTTTTTACAAGGACAAAGACAGAGCAATGATTAAGCAATACCGTCCTATATAATGGCTCTGCAACGTGTCAAAAGTCATTGAAAAACTCATCTTTGACAAACTTTAAGATATTGTGAAAACCAAAATTGATGAATCACAAGCATGGGTTCCGAAGACATAGGTCTGTTAACAAAGCTTCTACTGTTCTAAGATATATTGTACAACGAAACTTTGTGCTATATTTTGATTTCAAAACAATTTTTTATAGCGTACCTCATAATTGGCTGCTCCAAAAATAGACGATGTACGCGTTGGTGGAATCTTCTTGAAGAAAATTGCAAGTTGTTTATCAGATCGCAAAAATTATATCAAAGAGAAAAATAGTGTTTCTGAGACCGTGCCTTTGACAAGTGGCGTCCCTCAAAGCTCACTGCTTGTGAATCTGCTAATTTTATCTACTTGAATGATTTATCCAAACAATTGAAGGAGTGCAAAGCATTCGGCTATGTAGATAACTTTAAACTAGTATCTCCTAAACCAGACAAATTCAAAAAGACCTGTTAAACATTGCAAAGTGGAGCTCAACAAATGAAATGAATTTAAATGAAAATAATCGTCATGTACTCCCATTAAAAACGCATGAGAATAAGGAGCACACTTTTATTCTAAATTCCAAATCACTTCTATATAAAAAGAACAAAGATCTGGGAATATTCATGACCCCAGAGTTGTCGTGGAAACTGAATGCTCACAAAAGAAGTAAAGAAGCATGGAAAGCCTTTTACTTCTTCAAGATAAAAATGTCAACATTAACAAGCAAAATGACCAAACTAGAAGCGTACAGTGGATATGTGATACCTGCCCTAAGCCATGCCTCACCTACGTGGTTCGCAAATAAAACCGATACCAAATCAAGAGAACGCATTCAAAGGAAAGCATCAAGGATACTAACTAACCTACAGTTGCAAATGCTACAAAGAACAATTTAAAAATTTTGAACTGCTTCCACTGTCGCGCTACATTGAATTGCATGACTTATTGATGCTAGTATCGGTGCTAAATAGAAAACACAACATTAAAATTCCAAATAAATTAAACAAAAACGATCGCTCACGTACAAGGCAAAACGAGCAAATCATGATACCAAAAATCAGAACTACGAAAGCCCACGAAAGAGCCAGTTACTTGCATAACAATGCTGAAAGTAGGAAAAGTAAACAGCGAACAACTATACAAAAATTATCTCGCAAAATTGTACTGAAAATACTTTGACAAAGACAATTCGGAGGTCAATCTGTTCCTCCGCGATCAACTGCAGCTGTGGAAATTGTAACCTAGTGCAGAAAATCAGCTCAGTCGTAAATCAAGGGTAAAAACCCTAGTGAAAAACTCACTAAAGCCTAAACTCTCTCTCTCTCTCTCAGAGCAAAGTTGAAGCAGCGGGCATCTAGACCTGGCTTTATGGCTACATCTCGTTTCTAATTCTGTTTGTTTTTATACAGATTCTGTTTAATTAATTGATTTGCTGAGCAACTGCTGTCTAAAAGCTCTTTGAGCAGGATGGAAACAGCATAGAGGAGTAAGGAAACAGCCTAGAGGAGTGAAAAAGGATTTATGCAAAATCTCAAAAAACTGGCAAAATGAGATAAAGCGAAACAAAATTTTATTAGACAAAAAAAGGAGTGCTCTAATAGCCGGCTTCATGTACAGATGCTTCAGCAAAAACAAATTTAAAGTTGATACCATAAAAGAAACCGTCATTGACTATTAAATTCTAGAGACCCACAAGAGGAAAAACAATTTCAAACAATTTGACCAAATTACAACATTAGGAGTTACTTAACTTCTTTGCTACCTACGAGACAAAAAAAGAAATATAACCGTCGGGTCGCCGAAAAAAAGCCCCGATAGATTTCCATAACCAATGTTGTGACTGAATGAACAGGAGAAAAATGAGGACAATTTATTTTATTACACAAACCTTTTCAAAGTGCGAATTACTTTGACGCCATTTTGTAGTTGGACAAACTCATGTTTCTTAATGAGGGGATATTGCGGATAGAATCAATACCAAACACAGTGTGCATATTGCCAGAAAATAGCCGCAATGGCTTCGTAGATCTGCAGTCTAAAAAAAACAGTGAAAAAGACAGACCAAAAAATTCGTCTTTGCATTGAAGGCTGATATGTTATCTTTTGATTAAAAATCTGTATAAGTTTTTGTTACCTCTAATAGCTGCTCTCTAAAATTCTTCATTTAGAGTGATACACGTCCATTTGAACTTAACTCTTTGAATCGAAGTAAATAAAACTCAATTTCAAAGTGAGAAAGTCATTTTTATGAGTGAGGTAAGTCAAGTGTGACCAAAAATTTAATCACGCAAATGCACCAAAACACTCTCTCCACTAAAAGCGTAGAATGACATCACGCACGCACTCCAGTTGAATGCTTGGGCGAATGAACAAAAATCAGAATTGAAGTGGTTGTGACGTCATATGGTCGTAGCAAAAAACTCTGGCGACGAAATAATTCCCCGATAGTTCTAGCCAATTCTAGCACGATAAATCCGGAAGCAACTCGCAGCGTCAAAACTTCACAAAAAAACCGTTATTGCAGCTGAAGCCATTACCTTTTGTATTAAACCATTAACTCATTACTTCTCCAGGTCTGATCTAAAACCTGGTGAAAATTAAACCACCATCACCAAGAGAAACAAAAAGCACCAAAATTTTATCTTATTGAAAACGTTTGATAACGTTAAAGGTCCGAAATAATTACGATAGCCAAAACACTGAAAAGCTAAAAAAAAGCTGACAGAGATTTTAATTGCCTTCAAGCAATCCAAGATTCTAATCTCAAGGTCGCGAAATTAAATGGCAGATAATAAAAATAAATTTTTCAAAAAAGAATGATCAAAATTAAGAATCAGAAACCAGTACATTTAGATTTCTAATTACCGCAATTAAGACAAAAACAACGCATACTTTTTCCTTGATTTATATATTCCAGATAACATGATTTCATACTAATTCAAAAATCAAATTAATCAAAAAAAAGACAAGCAACACAATAATAATCAAAGCCAAAAAATCGCTTTAAAACAATACCAAGGACTGAAAAAAGTAATCAGTAGAAATTATGAAATAGATTTTCTAGCCAACTCTCAGGGCTAATTTATGATGAATGAAATCGATTGCAAACCAAAAAAATGATGAAAATCTAAGAAAAAGCTGAACTCATTCAGTTTATCAACTGAAAAATTCAATACAACGAATATGAATGTAGGTGCCAGGACAAAGCTAGAATGATAGAAAATAAAATGAGAAGAATATGCATATAATATAAGGAATTCGTAATAAAAACACTAATTTTTGGTTTTTGAGAGTTAAAAATCAAATTAAAAAAATCAAGAAAAACGAATACATTTCGTTGTTCAGCATTTGACTAAGAAAAGACAATGAGTCATCCCAGACATAGATCCACTCTCGTGAACACAGCAAAAAAGAAAACCAAGAATTCAAAAATACGGAACATTGAAACATTTTGCAAAAAAAGGTCAAAGAACTTTTAAGAATGCATTTATGAAATTTAACTGTTTTTCAAAAACTTAAGGCCCAAAAATGATCGAAATTTTATTGAAACAAAATACAAGTCCCTCAATTGTACAAAAAGACTTTCTGTAATTAAAACCAAAATACAAACAAAAATCCGAGAAAAATTGAAAAAAAAGCTACCAAAATCGGATTAGCATATGCACAATTTCATAAAACAAAATTACGTCGAGGTAAAAAGAGGCGTTGAGTATATGAATTATCAAAGGGAAGTTGTCATACTAACTGTTTTTTGACAATAAAGACGACTGAAAGATCCAAGAATGAAGAAATTAATAGAAAAAAATATCCATAAATAACTTAAAAAAAATCAAATATGTGCCAATTTTGAATTTGAAACGCAATTTCCGTCTCTGCAAAACAATGTGGCATCAATTTCCAAGGTTTACATTTCAATATAGCATCGAATAAAAATTATTTCTACAAAATCTAAATTACAAGCGAAAGACTTGGCCACTGGGACGAAAAAAGATACGGCTAAAAACGGTTATCTATATGTGCCATTCAGTCAAAAACTACTTCAGTCACTAAAAGTCATTGAAAAAACGCAACGCATGATCAAAACATTCTCTCGCCAAGAAAAAATTAGTTCACACGTCAATTTTACTCACTTTCGTTTTTAGGTCAAAACAGCGTCTGAACGAATTATACTTCCGGTTTAAAAAAACCTTAAGAAAACCAATACTCCTCTTCGAGTCGTAAAAACCAATACTTCTCTTCGAGTCGTAAAAAAACATACCCGGCAGATTGCCGGAAAATAGCCGCCGTTGATTCCAATAAGCATGATTGGGATTGAAAGAATAGATATCGAAAAAAAAAGACTTTTGTACAAAAACATTTTTTAAGTCCGATTTATTTTGATGGCATTTCGTAGTTGAACACAACGTACTTCTGTTTCATAGAGAGAGGCTACAGGGTCTACTATCAATACCCATAAGCATAAGAGATGTTAACTAAGACTTACAGGAACGATGTTCAAATAGCGGGCATCTAAAATTGGAATTTATGGGTTTATCTCGTTTCTACTTCTGACTTCAATTTTTTATACTGACGCTGTTCATTTTGAATTGCTTTGCTGAGCAACTGATGCTCAAAATCACTTTTAGCAGAATGAGAGAAGAGAGAAACTAGCCTAGAGAAGTCAAAAAGATTTCACGCAAAATGTTGAAAAAGCGGCAAAATGAGGTAAAGCAAAACATTTTGTTCGACAAAAAAATAGGAGCGCTATAATAGCCGGCTGAGAAGATGAGGCGGCTATTTAAAAAAAAGGAGCGCTATAATAGTCGGCTGAGAAGATGAGGGCGGCTATTAAACATCCCCGGGAGATTGCCGGAAAAGAGCCGCCGTTGATTCCAATAAGCATGATTGGGATTGAAAGAATAGACGATATTGAAAAAAAAGATTTTTGAACAAAAACATTTCTTAAGTCCGATTTATTTTGATGGCATTTCGTAGTTGAACATACTTCTGTCTCTCAGTGAGAGGCTACAGGGTCTAGTATCAATACCAATAAGCACTATAGATAGTAACTAAAACTTATAAGAACAAAGTTCAAGTACCGGGCATCTAAAAATGGTCTTTACGGGTTTATCCCGTTTCTATTTGACTTCAATTTTTTTTATTGACTCTGTTCATTTTGAATTGCTTTGCTGAGCAACTGATGTTCAAATTCACTTTAAGCAGAATGAGAGAAGAGAGAAACTAGCCTAGAGAAGTCAAAAAAATTCACGCAAAATGTCGAAAAAGCGGCAAAATGAGGTAAAGCAAAACATTTTTTGTTCGACGAAAAAATAGGAGCGCTATAATAGCCGGCTGAGAAGATGAGGCGGCTATTTTAAAAAAGGTGCGCTATAATAGTCGGCTGAGAAGAAGAGGGCGGCTATTAAACATCCCCGGGAGATTGCCGGAAAAGAGCCGCCGTTGATTCCAATAAGCATGATTGGGATTGAAAGAATAGACGATATTGAAAAAAAAGATTTTTGAACAAAAACATTTCTTAAGTCCGATTTATTTTGATGGCATTTCGTAGTTGAACATACTTCTGTCTCTCAGTGAGAGGCTACAGGGTCTAGTATCAATACCAATAAGCACTATAGATAGTAACTATAACTTATAAGAACAAAGTTCAAGTACCGGGCATCTAAAAATGGTCTTTACGGGTTTATCCCGTTTCTATTTCAGACTTCAATTTTTTATAGTGACTCTGTTCATTTTGAATTGCTTTGCTGAGCAACTGATGTTCAAATTCACTTTAAGCAGAATGAGAGAAGAGAGAAACTAGCCTAGAGAAGTCAAAAAAATTCACGCAAAATGTCGAAAAAGCGGCAAAATGAGGTAAAGCAAAGCATTTTTTGTTCGACAAAAAAATAGGAGCGCTATAATAGCCGGCTGAGAAGATGAGGCGGCTATTTAAAAAAAAGGAGCGCTATAATAGTCGGCTGAGAAGATGAAGGCGGCTATTAAACATCCCCGGGAGATTGCCGGAAAAGAGCCGCCGTTGATTCCAATAAGCATGTTTGGGATTGAAAGAATAGACGATATTGAAAAAAAAAGATTTTTGAACAAAAACATTTCTTAAGTCCGATTTATTTTGATGGCATTTCGTAGTTGAACATACTTCTGTCTCTCAGTGAGAGGCTACAGGGTCTAGTATCAATACCAATAAGCACTATAGATAGTAACTAAAACTTATAAGAACAAAGTTCAAGTACCGGGCATCTAAAAATGGTCTTTACGGGTTTATCCCGTTTCTATTTCTGACTTCAATTTTTTATAGTGACTCTGTTCATTTTGAATTGCTTTGCTGAGCAACTGATTTTCAAATTCACTTTAAGCAGAATGAGAGAAGAGAGAAACTAGCCTAGAGAAGTCAAAAAAATTCACGCAAAATGTCGAAAAAGCGGCAAAATGAGGTAAAGCAAAGCATTTTTTGTTCGACAAAAAAATAGGAGCGCTATAATAGCCGGCTGAGAAGATGAGGTGGCTATTTTAAAAAAAGTGAGCGCTATAATAGTCGGCTGAGAAGATGAGGGCGGCTATTAAACATCCCCGGGAGATTGGCGGAAAAGAGCCGCCGTTGATTCCAATAAGCATGATTGGGATTGAAAGAATAGACGATATTGAAAAAAAAGATTTTTGAACAAAAACATTTCTTAAGTCCGATTTATTTTGATGGCATTTCGTAGTTGAACATACTTCTGTCTCTCAGTGAGAGGCTACAGGGTCTAGTATCAATACCAATAAGCACTATAGATAGTAACTAAAACTTATAAGAACAAAGTTCAAGTACCGGGCATCTAAAAATGGTCTGTACGGGTTTCTATTTCTGACTTCAATTTTTTATACTGACTCTGTTCATTTTGAATTGCTTTGCTGAGCAACTGATGTTCAAATTCACTTTAAGCAGAATGAGAGAAGAGAGAAACTAGCCTAGAGAAGTCAAAAAAAATTCACGCAAAATGTCGAAAAAGCGGCAAAATGGTAAAGCGAAAAGTTCGACAGAGTAAAAAAAAATAGGAGCGCTATAATAGCCGGTTGAAAAGATGAGGGCGGCTATTAACAAGAGAAGGCCAATAATAGCCCCAGCTATGGCTGAACGGCTATTAATAAGCATTGGAGATGGTAACTAAGACTTATAAGAACAAAGTTCAAGTAGCTCTCTAAAACATCTAAAATTGGGCTTTATGGGGTTATCCGTTTCCATTCTTGAGTTTGGCTATTATGACTCCGTTCATTTTAGATTGCTTTGCTGAGCCACAGCTGTTTAAAAGCGCCTTGAGCAGAAGAAGCGAAGGACACAATTAGCCTAGAGAAAAGAAACAGAATTCGCACAAAATGTTAACAAGCTGTGACTTGCGGTAAACCAAAACAAAAGTTTAATTCGACGAAACCAAAAAATAGGGCTGCAGTAATACCCGGCTGAGAAGATGAGGGCGGCTATCATTAAGGTAAACTTGTGCACTCTTTTCGCATTAACTGCATGCCGGACTCCGACTCCTTGTTTCGGAGTAGCCACTGTTAATAATGCATGTTTAGGCTACCTTAAGCTTATTGGGAGATGAGGGAAAAAAGTGCTGCATCAGGGGGGTGGTGGCCGTAGAGGGACTGGGGTAGTGAGGGTTTCAAAACCGCCACAAAAGTCCTTTGTGATTGAAGATCGTTATTTGTCTGAAAAGCAGCTTTGGCTAATTGTACACTTCAAGACTAGGAAGGAGGAGAGGTACCCTGCTACAATACCCTTTCCCGTTTATCCTGTTTTTGAGGACAAAAAAAACAAAAGTGTTAGAGAAAAAACTAATAAGCAAAAAATTACAAAGTAGTCAACAGGACTAATAAAATTGTACAAACTTCATTTGTGAGCAATTAACAAAGTGAGCAAAACGCTATATTCGTGTTTTTTAAGATTTTCGATCAGGCAAATTTGATAGCTGCTAACATTAAAAATAAATATAACCGGCAGATTGCCTGAAAATATCTGCCGATGACGCGCTTGACGCACATTGGGATGGAAACAGAAAAAGAAATAAGAGATAGAAATTGACAGAACTTTTCTAAGTAGCAAATTTTTTTGTGGTGTGCAAATCCTGCATATACGGTTAGATTCTAAAATTACACTTAAATCAGCTTCTAAACTGAAAATTAAGCTTAATACTGATGTCAGCTAGCAATCGCTCTTATGAACTCTGATAGCCTAATGCACTTTAACTTAATGACCGGGCTTTATCGTTTATCCACTACATTAAGTAGTTCAATACGTGAAAGAATTTAAAATCCATTCAGTTGAAACAGTGAGTGAGAAAAGTCACGAGTCAAACGTAAAAATCATGACTTATGTAAAACGAAAAACGTGATCAAAAGGTAAAGCGAATCAAAAAAGGAGAGCGCCTAAATAATAGCCATTGAGAGGCCGACCAAAAATTACCATTACAACAAAAATATGAAAATCCCTAAATTCTAAAAGTTTAATTGCTAAAAGCTACAAAAAATAATGTGATGAAGTCAGTACACACACGAATAAAAAAAACTAATATTTTTTGAACAATTTAAAGCAAAAAACCCTGGATAAATTAGAAGAAAGTGTTTAACTTTGGTTTGGGATAGTAATTAGAATTACCCGACCAACGTTAAGTTGATAGCACGAAAATTTAATGTTTGAAGAAAACATAAACGGCTAATGTCGGGCGAATTGCTCTCAAACAACTGGAGAGGTTGGCTTCGACAGTAGCTAGTTGCGTTTTAGGTACTATGGGCGGGGGTGAGTGCGCGTTAGTGAGAGGGCCCAACATGTTTATCACGTTTTTGAGAACGAAAAAGCAAACAATCAGACGAAAAATCAGTACTATAAAAATACTCATTAAAAAGAACAGCAGTACTAATATAATTTATACGAAATTCATTTGAGACCAATTAATAACGATAAAAGGAGTAAAATACAAGAAACGGCCATTTTTTTAGCTCTAGCCTGTAAACACTTTTTTCAAAACTCTAAAAGTAGCTGTGAAAGAAGCTATTAATGAGCCACGACTCCACATCGCAACTAACAAAAAACGTAAGCAAAAATTAGAACCGATTCGACAGAAAGACGAGTGCAGCTCCTGTGGCCAATAAAAATTTGCTTAATTACCAAACCTCATTTCATTCCGACGTTGTAATTACAGGTCTGACTAATAACGTATGATATCTTAATTTCGACTAGCTGACAACTATTTTGGAAGGACCTCATACCTTGCATGTCTCCTCTGCAGATTTTGGGTTTGATCCATTCGTACGTCTCTTTTGTCTGAAACGAACCAACTTTTAAGTTCAGAACATTACCAGCAAAACCCCGTTAAGTGGCAAACTGTTTCAGCCAATGAAACATGACTAAAACTAATTTAACATCTCTATAATCAGATACAATTGCAATCGCAAATTGCCCTTCTTTTTAGGCTATACAAAATTTTTAGTCTATACACATGGCTAATACCACAAGTTAACAGGCACATCTTACCTATTGTTTGTGCAAATAAGTGCCTTGGTTTGTTCACACAATTACGAAAACAAATTTTAGATAACTGTGTGAAAGGGAACCATTCCCGTGACATACCTTTCCATCGACACATGGGCCATGAAATTTGTAGTAGTCTTTTTCTGTGCACATTGGTCTTGTCTCACACTTCTCAGCCGCGTACACTAAAAAACAGACCTCAAATAATGAAGGGAAAACTTCTGTCCACGTTGCTTGTTTTATTTGTCTTTATTGTTTAACTATTCTACATATAGGCCAATGATTATAGAATATTAAAACCTTTTAAAAGGCAATTTAGCGATTCTTCTTTTCTCAAATTATTCTCGTCAAAAAGGCAATGACACGAAACTATGAAACTTGCTCAATTGAATTTTGGTGCAAATTTTAGGCACTATAGTTAAACATTTGTTCTTGACAATAGAAACAATATCATGTGAAAATTAATCTTCCGTAAGAAAGCCAGAGCAGACTAGCAATGATAACGATGTTTTCTCATAATGCTTCTTTCTCAAATTCCCCTCAGAGAGCTGCATTCCAATTTAAAACTGGCGAGTTGGATCTTCGGAGAAACCTATAAAACTATACCATTAGATCTCGCCAATTAATCCATGAAAATTTAAACCTACTCTGCTGAACTAAGCCAGCTTAAATTTCTCTACTTTCAGAATAAAAGGAGGCCTCAAAATAATAAAGAGTTAGGTAACGATATCCACACTTTGACAAACTTATAATTCAAACAGATTCAAAAAATCTACAAATTGATGGTACAATATGGGGATCTATGTGTTTTGCCCACTCCCCCCCAGCTTAGTGAGCATAAATCTTTTATGACCCCCAGGCGCACGTGCTATTTTCTTACATAGTAATATCCTATATAATATATAATTTGTAACTGGGGGTCGTAAAAAACACTGGGGGTGGGCCGAAACAGAATAGATCCCAGGATTTAAATGGATGAACTTACGAGAGTATTCAGAGGCAGCATTGCAGTTCGAGCACGTGACAGATCCCTCAGTTGGGGCATAGGAGTTAGGAGTACAGGGATCGCACGTACTGGCACCCTGCTCAGATTGGAAAAAGCCAGCAGGACACTTGGTGCACTCGGTTGAATACGCAACACCTGCGATCACATTGCTAATTAAACAAGCTAATACTGATAGCTATTGATCAATATATAACCATACCCAGCAGATTGCAGGAAAATAGCCGCATTTGATTCCCATAACTCTATTGGGATTGAAAGAAGAGAAAATCAATTAAAATTGATTTTTGTTTAAAAACATTTTTAAGTGCGATTTATTTTGATGTCATTTCGTAATTGAACATACTCCTGTCTCTCAGTGAGAGGTTACAGGGTCTAGTATCAATACCAATAAGCATTATAGATAGTAACTAACACTTATGAGAACAAAATTCAAGTACCGGGCATCTAAAAGTGGGCTTTATGGGTTTATCCCGTTTCTATTTCTGACTTTGATTTTTTATACTGACTCTCTTCATTTTGAATTGCTTTGCTGAGCAGCTGTTGTTTAAAAGGACTTTGAGCAGAATGACAGAAGAGTGAAACTAGCCTGGAGAAGTCAAAAATATTTCGCGCAAAATGTCGAAAAAGCGGCGAAATGGGTAAAGCGATAAAAAGTTCGACGAAGTAAAAAAAACATAGCCGGAAGAATTCGAAGGAGAAAATTGCCTATACTTATGACTAAACAGCTCCAACAACTATTGTGAACCCGGAACCTCTGTAAATGCCATAAAAAAATGAGGAAGAAGAGAAACGGCATTCAAAATCTTAAAACAAATTGAAAAAAAAAAAAACTAGAATAACTTAAGATTTTTTTAAATTGTACAAGGAAACATAAAGTCGAATAACGTTCCTTTGCAATTGGAGCAATGAAAAACTCACAAAACAATGGGGAAGTTATAAAAGAGTGGGTAAGACACTTGTGTAAGATTTAAAAAGAAAAACTGCAAAAAATGAGAAAAATGGTTTAAAATTTCTCAATTTTTCTGTCAATTTTCCCAAGAAAAAAATGATATATACCAAAAAAACTTTAGCCAATTGGTATCTGAATATTCTTTAAGTAACAGCTTCTATTAAAATCCCACTTAGAGCATTAAAACAAAAAACTGGCAAAAAAATCATTAAAAATCGTCTAAAAATCAGCAAAACTGATCAAAAACCTCCAATTTAGCGTTAAACTCAAATTAACTACTTGAAACCTTCAATTCCTATCGAAACAAGCCTAAAACTAATACAATATTATAATCAAACCTCATAACCATCAAAAGTTGCAAAAAACCGCTTTTAAAAGCGGCACGTGAACAAAAAATTTCGCTCGCCTAGAGAAAATTTTTCCACACATCAATTTCTCGCTCTCTCAAAAACAGCGGTATGAAAAAAAAAACACTCTCTTTTCGCTCCGCTCTTCATTTTTGTTCAGCACGAAAATCACTCCAAATTTTTTCACGCGTTTCATTTCCCGCTTCAAAAATCACTCCAATAAAATTGATTAAAAAAAGGACTTCTCCAATACTCCTCTTCGAGTCGTAAAAATTCGAGGCGCTATAATAGCCGGCTGAGAAGATGAGGGCGGCTATTAATAACTAGTCTAATAGCTTTCTCGTCTTACAATAGCCCCTTTGGGTTCGAAGTATTTTTCATCTAATTCATCTCACCCAACATTCTAATCTTTTATTTCTTCACCACTATATCAATTAACCTCTGAAAAGCTTAATATACTGCTTAATTTTGCTAAAATGGGAAAGAAATAAACGTTTTTATATCATCAATAAGAGCTTTCTTAACTATAATTTTGTTTACAATAAACTTTGTTGATTGACAATAGGATCCAACCACATTAAGCAGAAATCCACTAACCATTGATATAGACTGACTTCAGAAGAACTGGCTTGAGCCGACCAGTGGCAGCGCTGGTTGCATTTTCTCCGTACGTCACAGTGTATGTCCTCCAATAGAGCTTGTTTACTCCAGTTCCCAATTCAACCTACAACGCATGTTATTTTTTAGAAACGTTTCAGGACTGTTACTTTTCCCCCGGTGAAATATAGCCTTCCATAATTGTATTATTTCGTCCCTATAACGGTACATGTCAGCTGTTATGGCTAGTTCCACCTCAGGCCAGCATTAGCAACATATTCCTCAAATTCTTTTTTTCGCCAGTTAGAATTTGACAATCCATAATTTGACTTTATGATTTGTATAAAAAGGTAGTCGCATCTATCAGTAAATTATAACTATAATCAATGCAAAAAACCTGCATTAGTTTGTTTGTATTAGCATATGCAAATGACGAATAATTTGTTATGTTGTTTACCGCAAAAAAAGTTAAGCCGGGATTCTCTATTACAGACCTTCACGCACTTGCTTCGCTAGCTTTTGTGAGGAATCCGATTAATAAATCGAAATCACCATTGGTGATGATTCAAGTGATCACTTGCCTTAATTTTTCTCCATTCATCGTGTCCAGTTGTTTTCGGATAGACACTGCTCTCGCGGGGCTCGTGACAATTTTCATCCACAACCTAAAATTGACTTACTGTACATTACTGTAGCACTGTTTTACCAGATTCTAATTCTTTTCACCCCCAAAACCCTACATATGCCATATTTGAGTGCTAATGCCGAAATTCAGATCTATTCTGTTTTGCCCCCCCCCCCCCCCGCTAAGTGGGCTTATATCTTTTACCCCTCCAAGCGCATGTGCTATTTTTTTACATAGTAGCGTGCTATATAACAACATATGAGTTGGTACGGGGGGAGGGGGGGGGGGGGGGGGGGGCGTAAAACAACAGAGGGGGGGGGGCAAACAGAAATTCCTCACCAAAATTCTACGTATAGTACCAATTCTATAAAGGATTAAACTCGGCCTGAAATAGTAAGAGGGTTGAAAAGGCTGGGCATTGTCTTACCCAACTTTTACGAGAAGTTTAGCACGATGAAGAATGCAAAGAAATTAACACCGCTTCATATTCAATGAACAAATTGGATATAAAGAAAGATTGGCAAAATCAAAACCAAATCAAAAGTAAATATGTGTGTCATTCGAGTTTCCTAAAAGCGTCCTTCGCCAAAATTGGGTCTTACGTCTCACAAACATTAAGAGCGCTTAATTAATTTGCTCTGTATCGCATTCAAATTAAAATTCAATTGGTTTCACATTTCAGAAGTAAGGAAAGTAATTTTAGCGAAGAAAACTTTTAAGTGACGTAGAAAAAGTTCCGCCGAATGAAATGAATCAAAAGATTATAGTACTCAAAAAATTACCGACAATTTTTGGACAATCAAATTCTCTTATTGCTAGGAGATCTGCCAGAAACCTATTAAAATAAAAGCAAGGATAAAAATCAGCCGGCATATGGCAGCCTCGAATGAAACTGACAATAGACAAATGATTGTTGAACAAAAGGGCTGTTGAGATTTGAAATATGAGCAAAATGGTCACAGTACAAACTGGAGGTCACCAACTAAAAATATTTAAACTAATTTAAAAATCAATAATAGCCAATATTGCAACAAGGTCTATACGTTATATGGCCACTAAGCTGGGTGGGGGCTATGATAGAAAACCCAGATAGTGCTATTGAGAACACCAAGAGAAGCCACGCGCAGCAGCAACAGCCTCGGCCGACCAGCAGCAACAAAAATACTTTTTCAAACAGTTTCTGAACTAAAAAGAGCATAAAAGGGTTAGACAAATGCATCAAGATAACAGCACTAGGCTTGCTCAGTCATCGCCTTGCAGCTATGCAAGATCAATGACGACACTTCTACTTTCAGCGCGTTTAAAAATAGTCAAGATTACTTTTAGTCGTGCTTTAAATTAGATGATATGGTGGTCGGTTATATCAGCTATCATATAGCTTAAAATCATTCATCACTAGTTCTGAACAGGCAGTTGAGACCAATTTTCTATTTTTTGATATTTGTACATGACTAGACTTTTGTATCTCTGTGCATTCCTCAATATGATAGCGCAGGCATATCAAGTTTTCAGATTTCCTTCGTAGTTTAAAGATTTTTAATCAAAGCACTTTTTAGAACTGTTTTATGTTCCTGGATAGATTATGACCATCTTCAATTGATGTTTTTACAAACAATTGATGTTATTACAAAATAACAGTGCAGGTTGTACTGGCCCGTCCCATTCCTTATTAGGCTATACAAACCATTATCAACTTTAACCGCTCATTAGTGTGGTCAAGCATGACAACGAAACCAAAATTTCGTCCATGAGGGGAACGAAAACAGTTTCCCAGTTTAAAAAAACTCGACCTTTCCATAAAGGACATCAAGAACTTTTTCGAGTGATCTATATTAACCACGGCTACGCACTGAAGAAAAGCTTAGAACACATGTGATGTCCATAAACAAAGCGGTCGTTATTCCGCCTTCCTCAGTCTTCTGAGTTACAAGTTGCAAGTCAAATAAAAAGTTAAATCCAAAATTATTGTCAAATATCACACCGCCATATGGCTTTCCTGTTACCCATTTTATTTTGTTTTTTTTTTCATACAAAACTTTCAAAAAATTGCTTATCTGAAAACTCGATGCAAAGATTGCAGGAAAATAAGCCGTAAATACAAGATTGAACGGGTTCAAATTAAGTGACCCAGTCGGATATAGTAATAGTATCAGTTACGGAACTGAGTCAAGTCTCATAGAATTTCTCCACCTCCATTCCAGTTAACTTAAAACTTCGTCTAATAATTTAGGTTACAATTACAATACGGATTTTAAAAACCTTTTAAGAACTGTTCGTCAGTGAGGTTATTTTCAACATTTGCGGAAAATTTTTCAGGTACACCTATCTATGTAACTTAAAAAAATGAACTTTAACCTAACGACAATAACTGATATTCATCGAGCTTTACGAATCTCGTACATCTAGGGCACCGCGACTATCCAATAAGCAAGGCTGATATAGTTGATTATTAGCTGCTCAGCCTTCATAGAATAAACTGGTATCTTCTTACATGATTACAGTGGACAGAACACAAGATGTCATTTTGATCATGAACAAATATTCTCTGTAATGTCCTGACCTACATTTCAAAGAATTTTCATTGACTAAACAAAATAGACTTAGAAATCATTAGGAAAACAAATTTAAAAAAATAGCCGGAAAAACCCCGGAAAAGACTCAAAGTCGAAAGAACTGGATTTTCAAATCGCTGAATCTCCTTGCAGAACGCACTAATGCAGAGCAACCAACAGTCTGTGAAAAATTAAGAAAATTCAATTTATAACATACCCGGCAGATTGCCAGAAAATAGCCGCCGTTGATTCCAATAAGCATGATTGGGATTGAAAGAATAGAAGATATCGAAAAAAAGATTTTTGTACAAAAACATTTTTTACGTCCGATTTATTTTGATGGCATTCCGTAGTTGAACATACTTCTGTTTCTTAGAGAAAGGCTACAGGGGCTACTATCAATACCAATAAGCCTGAGAGATGGTAACTAAGACTTATAGGAACGACGTTCAAATAGCGGTCATCTAAAATTGGGCTTTATGGGTTTATCCCGTTTCTATTTCTGACTTCAATTTTTTTATTCTGACTCTGTTCATCTTGAATTTCTTTGCTGAGCAACTAATGTTCAAATTCACTTTCAGCAGAATGAGAGAAGAGAGAAACTCGCCTAGAGAAGTCAAAAAGATTTCACGCAAAATGCTGAAAAAGCGGCAAAATGGTAAAGCGAAAAAAAGTTCGACGAAGTAAAAAAAATAGGAGCGCTATAATAGCCGAGTGAAAAGATGAGGGCGGCCATTAACAAGTACACATACAAACGAAAATGACTATATTTCATGAAATGAAAACTAGTAATCTAACAACAAATATCCACTAAGCTTTAATGAGCTTACAGATATCTTCATTTTGGAAGAAAGAAAAAATTTCTCAATTTTTGGTCAAAATTCATAGAAACAGACAACTTTGTAGCAAAAGAACCTCGTATCTTTCGTAGTAAATAGAGCCTACAGGCATGAAAGTTCAATTCATTTACCAATAAATTCAAAAAAAAACAATACAACGGGTCAAAAATTGCAGAAAGACTAAAATTAGCAAACTAGTTGAAAAACCGTGAAATTAGCGTTTAAATCCCGTTATTTACAAAAATCAAAAAGGTGTTCAAACAGGCCGAATATTATTACTTTTGATGACAACAACCAGTTAGAACAAAAAAGCACGTGAAAAAAAGTTTACTCGCTTAGCGAAATTTTTTTCACGCCTACATTTGTCCATCTCTTTCAAAAGGCATCAACAAAAAAAAAACTTCTCCGCTCTTCCAATTTGATCACTGAAAGAACTTTTTCAAACTATATTCACTCCCTGAACTTCGGGTTTCTTTTTTCACTCACTTAATAAACAAAAATAAACAGAAAACCATAACCCGTCTTAAGAGTCGTAAAAATTCGATCAAAAAATTTTAAAACAGTAAAAACTAAAGAAATTTCCGCCATTTAAACAAAAAAAAACCACAAGCGAGAAAACCAAATTTTATTGATAAAGAGTTTTCTTTGCATTAAAATTAGAAAGAAAATTCGGGCAGTACGATATTAGTCGAAAACTCGATTAGTCAAAGCCAACTGCTGTAGCCATTAGGCGAACTTTTGTGGAAATTAGGCGAAAACCTATTAAGACACCAAAAACGGAACTTCAAAATTTACTACAGAACGAGTAAAGAATTAATTTAAAATATAGCTGGCAGATTGCCAGAAAAAAGCCGCGATAGCTTCGTAGATCCGCAGTCTAAGAAACAGTAAAAAAAGACATCAAAAATTAGTCTTTTCACTAAAAGCTCAGATGTTATATTTCGATTACCTGGTCTTAAATAGCCTCCAATTAGAGTGATATACACTCACTTGACCTTATCTCTTTAAATTAAAGAAAAGTCAATTTCAGAGTGAGGAACTCAATTCAATTTTGAGTGAGTAAGTCACGCGTGATCAAAAACTTAATCACGCAAATAAACAAAAACTTGCTCCACTAAGACTGATAAATGACGTCACGCACCAAAATCAGTTGAAATTTCATGAACGAAAGAAAATCAAATCTTGACGAGGAAATTAAAAATCAAGAGAAGGCCAATAATAGTCTCAGCTATCGCTTAGCGGGCTATTAAAAAAAACAATTTAATCTTAATAGTTTAGAGCTATGTCAAGCGGATAACTTCGAAAAAAATGTTGGTGAACTATGGGATAGAACTAAACTGAAATGCTGCTAATTTACAATGTTAAAACCCTTTTTTGTATTTTGTAAGCTATTATCATGTATCAGGGACACTTGAGAACTTTGAAGTGTCAAGCGGATTTTGAAGTACAGTCTTCAAGTGTTTTATTAGGTTTTTGCCCAAATTCCACAAAAACTTTCGCCTAATGGCTGCAAAAATTGGCTTCCCAATCGAGGTTTCGCCTAATATCCCATCCCCAGAAAATGCATGCCGCAAAAACACTCCACTCATTTATTTTCTCCACTTCCTGTTTCGATTCAATTCTCCAATTTGACTTCACAAATCATGAAAACGTGTGAAGAGATCTTAAAGACAGCGTCCAAATACAATTCAATTTCTTTGAACTGTACAAAAATTGCACTGTCCGCAAGTTATCGAAACTACATATCTGGTATACTTACATAGAAATGGAAGTGAATTCCTGGATCGGTGTATCTGTATTCAAACTCCACGTATCCAGGGATCTTCAGGTCCGCCACATACATCAGCCGGATAAAGCAGTGGTCGGCGTTCGACACGATATAATCGCCGCGTGGCGTCCAGGAGGACCTGAACAGTACAGGGATTCAATTGAGAGCAAACCTATCAAGTCAGTATATATTACATGTCACAGACCGCCGAACAATCTATCCACAATATCCTGTGATAAAATCTGATTAGTTGGAATTTGAGGTACGGATTAAAAATATATATACACAGTACTTTGTAAGTATTTTTATGGTAGCCTGAATCGTGTTCAAAACAAAACCCAATAACTCGAACTTCAATAAGAAACTTGAGTTAAAATTGACATTCAAATATACTAAATGCACGAACAGAAAGGAGAGATCATACGTACATGTTACATGATGAACTGGTGTATGATATGTAAGTATTGTCGATAACAAATCCAAGCGGTAGAGCTGCAGCAGCGCCTTCGGAATCACTTTCAGGCCAATAAGTGATTTTAGCCCCACTTCCCAAGGAGTAGGTGCCCGGGTTACACTTGTGACACTCGTGGTCTCCCTTCAAGTCCAGATAGTATCCAGGCTCACACGTTTTATCTATAAATTCAAAATGGTCTTGGTGAGATCTAAGTGAATTGGCCAGTAGGTGGAAATTGCACTTCAAAACGTAGCTTAACTCTCTCCTATTAGCCATAAAATAGCGATGAGAGGATTCAAATCTTTCAAAACGATTCAAAACTTGAAAAATTCCTGCAAGAATCTTTCAAAATGTAAATCTAGGCAGAAACAATTATTACGGCTCTAAAATGTATGCTCTAAAACATTAATTGACAGAAAAAATTACAAGACATTGACATTCTTACCTGGTTTTGAATTCCAAATGTTGTCTGTTATTATTTAAATGTGAATAGTGACGAAGAGATTCGCTCTCTTATTTAAAACAGTTGCGCCTCAAGACGGACAAACATAAAAAACTTGACATACATTTTAGGTTAACATTATCTCCAATGCAAAACATAGTCGGCAGATTGCCGGAAAATAGCCGCGATAGACGCCTGTGGCCTTCCATGAATTGGAACAACTAAAGAAAAACGATAGAAAGATCGACCACCAGTCCTTTAATAGACCACTAGACTTTTTGGGTGAGATTCGTACTGTCAATTTTATGACACATACGGTCTATAAGGAAAAAGCCCTAAAAGAGCTTTTTCGATATTGATATTCGAAATCAAAAACTCAAGACTAAAACTCAAGAAATAGAGCATATAAGTTTGACACTACTTAGATGCGCACTATTAATCTTAAACTAGTAAATGTTCATAAAAGTTCCATAAGTGAGTTCAGAAGTCAATTTTCTGAGTGAGGTAAGTCAAGCACTTGACCTAAAAGCACAAAATGACGTCACACACAACTTTCAACTGCGAATCAGTAGAAGTCACTGAAGTCATGGAAAAAGTCCATTCCAAGAAGGCAGGTTGTAAGAATCATCGATGGAGACGACGAATTAAAAAAGCATAGCCGGCAGATTGCCGGAAAATAGCCGCGATAGACGCCTGTGGCCTTCCATGAACTGAAACAACCAAAGAAATAAGAGATAGATCGACCACCAGTCCTTTAATAGACCACTAGGGATAGATTCGGACTGTCAATTTTATGGCACATACGGTCTATAAGGAAAAAGTGCTCAGAGAGCTTTTTCAAAATGGATATTAGAAATCAAAAACTCAAGAATTAGGGCGTATAAGTTTGGCACTACTTAGATGCACACTATTGATCCTTAACTAAAATGTTAATGAAATTTAAAGTTCCATAAGTGAGTTCAGAAGTCATTTTTTGAGTGAGGTAAGTCACGCAATTGGCCTAAAAGCAGAAATGACGTCACGCACACAAATTTTAACTGCAAAGCAATAGAACTTAGTCAAAAAGTCAATTCCAAGAAGTCAATTGCAAGAAGTCAGGTCGTAAGAATCATCGATGGAGACGACGAATTAAAAAAACCACGACATCCCCAATAATAGCCGCTATCGCTTCGCGGCTATTAAACATAGCAGGACAACTCCTGAAATACAATCCAAAGAATTGAGTAAAAAACTTAGAAGTACTCCACCTGACCAGCAGATCAACTGAACAATGCCAGCCAAAACCCACACAAAATCATCGCAAACATTTAAACAAAAACAATCGAACAAACAAAAAAAATATACTCATTGCTATAACTCCTTGAACACTTTACACCGAAGTCAAAATTTGATCCCTTTAAATATATCTATTTCAAAAATATGTTCAAAATCGATTTTTGTCTGAGAAATTGGTCCAGGATTATATCTGCACGAATAAAGAAAACTCATTGGCCCTTGAAGATCGATTAACTCAGAAAAGAACAGAAAAAATTTTAGAAAACGAAATTAAGCAAATTTTAATCAAATGTTGCTGAAAATCGTGATATTAATACTTCAGAATCTTTTATGTGTCTCTAGAGGCTATCCAGTAACCCAACTCCAAGCCTTAAACAATTCATAGGCAATAAATTTTAGACAAAATTTCAAATTTCCAAAAGAGAAATTCGTTCTATTAAAATGTTGAACCCTGTTCTATTGCCCCCTAGCAACTATGTAACAACATAAATCAAACTCTGAAGGAGATTACCTAGCTCTTGAGGCAAGAAAAACTGAATAAAAGACAAATGTTTCAAAAACTTACAAAAAAATTGCAATATCAAAAAATTTCTAAAACTCGAAATGTTAAATTGTTGAAAACAGTTCCATTGACACTAGCAACCATGCAGTAACGTTTTATAATAGGTTTTCTGGCACTTGAGAATGGACAAATGGTTCTTGAGAATGGACAAATGGTCTTTGAGAATGGACAAATGGCACTTGAGAATGGACAAAAAATAAAACTTAAATTGCAGATTTTATTATAAAAAATGCTAAAATTCGAGATATTAAAATGTTGAAAACCATTCCATTGTTACTAGAAAATATGCAGTGCCTATTATCAAACCTAAAAGGAGATTCCCTGGCCCCTGAGGTTGGAAAAACTACAAAAAACAAAATTGCAAAAATAAGTATTAATTTGCGTGTTTGTGTTTGTAGTACCAAAACATATAGCTCATAAAATGGTCATAACAATTAATTTTCCGTCGCAGAAGACCCTCATCAACTTTGAAAAACTTCAACCTAAGACTAATCGAACAAAAAACTCAAAAAATCACAAAAAAAAACATGAGAAATTGCACCATTTTGAGCCCGAATGGCCTTTTAACTTTAAATTAGGACTATCCCAGCAGCTGCACCACTCTAAGCACTTGAAGGACCACTAAAGCCCACTTTGGGCCTCTAATGAAACTTAATGCCCGCTGGGCTTCACCTGTTCATCCCGATCAAAGTCATTGAAAAATGTGTGAAAATATCTGAAAAACACAGCGCACCAATAAAATTCAAATTTTTTGAATTGTAAAAAATCACGATGTCCCCAATAATAGCCCCTCTCGCTTCGCGGCCATTAATGAAAAAATTTGTGACTTCCTGAAGTGAAGAGCACTCCTAAATATTATTTAAATACTTTCAGGCTTCAGTCCGATTTGAAGTATGAGGTGAGAAAAACACAAAATTATACTAAATCTCAGCATCATTAATGACTCAACATAATTTTCCGACAAGTTTGATAACAATAACCACGAATCCAGATCTTATAAAAAAAACGAAGACCCGTGCATTCGCGCATGCATAACTTTAAACCTTTCGTCACTATTCAAGTAAAATTCAACTCACCGCACGCAATTCCGAAATAGTCGCCCGGCGCTTTACAATTCGGAACTGTAGGAACTGTGAATCTGTACTTTTCATTGGTTTCTGCGTTGCACTCTGTCATCACAGTAGTCAATTCATCGTCCTAAAATTAAAACCACACAGGATGTATCAAGTCTGCAACAAATTAGTTCGAGGACAAGCAGGTCGATAGATGTTACTAGCATTTATTAATGAACTATCCATTTTTGGTGAAGTTCAATAAATGGGATACTCCCAAAGGGCATCATACGCACGGGATCATACCCAAAGTGCATTATAAGCCAATTTCACACAGGCTATGAAGTGTAATTTTATTGCGAAAAAAATGATAGCTCAATATAGTTGGAGTGGAACCTAAGATCACATCAGTAGTTTAATTACCGTGCACTGTCGTTGCGCAAGTACCTGGCCCAGAAATTGGAGTACGCCTAATAAGATGAGGTACTTCATTAACGCTCTGAAAACAGGTAAATGTCCCTTTATTACGTCACTAGTAATCAATACATAAACTTCAAATAAAAAGCGTTAGCTTGAAATATTCTCCTGCGGTCACCATCAACTATCCAATGGAAGGACATTACACTACTGCGTTGTTACGTTGAGACAACACAATTTGGATCTAGTCGGTCCCATGTTTTTAAGCTCTCCCCTCTCCATTTACATATTGTATTCTTATATAGCACGTTAATATGTAAAATATAGCGCATGCGTCTGGAGGCCCAAAAGTCGTGGTCACTAAGCTTGGGGGCTGAAACAAAATAGATCTGGCAATTTAACAAAAAGACACAAATTGAAATATATATATATATATATATATATATATATATATATTGAATCTGAATCAAAAATATGTTTGAATCCTGCAACTCTTCTGTCTATTGGAACTCTTTTCGTGTCGTTTAAGCATTTCCGCTGCAACTTTTTGTTTAAATTTGGTCTTCGACGTTTCTTTTCTAATTGTAATTGGAAGTGTGTTCCATTTTCGATTAAAGTTACGAACAATTGTACCATTACTCCATTTTGACTTACATTTTTGTTCTAAGAAAAGGTTATGGGTTCGTTTCTTTGCAATAATTGGTACGTTTTCTAAAAATCTAAAATGATTATTAGAGCGATTTCTTGTTTGTTGGAGAATATTGAAAAACCTATTTAGTGACAACCGTGTTATTTGAAGCTCTGCTGGAAGAAATTTAGTCTCCAGAAGTAGATCTCTGGCAGTATCGTATTCGGTTTTCATACAGCAAACTTTTATGCCCCATTTTATCTGTTTAGTAATTCTGTCAATAGAGTAAGATGGTAAAATGAAAACAAAAACGAGTGATTTAAAAAGATTTATTCTTGCTTTCAATGGTACCTGATAACGAACCAATTGTAATGATCTGATTGATGAAGCCATTTTACTGATAACCTTTAGTTTATTTTGGTATGTCAGTTCCCTATCAATTATTACACCTAAATAGCTACATTTTTCAGATACTTCCAATCGGTGTCCCTTGAAATCGACAGTTTCAATGATGGGAAATTTTCTATTCCTGAACACCACTACTTCCGTTTTTTCCTCATTCAAGGTTAACCTGTTTTGTTTCATATATTGATCTGTCTTGTTTAATGTATCTGCAGCAATTAGCTGCGAATTTGCTTCATTGTTTGCATGACATAGAATTGCTGTATCATCGGCAAACTGTAATACATCACAATTCGTTGATACATCTTCACTGAAGTCGCTGACATAAATTATAAAAATTAAAGGCCCTAAAGCAGTTCCCTGAGGGACACCGTGATTTATGACAACCCAATCTGATTTTGCTATTCCAATTTTTACACATTGTTTTCTATCACGAAGGAAAAAGTTTAATAAGAGTCTTGCATTCTCTCCAATTCCTTAGTTTTTTACTTTGTTCATAAAAACATCTATAGATATTGAGTTGAAAGGCTTTGCTAAGTCAAAGTTGTGACAACATTCGTCAACGCACTGGTTTATTTTTCCAGTTAAAGAAATGATAGTATCGAGATAGGACTTTACCTTTTGAAAATTGATTCCTGCTAATCAGACCAAGAAGAGTTTGGTGGTGAGTTAGTTGTTCAAGTAGTAGTCGCTCAAAAATTTTTGCTACAGTTGGTGTGACTGACATGGGTTGATAGTTTGTTGGTTCTAGTCGGCCTCCTTTCTTATAAACAGGTGTAACATAGGCTGTTTTAAAAATATTAGAAACGTGTTTCTGTTCATACATTCATTGACGACAAATTGTAAATGAGTTCCAATAGACAGTTTATTATCTTTTAGAGCCCTTGTTGGTATATAGCCCGGCCCGGATGATTTATGCTTCAGCAGATTAAGAATAACATTATACAATTGTTTTCTGGTGACTGTTCGGAAGCTAAATTCTGGACCCTCAATTGTTAGGGAAGAATGATTTGGAGAAAATACTTTGCCTTTGTATATAGTGAGCCTCGAAAAAAAAGAATATTGGCGATCTGTCTGTCATTCTCAACAAGATGACTACCTTCCCTTAATTTGACAGTTTTTTCTATTTGACTGTTGGAGTTGATCCTGTTTTTGATGAATTTCCATTGTTCGCTTGAAGTTGGTAGCTGCTGTCAAAAAATTTTTGGTATAATCTTCTGCAGCTTTTTTCAATTTTCTATTCACTGAATTGCGTAAAAGATTTGTAAATATTATTATTAAAGATTGACAACACAATTTGGATCTATTCGGTCCCATGTTTTTAAGCTCTCCCCTCTCCATTTACATATTGTATTCTTATATAGCACGTTAATATGTAAAATATAGCGCATGCGTCTGGAGGCCCAAAAGTCGTGGTCACTAAGCTTGGGGGCTGAAACAAAATAGATCTGGCAATTTAACAAAAAAGACACAAATTGAAATATATATATATATATATATATATATATATATATATATATATATATATATATTGAATCTGAATCAAAAATATGTTTGAATCCTGCAACTCTTCTGTCTATTGGAACTCTTTTTGTGTCGTTTAAGCATTTCCGCTGCAACTTTTTGTTTAAATTTGGTCTTCGAGGTTTCTTTTCTAATTGTAATTGGAAGTGTGTTCCATTTTCGATTAAAGTTACGAACAATTGTACCATTACTCCATTTTGACTTACATTTTTGTTCTAAGAAAAAGTTATGGGTTCGTTTCTTTGCAATAATTGGTACGTTTTCTAAAAATCTAAAATGATTATTAGAGCGATTTCTTGTTTTTTGGAGAATATTGAAAAACCTATTTAGTGACACCCGTGTTATTTGAAGCTCTGCTGGAAGAAATTTAGTCTCCAGAAGTAGATCTCTGGCAGTATCGTATTCGGTTTTCATACAGCAAACTTTTATGCCCCATTTTATCTGTTTAGTAATTCTGTCAATAGAGTAAGATGGTAAAATGAAAAAAACGAGTGATTTAAAAAGATTTATTCTTGCTTTCAATGGTACCTGATAACGAACCAATTGTAATGATCTGATTGATGAAGCCATTTTACTGATAACCTTTAGTTTATTTTGGTATGTCAGTTCCCTATCAATTATTACACCTAAATAGCTACATTTTTCAGATACTTCCAATCGGTGTCCCTTGAAATCGACAGTTTCAATGATGGGAAATTTTCTATTCCTGAACACCACTACTTCCGTTTTTTCCTCATTCAAGGTTAACCTGTTTTGTTTCATATATTGATCTGTCTTGTTTAATGTATCTTCAGCAATTAGCTGCGAATTTGCTTCATTGTTTGCATGACATAGAATTGCTGTATCATCGGCAAACTGTAATACATCACAATTCGTTGATACATCTTCACTGAAGTCGCTGACATAAATTATAAAAATTAAAGGCCCTAAAGCAGTTCCCTGAGGGACACCGTGATTTATGACAACCCAATCTGATTTTGCTATTCCAATTTTTACACATTGTTTTCTATCACGAAGGAAAAAGTTTAATAAGAGTCTTGCATTCTCTCCAATTCCTTAGTTTTTTACTTTGTTCATAAAAACATCTATAGATATTGAGTTGAAAGGCTTTGCTAAGTCAAAGTTGTGACAACAATTTCGTTTTCGTCAACGCATTGGTTTATTTTTCCAGTTAAAGAAATGATAGTATCGAGATAGGACTTTTCCTTTTGAAAATTGATTCCTGCTAATCAGACCAAAAAGAGTTTGGTGGTGAGTTAGTTGTTCAAGTAGTAGTCGCTCAAAAATTTTTGCTACTGTTGGTAAGACTGACATGGGTCGATAGTTTGTTGGTTCTAGTCGGCCTCCTTTCTTATAAACAGGTGTAACATAGGCTGTTTTAAAAATATTAGAAACGTGTTTCTGTTCATACATTCATTGACGACAAATTGTAAATGAGTTCCAATAGACAGTTTATTATCTTTTAGAGCCCTTGTTGGTATATAGCCCGGCCCGGGTGATTTATGCTTAAGCAGATTAAGAATAACATTATACAATTGTTTTCTGGTGACTGTTCGGAAGCTGAATTCTGGACCCTCAATTGTTAGGGAAGAATGATTTGGAGAAAATACTTTGCCTTTGAATATACTGAGCCTCGAAAAAAAAGAATATTGGCGATCTGTCTGTCAATCTCAACAAGATGACTACCTTCCCTTAATTTGACAGTTTTTTCTATTTCACTGTTGGAGTTGATCCTGTTTTTGATGAATTTCCATTGTTCGCTTGAAGTTGGTAGCTGCTGTCAAAAAATTGTTGGTATAATCTTCTGCAGCTTTTTTCAATTTTCTATTCACTGAATTGCGTAAAAGATTTGTAAATATTATTATTAAAGATTGACAACACAATTTGGATCTATTCGGTCCCATGTATTTAAGCTCTCCCCTCTCCATTTACATATTGTATTCTTATATAGCACGTTAATATGTAAAATATAGCGCATGCGTCTGGAGGCCCAAAAGTCGTGGTCACTAAGCTTGGGGGCTGAAACAAAATAGATCTGGCAATTTAACAAAAAGACACAAATTGAAATATATATATATATATATATATATATATATATATTGAATCTGAATCAAAAATATGTTTGAATCCTGCAACTCTTCTGTCTATTGGAACTCTTTTCGTGTCGTTTAAGCATTTCCGCTGCAACTCTTTGTTTAAATTTGGTCTTCGACGTTTCTTTTCTAATTGTAATTGGAAGTGTGTTCCATTTTCGATTAAAGTTACGAACAATTGTACCATTACTCCATTTTGACTTACATTTTTGTTCTAAGAAAAGGTTATGGGTTCGTTTCTTTGCAATAATTGGTACGTTTGTAAATATTATAAATCTCTGGTTTTAGATTTTTCTTCCACGCATCAAAGAGACGGTATTTTTCATTTATGAGACCACTTTATTCATTTGTCGATCATTGCTTTTGTTGTTTTTTTACCACTTTCTACCAACTTCAAGGGTGCATGACAACTCAGTATATTTTCAAAAGTGTAGATAAATTTCGTAAACAATTCAATAGGCTCATTTATGTGGTACAAAGTTGACCAATCTTGCAGCGCAATGTCACGATTGAAATCTGATCTTGAATATTTCCTGGTATTACGTATCAAAAATTGTCTTTTTTTATCACTGTGATCTATCTTTAATGATGACTGATATACTGTTGTGAAGTAATCAACTCCAAGAGTCGACTCTAGAACATTGGCCTCAAAAATTTCGTTCTTCGAGATAAAACAGTTATCATTTAACGAATATTTTCCCACTATTGTCCATGTTGCCTCCGTTTTATTAACGTACTATAGCTCATTGTGTGCTTTGAAAATATCAAGTGACTGTCTACTTTTTGTGCATAACAAGTTTATATTGTAATCTCCGAATAAAATTAGATTATCTGTATACGAATGCACATTTGAGACTTCTACCGTCAATTCATCCAGAAAACAGTTAGAAAGATTTACATTGGGGCAGTATGCTACCGTAGTGAGTGGTTTTTGTGGTGAAGCATTCTATTTTCAATCCTCATTGACTCAAAAAAAATTTTCTATTGATTCTGTTCAAATCATTTCTTGTTTTTACTGTAAACTGTTTGGGAGCCCAAATACCTACCCCTCCCCCTCTCTGTACATTAGTTAACGATGATCTTGGTTGGTGAACGAAGTGATGACCATTGTAAAGATAAAACTCGGGAATGTCAGTTTTTTCATTTATCCAGGTTTTGCTAACAACTAGGAACGAGGTTTCATCGAGACTTTTCAAAAAACGAGACAGTTGCTCATTTTTATTATTGAAGCTTCTGCAATTCATATACCAAAACTTGGGAAACTCCAATTGTCACCCACACCCACTATTGTACTTTTCAGTTTTGTTATTTTATCCAAATTTGACGGACCTGCGCTTTTTTCAACATCACCACATTTTTGTAGAACAACTACGATGATTATAAGTAGAACTGTATACACTTGTGTAATCCCAGAGCCTCAATAGACCTCATTATATAGAATGAGGCCCTAAACCCAAAACAGATATGGCCACCAGTTGCGTGTGCATCGCCCAATTCAAATTTGAATATAGTTTTGGTCTGATTTTCAGTCTAGCCCACAAATAACGCTCTGGTCCACACCCTGATTTCGGTCTTGTAATACCCAGATTTCGTTCTCGCTAATACCCCCAATTCTGTATCAACAAATCGATTGGCCAGACTGAAATACAAGCATTGGCAAGCATACAAGTTAATTTTTCGCTTTAATTCATCATAGCCATACCTGTTAAGTAGGGCCAAGTCTTATCGCAACCAATAGCAGTAATTTACAAAAAAATGTGTCATACTTTCGAAGAGTATGGCAGGAAAAAGACCGAGATTGTAAAGAAAAAGTAGATTAAGAAAAGCACCTTCCAACACTGGGTGAATATTGGCTGGTCCAGGTCCTTCCAAGCACTACTATTTCATATAAAAGATTTCGTATTGTTTAAATCTATCAATAAAATGATAATAAAAACAAAAACCAGCTCAGAATGTAAAACAAAATACAGAGAGCATTAGGAAACTGACAACTAATGACGTAAGTAGATGAGCCAAAATAACAGCCTCCCTTCTTCAACAACAGCTCCCTTTGAAGCATAAAAAATTTCGCGCCGCCTAAGAATCCTTGACACACGAATGCAGAGGATGGCTCTCTATAGGAGCAAGGCTGACTTTTGTACTTAGATATGATATGATATCAGCGCAGTTGTCCTCTGTTCGCGCAAAGAGCTTTGATGCTAGTTGTTTCCACGGTTTGGAGCTGACGGGACAACTCCACCAGTGCATGCGAAGACAAGTGGACAAAATGTTGCTTTCTCAAACTCCGTTACTCTTTGTTGATATCTGTTCTATTAATAGATGGTACTTGTAGGCTTCGCTACTGCTTTCAGGGCAAGTCTTTGCCAGCGGTTTGGAACTTTTCACATCAAAATAAGTTTTGCTGAACTTCCATTCCCAAAGTCCGTGGGCCTTGATATCTAATCTTGCATCATCATCGGTTGTCGCTGATTTAAGAGCAAAGGTTTCAACACGCAACGGCCTAAGGCGAACTTCGGTCTCGACATCTTGACAGACATCACTTAACAAGTGCGAAAGGGGAATCGAGACGTTCATTATGACTCAATTGGGCGAAGGGCAATGCCAGCCATAGCGAACGGCAATGCCATCAGGACACTCGCTTTTCGTTAGATCAAATTGATATCGCTTCAAGGGCATAGGGTTTATCCAGCTTGATTCTACCTTTTCGTAAGCTAAATCAAGTGAGCGATTCTCGTTCTTATTCCATTCGCTCTTAATTCGCGTCTTCGATGTTCGGAGCATTCGTCTTGATTTGATACCAAGCTTTCTCCTTTCTTAATTCATGTATTATTTGTTGCTTTAGTTCGCCTTTGGGCAGAGATAAGGATGGGAGACTGGCAGTATAACTGATCATTCTTTTTCCTTAAAACGGTCTTCAGGTTGGTATCCAGGCTAGACGGGTTATGGCTTCCATGCGTCTTCAAGGCAGACTTTTACCATCGAGGCATTGAGTTTTTCAAATAGGGAGTGACGGTATGTTAAACTTTCTCCATGCTCATTGCTCACTCGAAAATTCAAAGTTGTTTTCCGTGGTTCCTGATATTCCCGCATAAGACATCAAGGACTGCTTTCTTGTCAACTTTGTCAGTTAAAGAAAAGACACCAATTTTCATTTCTTCTGTAAGACTTCGAATGCATTGGAAATTTTTCCTGTTGACATGTATTTATCAAACTTTTTGTACTCAGATCGTTTTGTTTTAGTTCTGTTAATAAGTCCTGTATAGATTTTGCTTCAAGAAAGAGGAAATCTATGTCCCACTTTATCCATTGATCTAACCGCCTTGCAATGATTTTGTTATTTGAGGCGTCATCCGCCGTTTCTGTTCTTGCAAAAATGAGATGAGGCATCACCATTACGCAGTACATTGCCGTTTCCGCGTTAGAATTATTTAAAGTGGCAGTCAGGGTTTCTTTCAAAGTATCGTTGAACTTAAGGCCTGTCTTGTTCTTGGCAGCGTAAAAAGGATTGCTTTTCTAACGAACAATTTAATTGTATGTGTTCTTCATAAGCTTCTTTCTTGCTTTCCTCGAAGTTTAACAATTTAGCCAGTAACTGCATCTCTCTAGAAGCTAGAGATGTCTGGTTATCAGCCGCTGCATGGCTTAGTGTTGTTGACTATGAGGAGATTACACCTGCTTTCCTTTCGCCGCTTACGCAGCAGAAGTTCTCATGGTGTTCTCGCTTAGCGCTGCGTCTGCTACATTTAACGTGCTGTTAACTGGCGCTAGCGTAGCACCCAATCTCTCTACTTCTGAAACGGTTTGAATATTTTGAGCAGTGTGACTGCTCAGACATGTGGATGGGATATAAATAAGGGAAGCTGATAGTAGTCTGAAAACTTATCATTAACTAATGAAAGTGTCAAAGTCTGCTCCCAAACCTTGTCGGATTCAAAAATTAATAACGATTAGAGGATATCAGCGTTAATCACGGGATTGTAATTTAAAAATCAATTCAAATAACCGAACGGTTTCGAACATTGCGTTTATCGTACGATTTACTTAAAACTGATTAACAATGGAAAAAAATTATTTTCATAATAGATATACTTGTCATTGACTATATCTAACGAACACTACAAAAAGAGTTAAGGTAGCCAAAAATTTTTTATTTACCTACAGTAAAATTACGTTTACATTTGTTAAACATTTAGTACACTAAAAAAACTTATTGACATCTTTATTGCGGAGTTCTTGAAATTTCCGGGTATTTGTTTTCATTTCTTGAAAAGGACTTTATACTCTCATTCCTATCTGTAGTTAATATCCTTCAAATGTTGGGGTAGACAAAATTATGAATTCAGATGTACCAGAATAATTTTGAGTTTCAAAAGTCAAATTTTTTGCCTTTGAACTAATACTTCAATGTCAGTTCCCGCCCCCGGTACTCGTCGCGTGTTTTCAGTTGATGTTTTGACTTTCTGATGTAGATCGCTTCAATTGTCATTACTTTTCATCCTCGCAACATGCACTGAGAACTTCCCATTAAAAATATGCGCGATACAACATTCAACGAGGTGTTGCCCCACAGGGGCATTTCCTTTTGATGTTTCGAAGTTCTAGTGGTGACATGTTAGCTGCTTTGGCCAACATAGATAGAAATCCATCCAATACATGGAACTTTATATACCAAATGCAATTTCAAAATTCTATCAAGAGATGATTTCAGGGTAGGCAAGTAGGTTCGTAAAATTGTCGATGTAAAAACTATTCAAATATTGCCCAATTTTGTCAGTACACTCGCAAAATTTTAAGTATTCACTTGTACAAAATTAATAACACAGTCTTAGTCGTGTTAAAGCAAGCAATCAAAAAATGTTTGATTTCAACACTATTTAAAAATGTTATCTAATTTTGAAATAAATGACGAATCAATTTTCTTTGAATGAAAGTGCAGAGAGTATTGCTACATCTTGTCCGCAAGTAGTAATCAAAAACTGACAAAGATTAGATCTGTTATCAAATTTTGACAGAAAGCGGCGGGTTTTGAAGAAATTTGTTTTAGACATAAACCATAAAGTGAAAGATTAACTCCCATCTAGAAATTTGGAAACTCCTCTCAATTCGGTTGTACTATCAAATTTAAATTACTTGGCTCTGTTATTTGGCAATGTGAAAAAAATTTAGTCGTTCCAATTAAAGACAGCTTTTGTCAATTCCAACAATAAAATTTTCAGAGAACTGAATATTAAAAAAGTGATAACAACGAATTGAGATACGCTCAACTTTTTATTTTCACAACTACATCACCAATCAACAATCAAACACAAGCATTAAAAAGTAATAATAAGCTTTCTAGTGCAAATTACCACATTCAAAACCAAACAAAAAATCTTTTTCTAAGGTCACAGGCGGAAAAATTATCTCAACATTTATTTTTTTCACTCAACACCAAGAAAATTGAACAACCTACCCAAATCTCTACAGATACAAAACATTAAAACAACAAAATCGAGAAGTAGTTTAAAAAAATTTGCTCACCTTAATTTTCCAAGTTTTACCGGAATATAAAGATTCAACTTAGAAAAAATGTGGTTTTAGTGGTAAGAAAACTGACAGAACTAAGTTATTTCTCAATATTTTTGATGACAAATATAATAATTTATTTGTTTTTAAGCAGGTTAACAAAATATGCAACTGCTTGTATATATTACAAAATTAGTCTTAATAAAGCATCTTTTCTTTTTCTTCTTGATATGCTATTTAAATCGATACACTGTAAGCAGTTAAAGATATTGGTGCAGTAGTTTCAAAAAAGAAGAATTGAAGACTCATTCAATAGAATAGAGTGGTTTCCCAGAAAAAGATTAATGCGATCTTACTTTTGTAACGGACACAACGTCTTGTCGGTAATTATTATATTATTGGAAGAAATTTTTACCAACTCAAAATAACTCACATAGATATTACATTAAGTTAAGTGGATTTAAATTCACATATCTTGCTAAAAAAAAACAAATATCTCTCCACGAGAATATTAAAACACCAAAAACTAACAAGGAGATAGGTCAGTTCGTTGTCGAGTTCTGAGAATGTTTACAATTTTTGAAAATAGAGTGAAAGAGCCCTCGTTTGAAATGGAAAAACCACAGAGTTTTGAAGCATTTCACATCAGCGTACGGTTTCCAGAAAACAACAATTATAACTAGTACAAAAGCTTTGAATTGAGACCAAACTAATGGTTTGGTTAACATGATCTACTCAAACTGACAAATTTGCTTCCAATGAACCGGCAGAAATGTCAAAACTTTTAACCACTGGGCTGTATAAAAGGATTGAACCTTTGAATGATTGAAACTTCAAAAAAACGTTTGATATTAAACCACATTGATTTTTGTACTGAAGAATTTTCAGGCTGTACGAAACGATGTGGGGAAAGCTCAAATAACTTTATATGATTGCCGTTGTTATGATTGAAAAAATCACAACAGGAAAAAATTCTAAACGATAGCAGACAAATTATAATGAATCGGAGAGACAAAAGTTCTTAGTAATAGTTTTAGAGTTTTAATTACAAAAAAGTTGCATTTTGTAAACAATTCGTTTAAAACAATTTACCATTTGAATGTCACATGGGACACGACTTTCACTTGTTGGGGCTGGACTAATCTACTAAAGAGATTCAATTCATTATTTACACAGTAAATGACAAGTAACGGAACAATGTGCTTTTGTCGACAGATTAAATGATCATAACTATAACATTACAAAGATCTCAAGTATATGTCATAAACATTAAAATCAATAAGGACTCAACTCCCAACGAGAACTTTGGAAACTCCTCTCCAATCAATTCTGCTATCGAATTTAGATTACTTGGCTGTGTTATTTGTCAACGTTAAGAAAAACTTAATCGTTTCGATTAAGGACACCCTCTGTCAGATCCAAACATGAAAGTTCGAGAGAACTGAGAATTAAAAAAAATTTCAACAACGAATTGAGATACGCTGAATTTTTTAACTGCACGAACACATCACAAATCAAGTGATAGCACAAAAAAGAAATATAAAGCTTCAACGAGCAAATCATAGCATACATAGCCGAACAAAGAATTTTTTTTCAAAGATCACAGGTCGAAAAATTATCTCAACAGTCCTTTTCTTCACAAAACAGCTAGAATGGAACAACCTGCCCAAATCTCTACAAATACAAAGCCTTAAAACACTAAAACTGAGAAGTAGTTTAGAAAATATTTTGTTGGCTTTATTTTTCCAAGTTTTACAAGAATATAAAGATTCGGTTTTTAAAAAATGTGGTTTTAATGGTAAGAAAACTGACCGAACCCAGTTACTTCTCAATTTCTAATTTTGTCATTGATAAGTTATTTCTTTTTACGCAGTTTAACAAAATATGCACCTGCTTGTTTATATTTTAAAATCAGTCTTATTAAAGCACCTTCTCTTTTTCTTCTTGATATGCTATTCAAATCCGATACATTGTAAGCATTTGCAGATATTGGTGCAGTAGTTTCAAAAAAGACGAATAAAAGACTCATTCAACAGAATAGTGGTTTACCAGAAAAAGATTCATGCGATCTTACATTTGTCACGGACACACCTTCTTGTCTGTAACTATTATATCATTAGAAGAAATTTCTACCAACACAAAATAACTCACATGTTTATTATTTTAAGTTAAGTGGATTTAAAATCACATATCTTGGTCAAACAAGTCAATACTCTTTCCACGAGGATTTTAAAACACCAAAAACTAACTACGAGATAGGTCAGATCATTGTCGAGTTCTGAGAGTTATTACGAATTTTTGAAAATAGAGTTAAAAAGCCTCGTTTGAAAAGAAAAACTACAGAGGTTTGAAGCATTTCACATCAATGTACGGTTTCCAGAAAACAACAAATATAACTAGTACAAAAGCTGTAAATTGAGACTGAATTAATAGTTTGGTTAACATGATCTACTCAAATTGTCACATTTGCTTCCAATGGGCCCACAAAACTGTCAAAACCGTTAATTCCTGGGCTATATAAAAAGATTATAGTTTTGGGTGATTGAAATTTCAAAAAAGTCCTTGATGGTAAACCAAATTGGTTATTGTACTGAAGATTTTTCTGACTATACTTAAAGATGTGGGAATTGCTCTACTAACTTTTAATGATTGCCGTTGTTATGATTTAGAAAAAACTACAACAGAAAAAAATATAAGTTATAGTAGACAAAATAAATTAAATCAGGGAGACATAAATTCTTAATAACTGTTTTAAGGTTGTAATTTCAAAAAAGATGCATTATGTGAACAATTGGTTTAAAACAAATTACCATTTGAATGTCATAAGGGCATCACTTTAAGTTGTTGGGGTTAACTAATCAACTAAAGCGAGTCAATTCATTTTTTCCACAGTAAATGTCAAGTAAAAAAACAATGGGTTTTTGTTGACAAATTGAATGTTCATACCTATTTCACCACAAAGACCTCAAGTATATGACCTAAACCATAACATTAAAAAAAACACAAATGACGACTAGAATTTTTAAAACTCCTCTCATTTCGATTGTGCTACGGAATTTAGATTACTCGGCTCTGTTATTTGTCAAGGATAAAAAAATTTAAATCATTTCGATTAAGGACACTTTCTGTCAGATCCAAAGACAAAAGTTCGAGAGAACTGAGAATTAAAAAATATTCAACAACGAATTGAGATACGCTCAATTTTTTAATTTCACGACCACATCGCGCATCAAGTGATAGCACAGAAAAGTAATATAAAACTTCCACGAGCAAATTATCGCATACATAGCCGAACAAAGAATTTTTTTCCAAGATCACAGGTCGAAAAATTATCTCAATAGTTCTTTTCTTCACACGAGAGCTAGAAAATGGAATAATCTACCCAAAACTCTACAAATACAAAGCATTAAAACACTAAAACTGAGAGGTAGTTTAAAAAAATTTTTCTTGACTTTAATTTCCCAAGTTTTACCGGAAAATAAAGATTCGGTTTTTAAAAAATATGGTTTTAAGGGGTAAAAAAACTGACAGAGCCCAGTTACCTCTCAATTTCTTTTTTTGTCATTGATAAATATGATAAATTATATCTTTTTACGCAGTTTAACAAAATATGCACCTGCTTGTATATATTACAAAATTAGTCTTATTAAAGCATCTTCTCGTTTTCTTCGTGATATGCTATTCAAATCCGATACAATGTAAGCATTTGTAGATATTGGTGCAGTAGTTTCAAAAAAGACGAATTAAAGATTCATTCAACAGAATAGTGGTTTCCCGAAAAGAAAGATTCATGCGACCTTACATTTATCACAGACACAACGTCTTGTCGGTAATTACTATATCATTAGAAGATTTTCTACCAACCTAAACAAAACTCACATAGTTTTGGCATAAAGTTCAGTGGATGTAAGTTCACATATCTTGGTCAAACAAGTCAATAATCTATCCAAGAGGATTTTAAAACACCAAAAACTAACTACGAGATAGGTCAGTTCGTTGTAGAGTTCTGAGAATTATTACGAATTTTTGAAAATAGATTATAAGAGCCCTTGTTTGAAATGGAGAAACTATAGACGTTTGATCCCGGGCCGAGGTGTCAACTCTAAACAACGCAAAATTATGTAAGATTGGCGTTGAATGCGTTGAATTTATGTAAGATCTACGCTTGAGCGTATATCTTACATAAATTCAACGCATTCAACGCCAATCTTGCATAATTTTGCGTTGAATTTTGGCGTAGATCTTACATATTTAGCGTTGAATTTAAGTATAGATCTTACATGTTTAGCGTTGAATTTAGCGTAGATCTTACATAAATTCAACGCATTCAACGACAATCTTACATATTTAGCGTTGAATTTAGAGTAGATCTTACATAAATTCAACGCATTCAACGCCAATCTTACATATTTTGCGTTAAAATTTGGCGTAGATCTTACATATTTAGCGTTGTATTTTAGCGTAGATCTTACATATTAGGAATTCAAGTTTTTTTCAAAACTTAAAAATTTTTTTTAACTTTTTCCCAGTACTTCTCACATGATAAATGCGTTGAATACATTGAAACTATGTAAGATCTCTGCTAAATTCAACGAAAAATAAGTAAGATCTAGGCTAAATTCAATGAAATATATGCAAGTTCTACGCTAAATTCAATGCAAAATATGTAAGGTCTACGCTAAAATCAACGCAAAATGTGTAAGATCCACGCTAAATTCAACGCAAAATATGTAAGATCTACGCTTTATAAGGATTGGGGCTCTTAAGGAAACCAAGGTACAGTGGCGCAATGGTAGAAGAGTCGTCAAGTAAACAGTAGGTCAGTGGTTCGAGTCCCATACCCAGAGTTCTACGCGTTGATTTTTTGTAAGATTAACGCTAAATTCAACGCAAAAATATGTAAGATCTACACTAAATTGAACGCTAAATATGTAAGATCTACGCTAAATTCAACGCTAAATATGTAAGATCAGCGGCAACTAGCGTTGACAAGTTGGAAAATTCATCGCCATTTCTTACATAATTTTGAGCTGAATGCGTTGAATTTTTATCTTTAAATTCAACGCATTGAACGCAAAATTCTGTAAGAAAATTGCGGTGAATTTTCCGAATTGTCAACGCTAGTTGCCGCTGATCTTACATATTTTTGGCCAAATTCCTCGGCCCGGGAAGCATTTCACATAAGCGTGCGGTTTCCAGAAAACAACAAGTATAACTAGTATAAAAGCTGTGAATTGAGACTAAACTAATACTTTGGTTAACATGACCTACTCAAACTGACAAATTTGCCTCTAATGGGCCGACAGAATTGCCAAAACTGTTAATAACTGGGCTGTAATAAAAAAAGAAAAAAGATTGTACCCTTGAATGATTGAAATTTTTAAAAAAAAATTTGATGATAAACCGCATTGATTATTGTACTGAAGATTTTTCAGACTATACTAAAAGATTTTGGGAATGCTCAACTAACTTTTATTGATTGCCGTTGTTATGATCTAGAAAAAACTACAACAGGAAAAAACTTTAAGGTTGTAATTACAAAAAAGATGCATTATCTAAACAATTCGGTTAAGATAAATTACCATTTGAATGTCACATGGGACATCACTTTTACTAATTGGGTTGACTAATCAAATAAAGTGATTCAAGTCATTATTTACACAGTAAAAGTCAATTAAATGAACAATGTGCTTTTGTTGACAAATTAAATGGTCATACCTATTCCACCACAAAGACCTCAAGTACATGGCCTCCTACAATGGATTAATAACTAAATTATGATATCAATAACACATTAAAATTGAGAAAAAATTGACTAGAAACGAACAAATGAACTATTGCACCATATAAAGGCCAATAGCCACACATTTAGATATGATGCAGTGTTAAGTTTATGAATGGCTTCGAGATCATTTTACCTAGGTGCTAAATTTTTAGTCTCTCCTGGCTGGGCAGTGCGGGGCAGAGTGGACAAATTTTTGTTCCCAAATTGTAAAACATTTGTAAACAACTTTGTCCCGTTTGCAACAATTTTAAATAAGAGCTGGACAATTTCTTAGCTGATTTCCTAGTAGTATGTCCAAATTATTGAGATCTTATCCTTAAAAACGTGTAGAGCGTAGTCGCCAACTTCTGTATTTTTGTCAGTCTTCTCTCGCCACAGAAAGCGCGGACACCATTTGCCGTCACTTGGAACAGATATTTGAGATTGATATTGCTTCTATGTGAGCAGATAGATCTATCAGAGTTTCCCGGAGCCTGAACACAATTACTCTTAGAGTTTTGTTTTCTTTTGACAATTGAATTGTTTTCAGACAGCTAAATTTGAGCTAGATCTTCTGCGTATATTCACTTCATTCATTACGACCATTGATTTGAAATTGTCACAAGCCCGAATAGCGTGATGTTCGACTTTGAATGGAGATCCGGAGTTCCTCAACGTGCTCGAGTAACTACCCGGTGCAACGATTCCTACTAATCTCACTAGGATTCCTGATTATCTTACTAACACCCGCTTTTCCGTAATTTCCTGCTCGGAAAAAAAATTTTCACCCGCTTTTCCGTAATTTCCTGCTCGGAAAAAACTTTTACCCGCTTTTCCGCAATTTCTTGCTCGGAAAAAAACTTTCGCCTGCTTTTCTCGCAAATCCTAGTAGGAAATCTTACAATTTCTTTTTTTCCTGAATTTCCTGCTAGGAAAGTTTTCTCGCTTGTTTCACTTCGTTTTCTAACAGGATATGGGATATTTCCGAGTCGGAATTTTACCTCAACCAAGATAAAACTTGTAAACACTAAAAAAGTTCAGGTAACTAGAAGTTCAGGTGAAGTTCAGGTGTAAAAGCACCTGAAATACACCTGAACTGTATTTCAGGTAAATTTTCACCTGAACAAGTTCAGATGTGGTTACCACCTTTTTCGTATTCAGCAGTGAAACGAGAAAAAATAGCAGTAAACTGAAACGCAGTACAAATATAAACGGTAACGACATATGTTCCTCATTTAGCTTCCATTTCTCTAAAGACTTTAAGGATCAGATTGATATTAAGGATCAAATATAAACTCGTATTCAGCAGTGAAACGACAAAAAATAGCAGTAAACTGAAACGCAGTACAAATATAAACGGTAACGACATATGTTCCTCATTTAGCTTCCATTTCTCTAAAGACTTTAAGGATCAGATTGATATTCTTTTTAATTCGAACTAATTCCATTTTCCATTATAAGCACTGCTTCAAAACTCTGTAAATCGCACTTTTAGGTGAGTAAGTTGAAAATTTCAGATACATATTTCCGAAACTGCGCTCTCTACAATTTTAAGAGGACAAAACAAACATTTATGAAACTATTTCCTGCGTTTCGCAAAGTTACGGTTAAGTTTAATATAAAAATTTCCCACTCTTCAGCCCTACTGATGTTTCTTCATCAAACAAGTAAATAAGGAACCATTTGGGATGTTTATAGTGAACATCAATAATGAGGTTTCCAAAAAAACAGTCTGAAGAAACTTTAGTTTTTTAAAATCATAAGAACAGGAAACGCAGTGGTTTTAAAGTGGATCAACTTGAATCCAATCTCTCTTCCTGATATAGTAAATCAAAAACTACATTTCTTGCAGAAAATACATCTCTGTAGAACTGTAATACACAGACATAGAAACGGTAACGACATATGTTCCTCATTTAGCTTCCATTTCTTAAAAGGATTTCCTGCCGTAGATTAAGTTTCGCAAAGTAACGGTTAATTTTAATATAAATTCCCCCACTCTTCAGCTTTACTCATTATGCTAGATTGAACACGTCATTTGGGAACGATTAGGGGATTCTGAAGTGAATATCAATACTGATGTTTCAAACAAACGGTTTAAAAAAACTTAAATTTTTCAAAATCATATTAACAGGAAACGCAGTGGTTTTAATGTGGATCAACTTGAATCCAACCTCTGTTCCTTATATATTAAATCAAAGTTAGTATTCCTGCATAAAACAGATGTCTGTAGAACTGGATGACACAAATATAGAAACGGTAACGACATATGGTCCTCATCTAGCTTTCATTTCTTTAAAGTCTTTTAGAATCAGATTGATATTCCTTTTAATTCGAACTATTTCCATTTTCCTACCTTAGCACTGCTTCAAAACCCTGTCCGTCGAAGTGAAGTTAGTCTTCTAATTTTAGGTACATGTTTCCGAAAAATAGTTCTCTACAAGTTTTAAAGGACAAAACAAATATTTATGAAACTATTTCCTGCGTTTATTAAGTTTCGCAAAGTAACGGTTATTTTTAATATAAAGGTCTGCCACTCTTCAGCCCTACTGATGTTTTCAGATTAAACAGGTAATTTGGGAACCATTAGCGGATTCTGAAGTGAATATCAATACTGACGTTTCAAGCAAACGGATTAAATAAACTTAATTTTTTTAAAATCATACTAACAGTAAACGCATTGGTTTTAAAGTGGATCAACTTGAATCCAATCTCTCTTCCTTATATAGTAAATCAAAAATTACTTTTCTTGCAGAAAATAGATCTCTGGAAAACTGGATTACACAAATTTAGAAACGTTAACGACATATGGTCTTCATTTAGCTTCCATTTCTTTAAACGATTTCCTGCCATTAATTAAGCTTCGCAAAGTAACGGTTAAGTTTAATATAAAGATCTCCCACTCTTCACGCCTACTGATGTTTCTATATTGAACAAGTAAATTGAGAACCATTAGGGGTTTGGGAAGTTAATTTCAATACTGGGGTTTCAAACAAACGGATTAAAAAAATCTAATTTTTTAAAATTATAACAACAGGAAATGCAGTGGTTTTAAAGTGGATCAACTGGAATCCAATCTCTCTTCCTTATATATTACATCAAAAGATAGTTTCCCCGAATAAAATAGACCTCTGGAAAACAGGATTACACAAGTATAGAAACGGTAACGACATATGGTCCTCATTCAGCTTCCATTTCTTTAAAGTCTTTCAGAATCAGATTGATTTTCTTTTAATTCGAACGAATACCATTTTCTACATGAACACTGCTTCAAAACCCCGGTCCTTCAAAAACTAGAATCTGTTTGTTATTTTAGGTACATGTTTCCGTAACAGGGCACTCTACAAATTATAGAAGACAAAACAAACATTTATGGAACTCTTTCCTGCCGTTTATTAAGTTTCGCAAAGTTTCGGTTAAGTTTAATATAAACATTTCCCACACTTTAGCCCTACTGACAATTCTGGATCAAACAAGTAATTTAGGAGTCGTTTGGAGTTTCTGAAGTGAATATCAATACTGAAGTTTCAGAAAAAAGCGGTTTAAAGGACTTTAATTTCTTCAAATGATAACAGCAGGAAACGCAGTGGTTTTAAAGTGGATCAACTTGATTGCAATCTCTTTTCCTTGTGTATTAAATCAAAAACTATACTTTCTGCATAAAATAGATCTCTGGAAAACTGAATTACACTAATAAAGAAGCAGTAACGACATAGGGTCCTCATGTTGCTTCCATTTTTTAAAGTCTTTCAGATTCAGATTGATAGAGGTACAATTAGTTGTTTTGTTGATAAGTAGGCAAGTGCTTTGCAGAATTCTACCAACATGGGCTCATTGTGTTGGTATTGTAATCGTCGGGCTCCTCCGAGAATTTTTTAACCCAAATTCGGCTTGGTAAAAAAAAGTTATGGAGTGGTAAATTTGAAACAAATCACCATTTTAGGTGATATTGGAGTCCCCAAAATTGGATACTCCAAAAGACCTTAATATCCCTACATATATCAGTTCCTTGGATTCCTCTGATAGTGGTGAGTATCCCCATATATATTTTTCAATTGGTTTTATGGAGTTGAGTGGGCCAATTTCTGCTCTGTAAGCGCCGAACCTCGATTATCGGCCATTTTCGGCTATTTCGGCGATGACATAGTTGCAATTTTTTGTGTCAAGATTAAGTATTATAGTGTTTTGGATTGCTCATTAGATGAGGAGTATCCCTAAATACATACTGTACTACTTTTTCACAAGTTTTGATGGTTTATTTCAGCGAAACTTGAAATTTGGTAATCAAAAAAGTTCATTCGACCAAATGAATGAGTCAAGTGGTGTTTTCTTGCAATTGAACAAGTTTTTGGGCGTGCTTTTTGTGTTTTCTCGGCAGTATTTAGGTTCTTGAAGCTATTTGTAGCAATTAAGGGGGTTAACTCGACAATTTTTCTTTTTTCACGATTTCATCAAACTTCTGTGGATGTTGTTTTATGTCAAAACACACAAAACATCATAACCTTCATGGTGAGGTGGGAAATTTTTTCCCACCTCCTCATGAAGGTTTTCCCAGACCCAGAACGTCGAAGTGGACCAGAATCACACCCAGAAATACGCCGGCAACTCTGTTTCACGTTGTTTTACGTCAGTTCCGGAGATTTTGGGCTTCGGTTTTAGCCCAAAAAATGGGGTACAAGACAGTATTTTGTTAATATCTGCTAAAGTACTAGACCAAATTAAACGGGAGTGGTCGCTTTTTGTCGGCACTAAACCCCTCTTGCTTGCAGTGTTTGGTTGGTTTCTCAAATCGGTCTCATCAGAAAGTTATTAATGTTTAAATTTGAAAAAAGTCGAATTTTTGGGCTATTCTGGGTGACCCAAATTTCGGTACAACATAACAGCTGATTTGCGGAATAAATGTTAGTGTTTTAGAATCCTCAGTTAATGGGGAGTATCCCCATATATATTTTCCATAGCGTTTTACGGAGTTGTGATAGTCAAATTTGGCTCTGAAGTCACGTCACCTCGCTTTTTGGGCCATTTGGCAGGGTACCTACTTTTTGCAATAACTTCTTCTAGAGTGGACCGATTGTGCTCATTTTTTGATATGATGCGTATCTTAAGCAGTGCTACAAACTGTACTAAAGGCGTTCGTTTTTGTTCCGCCGTTTCAGAGAAATTGGCCAGTAAACTTGCCCTCCGTTTCAGCCCCAGAAGCGGTTGACACCACCTGGCACCAGTTTTGAAGCTTTGAATTTTGTTACTTCAGGTAACAAAATTAGTGTTCTGAATAGCCCGTCTAACGTAGATTCCGAATATGTATACTTTATATAGCGTTTTCAGAGGTTTAGGTGTTCAATTTTAGCTCTGAAGGGGAGGTACCTCTCCTCTATGGTGATTTGATATGGTACTTTATTTTTGCTATAACTCCTTGAAGAATACACCGATTGGGCTCATTTTTTAATATGATGCGTATCTCAAGCCGTGCTACAAACTGTATCAAAGGCGTTTTTTTTTGTTCAGCCGTTTTCGAGAAATTGGCCAGGACACATACCCCTATTTTGTCAAATTGGTGTCCGGTACCTTTGGTGTATCTACATGTTACACCATCAAAACTCGTTGTTTTAGACTCCATAGTTAGTTCGTTAGATTGCTACGATAATGGGGATTGTCCCCATATATATTTCACAGGTGGTTATAACGAGTGGTTATTGGTTATAGTAGAGAAACGGGACACGAAATGGGTCATTTTGGTCATTTGGTACGGTACCTTGATGTTGGAATATCTCCTCGTAGAGTGAACCGATTTTTGATCTGATTTTTGATTTGAACTCAGCTTGAGCAGTACTTGAATCCCTGTAAATGGCGTTTTGTTTCTTTCAGCCGTTTTCGAGAAATTGGCCTCGACACATACGGTCATTTTGCCCTTTTAGTGACTGGTACGTTTCACGTTTCTACATGTGAAACGTTGAAATTAATGACTTTGACTGCAGGAATAGGCTCGTTGAACTCCATTTGTAATGGGGAATCTCCCCATATATATTTTGTATAGGGTTTTCCGAGATCTAGGGGGTCAATTTTCACTCTGCAGGTGACCCCCCCCCCCCCCCAACCCCCATGAATATATGCCCAAAATCATGAAATTTCCTTAGGAAAGTAGGAAAATTGTTGTTTTTGGGGTCTCAGTATAAGCACTGTAGTCCCCATGTGTTGTGGGTAAACTCTACTCCAATTTTCACCCATATTGGTTGAGGGGTTGATCTTCTCTCCTCTTATTACTTATGTATACTATTATTCTAAGGTGAGGGCGTCTAGCCCCATGGGGTGCACCTCCCCCCCTGTCCCGTTGAGACGCCGGTTAGTCGGCTCCCCCCTTCTGGGCTTTGGTGCACCTCATGATGGGGACGTACGTGCGGTGCGGGCGAATTTTGCGGGCGTCTTTCGTTGCGTTTCGTTGCGTTTCGTTGCGTTTCGGTGTGTTTCTCTGTGTTTGTTTCTTTTCATGTAAGAATAATGCTCTTTTTTAGAGCATTTGTTTGTTTGTTTCGTGCAACAACAGCTGTCTTCAACCCTCAAACGGTGAGTTCGCACGTTGTGCTCTCTTTGCTTTTCAGCGCTCACAGTGATGGCCTGAGCTTCTTTTTTGTGCTTGCTCTGAGCCTCCTGTGATGAAGCGCTGCAATTGTTTGAGTCCTGTGAGCACCCATCGAGTGCCTTGTTTTTTGTAGCAGTGCTGCGGTGCAGCGCTCTTTCTTGGGCAACACAGTGACGGCTTGAGCAATGCGTGTCTCTGTTTTTTCTTTTGCTCAAGACCGCCTGTGACCAAGCCCGGCAATTATTTAGGTCGTGTGTGTCAGCACTCACCGAGTGCTCTTCAGCCTCCTGTGGTGAGGCAAAGCAATTATTTGAGTCCAGTATGCACCCACTGAGCGGGTTGTGTCTGCGTTGTACATAGCTAATTTTCGATCTAGGTGGTCTACAACAAACGTAATTAACACGTTGTCAGATTTCGCTCTCAAAATACTATCTTTATACAGTTTAATAAAATGTGTTTTTCAATATAGGGAAGGACTTATTCAAATCAATTGAGGGCCTAAGCAGGAGTGGGAAAGTCCAAATAGGTTCTAAAGCCGAAAAAATTATCGTTCTAGGTTGTCTGAGATAGAAGAACGTAACACGTTGTCAGATTTCGCTCTCAAAATACGATCTTTATACAGCTTAACAAAAAGTGTTTTTCAATATAGTGAAGGACTTATTCAAATCAATTGAGGGCCTAAGTAGGAGTGGGAAAGTCCAAATAGGTTCTAAAGCCCAAGGGATTATCGTTCTAGGTTGTCTGAGATAGAAGTACTTAACACGTTGTCAGATTTCGCTCTCAAAATACTATCTTTATACAGTTTAACAAAAAGTGTTTTTCAATATAGGGAAGGACTTATTCAAATCAATTGAGGGCCTAAGTAGGAGTGGGAAAGTCCAAATAGGTTCTAAAGCCGAAAGAATTATCTTTCTAGGTTGTCTGAGATAGAAGTACTTAACACGTTGTCAGATTTCGCACACAAAATACGATCTTTATACAGTTTAACAAAAATTGTTTTTCAATATGAGGAAGGACTTATTCAAATCAATTGAGGGCCTAAGTAGGAGTGGGAAAGTCCAAATAAGTTCTAAAGCCGAAAGAATTATCGTTCTAGGTTGTCTGAGATAGAAGTACTTAACACGTTGTCAGATTTCGCTCTCAAAATACTATCTTTATATAGTTTAACAAAAAGTGTTTTTCAATATAGGGAAGAACTTCTTCAAATCAATTGAGGGCCTAAGTAGGAGTGGGAAAGTCCAAATAGGTTCCAAAGCCCAAGGGATTATCGTTCTAGGTTGTCTGAGATAGAAGTACTTAACACGTTGTCAGATTTCGCACACAAAATACGATCATTATACAGTTTAACAAAAATTGTTTTTCAATATAGTGAAGGACTTATTCAAATCAATTGAGGGCCTAAGTAGGAGTGGGAAAATCCAAATAGGTTCTAAAGCCCAAGGGATTATCGTTCTAGGTTGTCTGAGATAGAAGAACTTAACACGTTGTCAGATTTCGCTCTCAAAATACGATCTTTATACAGTTTAACAAAAAGTGCTTTTCAATATAGTGAAGGACTTATTCAAATCAATTGAGGGCCTAAGTAGGAGTGGGAAAGTCCAAATAGGTTCTAAAGCCCAAGGGATTATCGTTCTAGGTTGTCTGAGATAGAAGTACTTAGCACGTTGTCAGATTTCGCGCTCAAAATACTATGTTTATACAGTTTAACAAAAAGTGTTTTTCAATATAGCGAAGGACTTATTCAAATCAATTGAGGGCCTAAGTAGGAGTGGGAAAGTCCAAATAGGTTCTAAAGCCCTAGGGATTATCGTTCTAGGTTGTCTGAGATAGAAGAACTTAACACGTTGTCAGATTTCGCACACAAAATACGATCTTTATACAGTTTAACAAAAAGTGTTTTTCAATATAGTGAAGGACTTATTCAAATCAATTGAGGGCCTAAGTAGGAGTGGGAAAGTCCAAATACGTTCTAAAGCCCAAGGGATTATCGTTCTAAACTGTCTGAGATAGAAGTACTTAGCACGTTGTCAGATTTCGCTCTCAAAATACTATCTTTATACAGTTTAACAAAAAGTGTTTTTCAATATAGCGAAGGACTTATTCAAATCAATTGAGGGCCTAAGTAGGAGTGGGAAAGTCCAAATATGTTCTAAAGCCCAAGGGATTATCGTTCTAGGTTTTCTGAGATAGAAGTACTTAGCACGTTGTCAGATTTCGCGCTCAAAATACTATCTTTATACAGTTTAACAAAAAGTGTTTTTCAATATAGCGAAGGACTTATTCAAATCAATTGAGGGCCTAAGTAGGAGTGGGAAAGTCCAAATAGGTTCTAAAGCCCAAGGGATTATCGTTCTAGGTTGTCTGAGATAGAAGAACTTAACACGTTGTCAGATTTCGCACACAAAATACGATCTTTATACAGTTTAACAAAAAGTGTTTTTCAATATAGTGAAGGACTTATTCAAATCAATTGAGGGCCTAAGTAGGAGTGGGAAAGTCCAAATAGGTTCTAAAGCCCAAGGGATTATCGTTCTAGGTTGTCTGAGATAGAAGAACGTAACACGTTGTCAGATTTCGCTCTCAAAATAAGATCTTTATACAGCTTAACAAAAAGTGTTTTTCAATATAGTGAAGGACTTATTCAAATCAATTGAGGGCCTAAGTAGGAGTGGGAAAGTCCAAATAGGTTCTAAAGCCCAAGGGATTATCGTTCTAGGTTGTCTGAGATAGAAGTACTTAACACGTTGTCAGATTTCGCTCTCAAAATACTATCTTTATACAGTTTAACAAAAAGTGTTTTTCAATATAGGGAAGGACTTATTCAAATCAATTGAGGGCCTAAGTAGGAGTGGGAAAGTCCAAATAGGTTCTAAAGCCGAAAGAATTATCTTTCTAGGTTGTCTGAGATAGAAGTACTTAACACGTTGTCAGATTTCGCACACAAAATACGATCTTTATACAGTTTAACAAAAATTGTTTTTCAATATGATGAAGGACTTATTCAAATCAATTGAGGGCCTAAGTAGGAGTGGGAAAGTCCAAATAAGTTCTAAAGCCGAAAGAATTATCGTTCTAGGTTGTCTGAGATAGAAGTACTTAACACGTTGTCAGATTTCGCTCTCAAAATACTATCTTTATATAGTTTAACAAAAAGTGTTTTTCAATATAGGGAAGAACTTCTTCAAATCAATTGAGGGCCTAAGTAGGAGTGGGAAAGTCCAGATAGGTTCCAAAGCCCAAGGGATTATCTTTCTTGGTTGTCTGAGATAGAAGTACTTAACACGTTGTCAGATTTCGCACACAAAATACGATCTTTATACAGTTTAACAAAAATTGTTTTTCAATATAGTGAAGGACTTATTCAAATCAATTGAGGGCCTAAGTAGGAGTGGGAAAATCCAAATAGGTTCTAAAGCCCAAGGGATTATCGTTCTAGGTTGTCTGAGATAGAAGAACTTAACACGTTGTCAGATTTCGCTCTCAAAATACGATCTTTATACAGTTTAACAAAAAGTGCTTTTCAATATAGTGAAGGACTTATTCAAATCAATTGAGGGCCTAAGTAGGAGTGGGAAAGTCCAAATAGGTTCTAAAGCCCAAGGGATTATCGTTCTAGGTTGTCTGAGATAGAAGTACTTAACACGTTGTCAGATTTCGCTCTCAAAATACTATCTTTATACAGTTTAACAAAAAGTGTTTTTCAATATAGGGAAGGACTTATTCAAATCAATTGAGGGCCTAAGTAGGAGTGGGAAAGTCCAAATAGGTTCTAAAGCCGAAAGAATTATCTTTCTAGGTTGTCTGAGATAGAAGTACTTAACACGTTGTCAGATTTCGCACACAAAATACGATCTTTATACAGTTTAACAAAAATTGTTTTTCAATATGATGAAGGACTTATTCAAATCAATTGAGGGCCTAAGTAGGAGTGGGAAAGTCCAAATAAGTTCTAAAGCCGAAAGAATTATCGTTCTAGGTTGTCTGAGATAGAAGTACTTAACACGTTGTCAGATTTCGCTCTCAAAATACTATCTTTATATAGTTTAACAAAAAGTGTTTTTCAATATAGGGAAGAACTTCTTCAAATCAATTGAGGGCCTAAGTAGGAGTGGGAAAGTCCAGATAGGTTCCAAAGCCCAAGGGATTATCTTTCTTGGTTGTCTGAGATAGAAGTACTTAACACGTTGTCAGATTTCGCACACAAAATACGATCTTTATACAGTTTAACAAAAATTGTTTTTCAATATAGTGAAGGACTTATTCAAATCAATTGAGGGCCTAAGTAGGAGTGGGAAAATCCAAATAGGTTCTAAAGCCCAAGGGATTATCGTTCTAGGTTGTCTGAGATAGAAGAACTTAACACGTTGTCAGATTTCGCTCTCAAAATACGATCTTTATACAGTTTAACAAAAAGTGCTTTTCAATATAGTGAAGGACTTATTCAAATCAATTGAGGGCCTAAGTAGGAGTGGGAAAGTCCAAATAGGTTCTAAAGCCCAAGGGATTACCGTTCTAGGTTGTCTGAGATAGAAGTACTTAGCGCGTTGTCAGATTTCGCGCTCAAAATACTATCTTTATACAGTTTAACAAAAAGTGTTTTTCAATATAGCGAAGGACTTATTCAAATCAATTGAGGGCCTAAGTAGGAGTGGGAAAGTCCAAATAGGTTCTAAAGCCCAAGGGATTATCGTTCTAGGTTGTCTGAGATAGAAGAACTTAACACGTTGTCAGATTTCGCACACAAAATACGATCTTTATACAGTTTAACAAAAAGTGTTTTTCAATATAGTGAAGGACTTATTCAAATCAATTGAGGGCCTAAGTAGGAGTGGGAAAGTCCAAATAGGTTCTAAAGCCCAAGGGATTATCGTTCTAAACTGTCTGAGATAGAAGTACTTAGCACGTTGTCAGATTTCGCTCTCAAAATACTATCTTTATACAGTTTAACAAAAAGTGTTTTTCAATATAGCGAAGGACTTATTCAAATCAATTGAGGGCCTAAGTAGGAGTGGGAAAGTCCAAATATGTTCTAAAGCCCAAGGGATTATCGTTCTAGGTTGTCTGAGATAGAAGTACTTAGCACGTTGTCAGATTTCGCGCTCAAAATACTATCTTTATACAGTTTAACAAAAAGTGTTTTTCAATATAGCGAAGGACTTATTCAAATCAATTGAGGGCCTAAGTGGGAGTGGGAAAGTCCAAATAGGTTCTAAAGCCCAAGGGATTATCGTTCTAGGTTGTCTGAGATAGAAGAACTTAACACGTTGTCAGATTTCGCACACAAAATACGATCTTTATACAGTTTAACAAAAAGTGTTTTTCAATATAGTGAAGGACTTATTCAAATCAATTGAGGGCCTAAGTAGGAGTGGGAAAGTCCAAATAGGTTCTAAAGCCCAAGGGATTATCGTTCTAAACTGTCTGAGATAGAAGTACTTAGCACGTTGTCAGATTTCGCTCTCAAAATACTATCTTTATACAGTTTAACAAAAAGTGTTTTTCAATATAGGGAAGGAATTATTCAAATCAATTGAGGGCCTAAGTAGGAGTGGGAAACTCCAAATAGGTTCTAAAGCCGAAAGAATTATCGTTCTAGGTTGTCTGAGATAGAAGAACTTAACACGTTGTCAGATTTCGCTCTCAAAATACGATCTTTATACAGTTTAACAAAAAGTGTTTTTCAATATAGGGAAGGACTTATTCAAATCAATTGAGGGCCTAAGTAGGAGTGGGAAAGTCCAAATAGGTTCTAAAGCCCAAGGGACTATCGTTCTAGGTTGTCTGAGATAGAAGTACTTAGCACGTTGTCAGATTTCGCGCTCAAAATACTATCTTAATACAGTTTAACAAAAAGTGTTTTTCAATATAGGGAAGGAATTATTCAAATCAATTGAGGGCCTAAGTAGGAGTGGGAAACTCCAAATAGGTTCTAAAGCCGAAAGAATTATCGTTCTAGGTTGTCTGAGATAGAAGTACTTAACACGTTGTCAGATTTCGCTCTCAAAATACTATCTTTATATAGTTTAACAAAAAGTGTTTTTCAATATAGGGAAGGACTTCTTCAAATCAATTGAGGGCCTAAGTAGGAGTGGGAAAGTCCAAATAGGTTCCGAAGCCCAAGGGATTATCGTTCTAGGTTGTCTGAGATAGAAGTACTTAACACGTTGTCAGATTTCGCACACAAAATACGATCTTTATACAGTTTAACAAAAATTGTTTTTCAATATAGTGAAGGACTTATTCAAATCAATTGAGGGCCTAAGTAGGAGTGGGAAAATCCAAATAGGTTCTAAAGCCCAAGGGATTATTGTTCTAGGTTGTCTGAGATAGAAGAACTTAACACGTTGTCAGATTTCGCTCTCAAAATGCGATCTTTATACAGTTTAACAAAAAGTGCTTTTCAATATAGTGAAGGACTTATTCAAATCTATTGAGGGCCTAAGTAGGAGTGGGAAAGTCCAAATAGGTTCTAAAGCCCAAGCGATTATCGTTCTAGGTTGTCTGAGATAGAAGTACTTAGCACGTTGTCAGATTTCGCGCTCAAAATACTATCTTTATACAGTTTAACAAAAAGTGTTTTTCAATATAGCGAAGGACTTATTCAAATCAATTGAGGGCCTAAGTAGGAGTGGGAAAGCCCAAATAGGTTCTAATGCCCAAGGGATTATCGTTCTAGGTTGTCTGAGATAGAAGAACTTAACACGTTGTCAGATTTCGCACACAAAATACGATCTTTATACAGTTTAACAAAAAGTGTTTTTCAATATAGTGAAGGACTTATTCAAATCAATTGAGGGCCTAAGTAGGAGTGGGAAAGTCCAAATAGGTTCTAAAGCCCAAGGGATTATCGTTCTAAACTGTCTGAGATAGAAGTACTTAGCACGTTGTCAGATTTCGCTCTCAAAATACTATCTTTATACAGTTTAACAAAAAGTGTTTTTCAATATAGGGAAGGACTTATTCAAATCAATTGAGGGCCTAAGTAGGAGTGGGAAACTCCAAATAGGTTCTAAAGCCGAAAGAATTATCGTTCTAGGTTGTCTGAGATAGAAGAACTTAACACGTTGTCAGATTTCGCTCTCAAATTACGATCTTTATACAGTTTAACAAAAAGTGTTTTTCAATATAGTGAAGGACTTATTCAAATCAATTGAGGGCCTAAGTAGGAGTGGGAAAGTCCAAATAGGTTCTAAAGCCCAAGGGATTATTGTTCTAGGTTGTCTGAGATAGAAGTACTTAGCACGTTGTCAGATTTCGCGCTCAAAAATACTATCTTAATACAGTGTAACAAAAAGTGCTTTTCAATATAGTGAAGGACTTATTCAAATCGATTGAGCGTCTAAGTAGGAGTGGGAAACTCCAAATAGGTTCTAAAGCCGAAAGAATTATCGTTCTAGGTTGTCTGAGATAGAAGAACTTAACACGTTGTCAGATTTCGCTCTCAAAATACGATCTTTATACAGTTTAACAAAAATTGTTTTTCAATATAGTGAAGGACTTATTCAAATCAATTGAGTGCCTAAGTAGGAGTGGGAAAGTCCAAATAAGTTCTAAAGTCGAAAGAATTATCGTTCTGGGTTGTCTGAGATAGAAGTACTTAACACGTTGTCAGATTTCGCGCTCAAAATACTATCTTAATACAGTGTAACAAAAAGTGCTTTTCAATATAGTGAAGGACTTATTCAAATCAATTGAGCGCCTAAGTAGGAGTGGGAAAGTCCAAATAGGTTCTAAAGCCCAAGGGATTATCGTTCTAGGTTGTCTGAGATAGAAGTACTTAGCACGTTGTCAGATTTCGCGCTCAAAAATACTATCTTAATACAGTGTAACAAAAAGTGCTTTTCAATATAGTGAAGGACTTATTCAAATCGATTGAGCGCCTGAGTAGGAGTGGGAAACTCCAAGTAGCTTCTAAAGCCGAAAGAATTATCGTTCTAGGTTGTCTGAGATAGAAGAACTTAACACGTTGTCAGATTTCGCGCTCAAAAATACTATCTTTATACAGTTTAACAAAAAGTGTTTTTCAATATAGGGAAGGACTAATTCAAATCAATTGAGGGCCTAAGTAGAAGTGGGAAACTCCAAATAGGTTCTAAAGCCGAAAGAATTATCGTTCTAGGTTGTCTGAGATAGAAGAACTTAACACGTTGTCAGATTTCGCTCTCAAAATACGATCTTTATACAGTTTAACAAAAAGTGTTTTTCAATATAGTGAAGGACTTATTCAAATCAATTGAGGGCCTAAGTAGGAGTGGGAAAGTCCAAATAGGTTCTAAAGCCCAAGGGACTATCGTTCTAGGTTGTCTGAGATAGAAGTACTTAGCACGTTGTCAGATTTCGCGCACAAAATACTATCTTAATACAGTGTAACAAAAAGTGCTTTTCAATATAGTGAAGGACTTATTCAAATCAATTGAGCGACTAAGTAGGAGTGGGAAAACTCCAAATAGGTTCTAAAGCCGAAAGAATTATCGTTTTAGGTTGTCTGAGATAGAAGAACTTAACACGTTGTCAGATTTCGCTCTCAAATTACGATCTTTATACAGTTTAACAAAAAGTGTTTTTCAATATAGTGAAGGACTTATTCAAATCAAATGAGGGCCTAAGTAGGAGTGGGAAAGTCCAAATAGGTTCTAAAGCCCAAGGGATTATCGTTCTAGGTTGTCTGAGATAGAAGTACTTAGCACGTTGTCAGATTTCGCGCTCAAAAATACTATCTTAATACAGTGTAACAAAAAGTGCTTTTCAATATAGTGAAGGACTTATTCAAATCGATTGAGCGTCTAAGTAGGAGTGGGAAACTCCAAATAGGTTCTAAAGCCGAAAGAATTATCGTTCTAGGTTGTCTGAGATAGAAGAACTTAACACGTTGTCAGATTTCGCTCTCAAAATACGATCTTTATACAGTTTAACAAAAAGCGTTTTTCAATATAGTGAAGGACTTATTCAAATCAATTGAGTGCCTAAGTAGGAGTGGGAAAGTCCAAATAAGTTCTAAAGTCGAAAGAATTATCGTTCTGGGTTGTCTGAGATGGAAGTACTTAACACGTTGTCAGATTTCGCGCTCAAAATACTATCTTAATACAGTGTAACAAAAAGTGCTTTTCAATATAGTGAAGGACTTATTCAAATCAATTGAGCGCCTAAGTAGGAGTGGGAAAGTCCAAATAGGTTCTAAAGCCCAAGGGATTATCGTTCTAGGTTGTCTGAGATAGAAGTACTTAGCACGTTGTCAGATTTCGCACTCGAAAATACTATCTTAATACATTGTAACAAAAAGTGCTTTTCAATATAGTGAAGGACTTATTCAAATCGATTGAGCGCCTAAGTAGGAGTGGGAAACTCCAACTAGATTCTAAAGCCGAAAGAATTATCGTTCTAGGTTGTCTGAGATAGAAGTACTTAGCACGTTGTCAGATTTCGCGCTCAAAAATACTATCTTAATACAGTGTAACAAAAAGTGCTTTTCAATATAGTGAAGGACTTATTCAAATCAATTGAGGGCCTAAGTAGGAGTGGGAAAGTCCAAATAAGTTCTAAAGTCGAAAGAATTATCGTTCTGGGTTGTCTGAGATAGAAGTACTTAACACGTTGTCAGATTTCGCGCACAAAATACTATCTTAATACAGTGTAACAAAAAGTGCTTTTCAATATAGTGAAGGACTTATTCAAATCAATTGAGCGCCTAAGTAGGAGTGGGAAACTCCAAATAGGTTCTAAAGCCGAAAGAATTATCGTTCTAGGTTGTCTGAGATAGAAGAACTTAACACGTTGTCAGATTTCGCTCTCAAAATACGATCTTTATACAGTTTAACAAAAAGTGTTTTTCAATATAGTGAAGGACTTATTCAAATCAATTGAGGGCCTAAGTAGGAGTGGGAAAGTCCAAATAGGTTCTAAAGCCCAAGTGATTATCGTTCTAGGCTGTCTGAGATAGAAGTACTTAGCACGTTGTCAGATTTCGCGCTCAAAATGCTATCTTAATACAGTGTAACAAAAAGTGCTTTTCAATATAGTGAAGGACTTATTCAAATCAATTGAGCGCCTAAGTAGGAGTGGAAAACTCCAAATAGGTTCTAAAGCCGAAAGAATTATCGTTCTAGGTTGTCTGAGATAGAAGAACTTAACACGTTGTCAGATTTCGCTCTCAAAATACGATCTTTATACAGTTTAACAAAAAGTGTTTTTCAATATAGTGAAGGACTTATTCAAATCAATTGAGGGCCTAAGTAGGAGTGGAAAAGTCCAAATAGGTTCTAAAGCCCAAGGGACTATTGTTCTAGGTTGTCTGAGATAGAAGTACTTAGCACGTTGTCAGATTTCGCGCTCAAAAATACTATCTTAATACAGTGTAACAAAAAGTGCTTTTCAATATAGTGAAGGACTTATTCAAATCAATTGAGGGCCTAAGTAGGAGTGGGAAAGTCCAAATAAATTCTAAAGTCGAAAGAATTATCGTTCTGGGTTGTCTGAGATAGAAGAACTTAACACGTTGTCAGATTTCGCTCTCAAAATACGATCTTTATACAGTTTAACAAAAAGTGTTTTTCAATATAGTGAAGGACTTATTCAAATCAATTGAGGGCCTAAGTAGGAGTGGGAAAGTCCAAATAGGTTCTAAAGCCCAAGTGATTATCGTTCTAGGCTGTCTGAGATAGAAGTACTTAGCACGTTGTCAGATTTCGCGCTCAAAATGCTATCTTAATACAGTGTAACAAAAAGTGCTTTTCAATATAGTGAAGGACTTATTCAAATCAATTGAGCGCCTAAGTAGGAGTGGAAAACTCCAAATAGGTTCTAAAGCCGAAAGAATTATCGTTCTAGGTTGTCTGAGATAGAAGAACTTAACACGTTGTCAGATTTCGCTCTCAAAATACGATCTTTATACAGTTTAACAAAAAGTGTTTTTCAATATAGTGAAGGACTTATTCAAATCAATTGAGGGCCTAAGTAGGAGTGGGAAAGTTCAAATAGGTTCTAAAGCCCAAGGGACTATTGTTCTAGGTTGTCTGAGATAGAAGTACTTAGCACGTTGTCAGATTTCGCGCTCAAAAATACTATCTTAATACAGTGTAACAAAAAGTGCTTTTCAATATAGTGAAGGACTTATTCAAATCAATTGAGGGCCTAAGTAGGAGTGGGAAAGTCCAAATAAATTCTAAAGTCGAAAGAATTATCGTTCTGGGTTGTCTGAGATAGAAGTACTTAACACGTTGTCAGATTTCGCGCTCAAAATACTATCTTAATACAGTGTAACAAAAAGTGCTTTTCAATATAGTGAAGGACTTATTCAAATCAATTGAGCGCCTCAGTAGGAGTGGGAAACTCCAAATAGGTTCTAAAGCCGAAAGAATTATCGTTCTAGGTTGTCTGAGATAGAAGAACTTAACACGTTGTCAGATTTCGCTCTCAAAATACGATCTTTATACAGTTTAACAAAAAGTGTTTTTCAATATAGTGAAGGACTTATTCAAATCAATTGAGGGCCTAAGTAGGAGTGGGAAAGTCCAAATAGGTTCTAAGGCCCAAGTGATTATCGTTCTAGGCTGTCTGAGATAGAAGTACTTAGCACGTTGTCAGATTTCGCGCTCAAAATGCTATCTTAATACAGTGTAAAAAAAAGTGCTTTTCAATATAGTGAAGGACTTATTCAAATCAATTGAGCGCCTAAGTAGGAGTGGGAAACTCCAAATAGGTTTTAAAGCCGAAAGAATTATCGTTCTAGGTTGTCTGAGATAGAAGAACTTAACACGTTGTCAGATTTCGCTCTCAAAATACGATCTTTATACAGTTTAACAAAAAGTGTTTTTCAATATAGTGAAGGACTTATTCAAATCAATTGAGCGCCTAAGTAGGAGTGTGAAACTCCAAATAGGTTCTAAAGCCGAAAGAATTATCGTTCTAGGTTGTCTGAGATAGAAGAACTTAACACGTTGTCAGATTTCGCTCTCAAAATACGATCTTTATACAGTTTAACAAAAAGTGTTTTTCAATATAGTGAAGGACTTATTCAAATCAATTGAGGGCCTAAGTAGGAGTGGGAAAGTCCAAATAAATTCTAAAGTCGAAAGAATTATCGTTCTGGGTTGTCTGAGATAGAAGTACTTAACACGTTGTCAGATTTCGCGCTCAAAATACTATCTTAATACAGTGTAACAAAAAGTGCTTTTCAATATAGTGAAGGACTTATTCAAATCAATTGAGCGCCTCAGTAGGAGTGGGAAACTCCAAATAGGTTCTAAAGCCGAAAGAATTATCGTTCTAGGTTGTCTGAGATAGAAGAACTTAACACGTTGTCAGATTTCGCTCTCAAAATACGATCTTTATACAGTTTAACAAAAAGTGTTTTTCAATATAGTGAAGGACTTATTCAAATCAATTGAGGGCCTAAGTAGGAGTGGGAAAGTCCAAATAGGTTCTAAAGCCCAAGTGATTATCGTTCTAGGCTGTCTGAGATAGAAGTACTTAGCACGTTGTCAGATTTCGCGCTCAAAATGCTATCTTAATACAGTGTAAAAAAAAGTGCTTTTCAATATAGTGAAGGACTTATTCAAATCAATTGAGCGCCTAAGTAGGAGTGGGAAACTCCAAATAGGTTTTAAAGCCGAAAGAATTATCGTTCTAGGTTGTCTGAGATAGAAGAACTTAACACGTTGTCAGATTTCGCTCTCAAAATACGATCTTTATACAGTTTAACAAAAAGTGTTTTTCAATATAGTGAAGGACTTATTCAAATCAATTGAGCGCCTAAGTAGGAGTGGGAAACTCCAAATAGGTTCTAAAGCCGAAAGAATTATCGTTCTAGGTTGTCTGAGATAGAAGAACTTAACACGTTGTCAGATTTCGCTCTCAAAATACGATCTTTATACAGTTTAACAAAAAGTGTTTTTCAATATAGTGAAGGACTTATTCAAATCAATTGAGGGCCTAAGTAGGAGTGGGAAAGTCCAAATAGGTTCTAAAGCCCAAGTGATTATCGTTCTAGGCTGTCTGAGATAGAAGTACTTAGCACGTTGTCAGATTTCGCGCTCAAAATGCTATCTTAATACAGTGTAAAAAAAAGTGCTTTTCAATATAGTGAAGGACTTATTCAAATCAATTGAGCGCCTAAGTAGGAGTGGGAAACTCCAAATAGGTTTTAAAGCCGAAAGAATTATCGTTCTAGGCTGTCTGAGATAGAAGTACTTAGCACGTTGTCAGATTTCGCGCTCAAAATGCTATCTTAATACAGTGTAAACAAAAGTGCTTTTCAATATAGTGAAGGACTTATTCAAATCAATTGAGCGCCTAAGTAGGAGTGGGAAACTCCAAATAGGTTTTAAAGCCGAAAGAATTATCGTTCTAGGTTGTCTGAGATAGAAGAACTTAACACGTTGTCAGATTTCGCTCTCAAAATACGATCTTTGTACAGTTTAACAAAAAGTGTTTTTCAATATAGTGAAGGACTTATTCAAATCAATTGAGGGCCTAAGTAGGAGTGGGAAAGTCCAAATAGGCTCTAAAGCCCAAGGGACTATCGTTCTAGGTTGTCTGAGATAGAAGTACTTAGCACGTTGTCAGATTTCGCGCTCAAAATACTATCTTAATACAGTGTAACAAAAAGTGCTTTTCAATATAGTGAAGGACTTATTCAAATCAATTGAGCGCCTAAGTAGGAGTGGGAAACTCCAAATAGGTTCTAAAGCCGAAAGAATTATCGTTCTAGGTTGTCTGAGATAGAAGAACTTAACACGTTGTCAGATTTCGCTCTCAAAATACGATCTTTATACAGTTTAACAAAAAGTGTTTTTCAATATAGTGAAGGACTTATTCAAATCAATTGAGGGCCTAAGTAGGAGTGGGAAAGTCCAAATAGGTTCTAAAGCCCAAGGGATTATCGTTCTAGGTTGTCTGAGATAGAAGTACTTAGCACGTTGTCAGATTTCGCGCTCAAAAATACTATCTTAATACAGTGTAACAAAAAGTGCTTTTCAATATAGTGAAGGACTTATTCAAATCGATTGAGCGCCTAAGTAGGAGTGGGAAACTCCAAATAGGTTCTAAAGCCGAAAGAATTATCGTTCTAGGTTGTCTGAGATAGAAGAACTTAACACGTTGTCAGATTTCGCTCTCAAAATACGATCTTTATACAGTTTAACAAAAAGTGTTTTTCAATATAGTGAAGGACTTATTCAAATCAATTGAGGGCCTAAGTAGGAGTGGGAAAGTCCAAATCGGTTCTAAAGCCCAAGGGATTATCGTTCTAGGTTGTCTGAGATAGAAGTTCTTAGCACGTTGTTAGATTTCGCACTCAAAATACTATCTTTATACAGTTTAACAAAAAGTGTCTTTCAATATAGCGAAGGACTTATTCAAATCAATTGAGGGCCTAAGTAGGAGTGGGAAAGTCCAAATAGGTTCTAAAGTCGAAAGAATTATCGTTCTGGGTTGTCTGAGATAGAAGTACTTAACACGTTGTCAGATTTCGCGCTCAAAATACTATCTTAATACAGTGTAACAAAAAGTGCTTTTCAATATAGTGAAGGACTTATTCAAATCAATTGAGCGCCTAAGTAGGAGTGGGAAACTCCAAATAGGTTCTAAAGCCGAAAGAATTATCGTTCTAGGTTGTCTGAGATAGAAGAACTTAACACGTTGTCAGATTTCGCTCTCAAAATACGATCTTTATACAGTTTAACAAAAAGTGTTTTTCAATATAGTGAAGGACTTATTCAAATCAATTGAGGGCCTAAGTAGGAGTGGGAAAGTCCAAATCGGTTCTAAAGCCCAAGGGATTATCGATCTAGGTTGTCTGAGATAGAAGTACTTAGCACGTTGTTAGATTTCGCACTCAAAATACTATCCTTATACAGTTTAACAAAAAGTGTTTTTCAATATAGCGAAGGACTTATTCAAATCAATTGAGGGCCTAAGTAGGAGTGGGAAAGTCCAAATAGGTTCTAAAGTCGAAAGAATTATCGTTCTGGGTTGTCTGAGATAGAAGTACTTAACACGTTGTCAGATTTCGCGCTCAAAATACTATCTTTATACAGTTTAATAAAAAGTGTTTTTCAATATAGTGAAGGACTTATTCAAATCAATTGAGGGCCTAAGTAGGAGTGGGAAAGTCCAAATCGGTTCTAAAGCCCAAGGGATTATCGATCTAGGTTGTCTGAGATAGAAGTACTTAGCACGTTGTTAGATTTCGCACTCAAAATACTATCCTTATACAGTTTAACAAAAAGTGTTTTTCAATATAGTGAAGGACTTATCCAAATCAATTGAGCGCCTAAGTAGGAGTGGGAAACTCCAAATAGGTTCTAAAGCCGAAAGAATTATCGTTCTAGGTTGTCTGGGATAGAAGAACTTAACACGTTGTCAGATTTCGCTCTCAAAATACGATCTTTATACAGTTTAATAAAAAGTGTTTTTCAATATAGTGAAGGACTTATTCAAATCAATTGAGGGCCTAAGTAGGAGTGGGAAAGTCCAAATAGGTTCCAAAGCCCAAGGGATTATCGTTCTAGGTTGTCTGAGATAGAAGTACTTAGCACGTTGTCAGATTTCGCGCTCAAAATGCTATCTTAATACAGTGTAACAAAAAGTGCTTTTCAATATAGTGAAGGACTTATTCAAATCAATTGAGCGCCTAAGTAGGAGTGGGAAACTCCAAATAGGTTCTAAAGCCGAAAGAATTATCGTTCTAGGTTGTCTGAGATAGAAGAACTTAACACGTTGTCAGATTTCGCTCTCAAAATACGATCTTTATACAGTTTAACAAAAAGTGTTTTTCAATATAGTGAAGGACTTATTCAAATCAATTGAGGGCCTAAGTAGGAGTGGGAAAGTCCAAATAGGTTCTAAAGCCCAAGGGACTATCGTTCTAGGTTGTCTGAGATAGAAGTACTTAGCACGTTGTCAGATTTCGCGCTCAAAATACTATCTTAATACAGTGTAACAAAAAGTGCTTTTCAATATAGTGAAGGACTTATTCAAATCAATTGAGCGCCTAAGTAGGAGTGGGAAACTCCAAATAGGTTCTAAAGCCGAAAGAATTATCGTTCTAGGTTGTCTGAGATAGAAGAACTTAACACGTTGTCAGATTTCGCTCTCAAAAAACGATCTTTATACAGTTTAACAAAAAGTGTTTTTCAATATAGTGAAGGACTTATTCAAATCAATTGAGGGCCTATGTAGGAGTGGGAAAGTCCAAATAGGTTCTAAAGCCCAAGGGATTATCGTTCTAGGTTGTCTGAGATAGAAGTACTTAGCACGTTGTCAGATTTCGCGCTCAAAAATACTATCTTAATACAGTGTAACAAAAAGTGCTTTTCAATATAGTGAAGGAATTATTCAAATCGATTGAGCGCCTAAGTAGGAGTGGGAAACTCCAAATAGGTTCTAAAGCCAAAAGAATTATCGTTCTAGGTTGTCTGAGATAGAAGAACTTAACACGTTGTCAGATTTCGCTCTCAAAATACGATCTTTATACAGTTTAACAAAAAGTGTTTTTCAATATAGTGAAGGACTTATTCAAATCAATTGAGGGCCTAAGTAGGAGTGGGAAAGTCCAAATCGGTTCTAAAGCCCAAGGGATTATCGTTCTAGGTTGTCTGAGATAGAAGTACTTAGCACGTTGTTAGATTTCGCACTCAAAATACTATCTTTATACAGTTTAACAAAAAGTGTTTTTCAATATAGCGAAGGACTTATTCAAATCAATTGAGGGCCTAAGTAGGAGTGGGAAAGTCCAAATAGGTTCTAAAGTTGAAAGAATTATCGTTCTGGGTTGTCTGAGATAGAAGTACTTAACACGTTGTCAGATTTCGCGCTCAAAATACTATCTTAATACAGTGTAACAAAAAGTGCTTTTCAATATAGTGAAGGACTTATTCAAATCAATTGAGCGCATAAGTAGGAGTGGGAAACTCCAAATAGGTTCTAAAGCCGAAAGAATTATCGTTCTAGGTTGTCTGAGATAGAAGAACTTAACACGTTGTCAGATTTCGCTCTCAAAATACGATCTTTATACAGTTTAACAAAAAGTGTTTTTCAATATAGTGAAGGACTTATTCAAATCAATTGAGGGCCTAAGTAGGAGTGGGAAAGTCCAAATCGGTTCTAAAGCCCAAGAGATTATCGTTCTAGGTTGTCTGAGATAGAAGTACTTAGCACGTTGTTAGATTTCGCACTCAAAATACTATCTTTATACAGTTTAACAAAAAGTGTTTTTCAATATAGCGAAGGACTTATTCAAATCAATTGAGGGCCTAAGTAGGAGTGGGAAAATCCAAATAGGTTCTAAAGTCGAAAGAATTATCGTTCTGGGTTGTCTGAGATAGAAGTACTTAACACGTTGTCAGATTTCGCGCTCAAAATACTATCTTAATACAGTGTAACAAAAAGTGCTTTTCAATATAGTGAAAGACTTATCCAAATCAATTGAGCGCCTAAGTAGGAGTGGGAAACTCCAAATAGGTTCTAAAGCCGAAAGAATTATCGTTCTAGGTTGTCTGGGATAGAAGAACTTAACACGTTGTCAGATTTCGCTCTCAAAATACGATCTTTATACAGTTTAACAAAAAGTGTTTTTCAATATAGTGAAGGACTTATTCAAATCAATTGAGGGCCTAAGTAGGAGTGGGAAAGTCCAAATCGGTTCTAAAGCCCAAGAGATTATTGTTCTAGGTTGTCTGAGATAGAAGTACTTAGCACGTTGTTAGATTTCGCACTCAAAATACTATCTTTATACAGTTTAACAAAAAGTGTTTTTCAATATAGCGAAGGACTTATTCAAATCAATTGAGGGCCTAAGTAGGAGTGGGAAAGTCCAAATAGGTTCTAAAGTCGAAAGAATTATCGTTCTGGGTTGTCTGAGATAGAAGTACTTAACACGTTGTCAGATTTCGCGCTCAAAATACTATCTTAATACAGTGTAACAAAAAGTGCTTTTCAATATAGTGAAGGACTTATCCAAATCAATTGAGCGCCTAAGTAGGAGTGGGAAACTCCAAATAGGTTCTAAAGCCGAAAGAATTATCGTTCTAGGTTGTCTGAGATAGAAGAACTTAACACGTTGTCAGATTTCGCTCTCAAAATACGATCTTTATACAGTTTAACAAAAAGTGTTTTTCAATATAGTGAAGGACTTATTCAAATCAATTGAGGGCCTAAGTAGGAGTGGGAAAGTCCAAATAGGTTCTAAAGTTGAAAGAATTATCGTTCTGGGTTGTCTGAGATAGAAGTACTTAACAAGTCAGATTTCGTGCTCAAAATACTATCTTAATACAGTGTAACAAAAAGTGCTTTTCAATATAGTGAAGGACTTATTCAAATCAATTGAGCGCCTAAGTAGGAGTGGGAAACTCCAAATGGGTTCTAAAGCCGAAAGAATTATCGTTCTAGGTTGTCTGAGATAGAAGAACTTAACACGTTGTCAGATTTCGCTCTCAAAATACGATCTTTATACAGTTTAACAAAAAGTGTTTTTCAATATAGTGAAGGACTTATTCAAATCAATTGAGGGCCTAAGTAGGAGTGGGAAAGTCCAAATCGGTTCTAAAGTCGAAAGAATTATCGTTCTCGGTTGTCTGAGATAGAAGTACTTAACACGTTGTCAGATTTCGCGCTCAAAATACTATCTTAATACAGTGTAACAAAAAGTGCTTTTCAATATAGTGAAGGACTTATCCAAATCAATTGAGCGCCTAAGTAGGAGTGGGAAACTCCAAATAGGTTCTAAAGCCGAAACAATTATCGTTCTAGGTTGTCTGAGATAGAAGAACTTAACACGTTGTCAGATTTCGCTCTCAAAATACAATCTTTATACAGTTTAACAAAAAGTTTTTTTCAATATAGTGAAGGACTTATTCAAATCAATTGAGGGCCTAAGTAGGAGTGGGAAAGTCCAAATCGGTTCTAAAGCCCAAGAGATTATCGTTCTAGGTTGTCTGAGATAGAAGTACTTAGCACGTTGTTAGATTTCGCACTCAAAATACTATCTTTATACAGTTTAACAAAAAGTGTTTTTCAATATAGCGAAGGACTTATTCAAATCAATTGAGGGCCTAAGTAGGAGTGGGAAAGTCCAAATAGGTTCTAAAGTTGAAAGAATTATCGTTCTGGGTTGTCTGAGATAGAAGTACTTAACACGTTGTCAGATTTCGCGCTCAAAATACTATCTTAATACAGTGTAACAAAAAGTGCTTTTCAATATAGTGAAGGACTTTTTCAAATCAATTGAGGGCCTAAGTAGGAGTGGGAAACTCCAAATAGGTTCTAAAGCCGAAAGAATTATCGTTCTAGGTTGTCTGAGATAGAAGAACTTAACACGTTGTCAGATTTCGCTCTCAAAATACGATCTTTATACAGTTTAACAAAAAGTGTTTTTTCAATATAGTGAAGGACTTATTCAAATCAATTGAGGGCCTAAGTAGGAGTGGGAAAGTCCAAATAGGTTCTAAAGCCCAAGAGATTATCGTTCTAGGTTGTCTGAGATAGAAGTACTTAGCACGTTGTTAGATTTCGCACTCAAAATACTATCTTTATACAGTTTAACAAAAAGTGTTTTTCAATATAGCGAAGGACTTATTCAAATCAATTGAGGGCCTAAGTAGGAGTGGGAAACTCCAAATAGGTTCTAAAGCCGAAAGAATTATCGTTCTAGGTTGTCTGAGATAGAAGAACTTAACACGTTGTCAGATTTCGCTCTCAAAATACGATCTTTATACAGTTTAACAAAAAGTGTTTTTCAATATAGTGAAGGACTTATTCAAATCAATTGAGGGCCTAAGTAGGAGTGCTAAAGTCCAAATCGGTTCTAAAGCCCAAGAGATTATCGTTCTAGGTTGTCTGAGATAGAAGTACTTAGCACGTTGTTAGATTTCGCACTCAAAATACTATCTTTATACAGTTTAACAAAAAGTGTTTTTCAATATAGTGAAGGACTTATCCAAATCAATTGAGCGCCTAAGTAGGAGTGGGAAACTCCAAATAGGTTCTAAAGCCGAAAGAATTATCGTTCTAGGTTGTCTGAGATAGAAGAACTTAACACGTTGTCAGATTTCGCTCTCAAAATACGATCTTTATACAGTTTAACAAAAAGTGTTTTTCAATATAGTGAAGGACTTATTCAAATCGATTGAGGGCCTAAGTAGGAGTGGGAAAGTCCAAATAGGTTCCAAAGCCCAAGGGATTATCGTTCTAGGTTGTCTGAGATAGAAGTACTTAGCACGTTGTCAGATTTCGCGCTCAAAATACTATCTTAATACAGTGTAACAAAGTGCTTTTCAATATAGTGAAGGACTTATTCAAATCAATTGAGCGCCTAAGTAGGAGTGGGAAACTCCAAATAGGTTCTAGAGCCGAAAGAATTATCGTTCTAGGTTGTCTGAGATGGAAGAACTTAACACGTTGTCAGATTTCGCTCTCAAAATACGATCTTTATACAGTTTAACAAAAAGTGTTTTTCAATATAGTGAAGGACTTCTTCAAATCAATTGAGGGCCTAAGTAGGAGTGGGAAAGTCCAAATCGGTTCTAAAGCCCAAGAGATTATCGTTCTAGGTTGTCTGAGATAGAAGTACTTAGCACGTTGTTAGATTTCGCACTCAAAATACTATCTTTATACAGTTTAACAAAAAGTGTTTTTCAATATAGCGAAGGACTTATTCAAATCAATTGAGGGCCTAAGTAGGAGTGGGAAAGTCCAAATAGGTTCTAAAGTTGAAAGAATTATCGTTCTGGGTTGTCTGAGATAGAAGTACTTAACACGTTGTCAGATTTCGCGCTCAAAATACTATCTTAATACAGTGTAACAAAAAGTGCTTTTCAATATAGTGAAGGACTTTTTCAAATCAATTGAGGGCCTAAGTAGGAGTGGGAAACTCCAAATAGGTTCTAAAGCCGAAAGAATTATCGTTCTAGGTTGTCTGAGATAGAAGAACTTAACACGTTGTCAGATTTCGCTCTCAAAATACGATCTTTATACAGTTTAACAAAAAGTGTTTTTTCAATATAGTGAAGGACTTATTCAAATCAATTGAGGGCCTAAGTAGGAGTGGGAAAGTCCAAATAGGTTCTAAAGCCCAAGAGATTATCGTTCTAGGTTGTCTGAGATAGAAGTACTTAGCACGTTGTTAGATTTCGCACTCAAAATACTATCTTTATACAGTTTAACAAAAAGTGTTTTTCAATATAGCGAAGGACTTATTCAAATCAATTGAGGGCCTAAGTAGGAGTGGGAAACTCCAAATAGGTTCTAAAGCCGAAAGAATTATCGTTCTAGGTTGTCTGAGATAGAAGAACTTAACACGTTGTCAGATTTCGCTCTCAAAATACGATCTTTATACAGTTTAACAAAAAGTGTTTTTCAATATAGTGAAGGACTTATTCAAATCAATTGAGGGCCTAAGTAGGAGTGCTAAAGTCCAAATCGGTTCTAAAGCCCAAGAGATTATCGTTCTAGGTTGTCTGAGATAGAAGTACTTAGCACGTTGTTAGATTTCGCACTCAAAATACTATCTTTATACAGTTTAACAAAAAGTGTTTTTCAATATAGTGAAGGACTTATCCAAATCAATTGAGCGCCTAAGTAGGAGTGGGAAACTCCAAATAGGTTCTAAAGCCGAAAGAATTATCGTTCTAGGTTGTCTGAGATAGAAGAACTTAACACGTTGTCAGATTTCGCTCTCAAAATACGATCTTTATACAGTTTAACAAAAAGTGTTTTTCAATATAGTGAAGGACTTATTCAAATCGATTGAGGGCCTAAGTAGGAGTGGGAAAGTCCAAATAGGTTCCAAAGCCCAAGGGATTATCGTTCTAGGTTGTCTGAGATAGAAGTACTTAGCACGTTGTCAGATTTCGCGCTAAAAATACTATCTTAATACAGTGTAACAAAGTGCTTTTCAATATAGTGAAGGACTTATTCAAATCAATTGAGCGCCTAAGTAGGAGTGGGAAACTCCAAATAGGTTCTAGAGCCGAAAGAATTATCGTTCTAGGTTGTCTGAGATGGAAGAACTTAACACGTTGTCAGATTTCGCTCTCAAAATACGATCTTTATACAGTTTAACAAAAAGTGTTTTTCAATATAGTGAAGGACTTCTTCAAATCAATTGAGGGCCTAAGTAGGAGTGGGAAAGTCCAAATAAGTTCTAAAGTCGAAAGAATTATCGTTCTGGGTTGTCCGAGATAGAAGTACTTAACACGTTGTCAGATTTCGCGCTCAAAATACTATCTTAATACAGTTTAACAAAAAGTGTTTCTCAATATAGTGAAGGACTTATTCAAATCAATTGAGGGCCTAAGTAGGAGTGGGAAAGTCCAAATAGGTTCTAAAGCCCAAGGGATTATCGTTCTAGGTTGTCTGAGATAGAAGTACTTAGCACGTTGTTAGATTTCGCACTCAAAATACTATCTTTATACAGTTTAACAAAAAGTGTTTTTCAATATAGCAAGGACTTATTCAAATCAATTGAGGGCCTAAGTAGGAGTGGGAAAGTCCAAATAGGTTCTAAAGCCCAAGGGGTTATCGTTCTAGGTTGTCTGAGATAGAAGTACTTAGCACGTTGTCAGATTTCGCGCTCAAAAATACTATCTTAATACAGTGTAACAAAAAGTGCTTTTCAATATAGTGAAGGACTTATTCAAATCAATTGAGCGCCTAAGTAGAAGTGGGAAACTCCAAATAGGTTCTAAAGCCGAAAGAATTATCGTTCTAGGTTGTCTGAGATAGAAGAACTTAACACGTTGTCAGATTTCGCTCTCAAAATACGATCTTTATACAGTTTAACAAAAAGTGTTTTTCAATATAGTGAAGGACTTATTCAAATCAATTGAGGGCCTAAGTAGGAGTGGGAAAATCCAAATAGGTTCTAAAGCCCAAGGGATTATCGTTCTAGGTTGTCTGAGATAGAAGTACTTAGCACGTTGTCAGATTTCGCGCTCAAAATACTATCTTAATACAGTGTAACAAAGTGCTTTTCAATATAGTGAAGGACTTATTCAAATCAATTGAGCGCCTAAGTAGGAGTGGGAAACTCCAAATAGGTTCTAGAGCCGAAAGAATTATCGTTCTAGGTTGTCTGAGATGGAAGAACTTAACACGTTGTCAGATTTCGCTCTCAAAATACGATCTTTATACAGTTTAACAAAAAGTGTTTTTCAATATAGTGAAGGACTTCTTCAAATCAATTGAGGGCCTAAGTAGGAGTGGGAAAGTCCAAATAAGTTCTAAAGTCGAAAGAATTATCGTTCTGGGTTGTCCGAGATAGAAGTACTTAACACGTTGTCAGATTTCGCGCTCAAAATACTATCTTAATACAGTGTAACAAAAAGTGCTTTTCAATATAGTGAAGGACTTATTCAAATCAATTGAGCGCCTAAGTAGGAGTGGGAAACTCCAAATAGGTTCTAAAGCCGAAAGAATTATCGTTCTAGGTTGTCTGAGATAGAAGAACTTAACACGTTGTCAGATTTCGCTCTCAAAATACGATCTTTATACAGTTTAACAAAAAGTGTTTCTCAATATAGTGAAGGACTTATTCAAATCAATTGAGGGCCTAAGTAGGAGTGGGAAAGTCCAAATAGGTTCTAAAGCCCAAGGGATTATCGTTCTAGGTTGTCTGAGATAGAAGTACTTAGCACGTTGTTAGATTTCGCACTCAAAATACTATCTTTATACAGTTTAACAAAAAGTGTTTTTCAATATAGCAAGGACTTATTCAAATCAATTGAGGGCCTAAGTAGGAGTGGGAAAGTCCAAATAGGTTCTAAAGCCCAAGGGGTTATCGTTCTAGGTTGTCTGAGATAGAAGTACTTAGCACGTTGTCAGATTTCGCGCTCAAAAATACTATCTTAATACAGTGTAACAAAAAGTGCTTTTCAATATAGTGAAGGACTTATTCAAATCAATTGAGCGCCTAAGTAGAAGTGGGAAACTCCAAATAGGTTCTAAAGCCGAAAGAATTATCGTTCTAGGTTGTCTGAGATAGAAGAACTTAACACGTTGTCAGATTTCGCTCTCAAAATACGATCTTTATACAGTTTAACAAAAAGTGTTTTTCAATATAGTGAAGGACTTATTCAAATCAATTGAGGGCCTAAGTAGGAGTGGGAAAGTCCAAATAATTTCTAAAGTCGAAAGAATTATCTTTCCGGGTTGTCTGAGATAGAAGTACTTAACACGTTGTCAGATTTCGCGCTCAAAATACGATCTTTATACAGTGTAACAAAAAGTGCTTTTCAATATAGTGAAGGACTTATTCAAATCAATTGAGCGCCTAAGTAGGAGTGGGAAACTCCAAATAGGTTTTAAAGCCGAAAGAATTATCGTTCTAGGTTGTCTGAGATAGAAGAACTTAACACGTTGTCAGATTTCGCTCTCAAAATACGATCTTTATACAGTTTAACAAAAAGTGTTTTTCAATATAGTGAAGGACTTATTCAAATCAATTGAGGGCCTAAGTAGGAGTGGGAAAATCCAAATAGGTTCTAAAGCCCAAGGGATTATCGTTCTAGGTTGTCTGAGATAGAAGTACTTAGCACGTTGTCAGATTTCGCTCTCAAAATACGATCTTTATACAGTGTAACATAAAGTGCTTCTCAATATAGTGAAGGACTTATTCAAATCAATTGAGCGCCTAAGTAGGAGTGGGAAACTCCAAATAGGTTCTAAAGCAGAAAGAATTATCGTTCTAGATGGTCTGAGATAGAAGAACTTAACACGTTGTCAGATTTCGCTCTCAAAATACTATCTTTATACAGTTTAACAAAGTGTTTTTCAATATAGCGAAGGACTTATTCAAATCAATTGAGGGCCTAAGTAGGAGTGGGAAAGTCCAAATAGGTTCTAAAGACCAAGGGATTATCGTTCTAGGTTGTCTGAGATAGAAGTACTTAGCACGTTGTCAGATTTCGCGCTCAAAATACTATCTAGAGTTTGGTCTACTTTTTTTTCCAAAATATACGTTCTTTTTTTTTATCTCTTTGAGTTAGTTTTGTTTGGACTTCTGACAATCAGGATTAATTAGTTAGCACTGGTAGATGTCTCCAATAGTAAAAAGAACCAGAGTTTTGGTGTATCTACATTGTGAATCGCTTGTTGCGCTTAATCCGTACCATCGGTAAAGATGGGACCACCCATCCCCGGGTATCAGGGGACGCCACCAAGTGTGAACTGGGACCACCACCACGGGTCAATGTGGGACCACTCAGCCCCGGGTATCAGGGGTACTAAGTTATAGGGGTTAATTTATGCTGTAAATTTTTTAGGGCCGGTCGGTGAGGTTTCTATGTACCATACCTGTTTTAGTGCATATAAAGTCAAAATTTCTGGTACATTAGATCTGTGTTGATACACTCTGTTAATCATGTTTGACTTCCATTAAACCGCGCCTGGTCGTGTTTTCTCACTACATGTAGTACTAGTAGTATCTTGTGTCATGTTCACTATTTTACCAAATTCACTTTGTTCTTTTTTTGTTTCAAGTTGGATATGAATTTGAGTCATTTATCTATCGCTGTTTTTGGTGACTCTCATGTTACGAAACTCATCATACCTCCAAACATAGTGATTGTTGGCAGAGGAGGTGAGAAATTGGCGAATTGGAAGTCTTATGAAAGTGAACTCGTCGGATACGACGTTCTTGTTATTATGATGGGGGGAAATGATATCTCGTCAAAAGACCCTCTTGTGACCGCCCCGTCTGACTTAAAAGGGCTTATGAAAACCATGGGTGAAGTGGTCAGCTTTGTGGAGGCTAACAATGGACTTTGTCTCATTGCTGACATTATTCCGAGACTGTCAAATGGACAAGGTATTCATTATGCCAATTCGAGACTGGCCAAAAAGTACAAACAGCGCCATATTCAGCTGGCAGGTAGCATCAAGCAGGACGATTTGTGCGATGGAGTTCACCTGAAGTGTTACAAGAATTTAAGCAAGTTGTTGCTTAAGAAAATTTCAACGCTGTCATCGAAAAAATTTTAGACCTTTAACTTGATAGAACTCTTCCTGTTCAGTTTATTTCATAAGTTGATTTCGTCATTTAGTATCCCGACCATTGCCATTGTTTTTGTTGCTTTTCGGATCAAACTAATACCCCTTGAATCGCAAAAAACTGAAAACTTTTTGTTAAGTTTTTGATTTTGAAAGCACTTTTCAGTTTATAAATGGTGCGAAACCTGTAATATTAATATTTGTTATTTTGAAGCTTTGTTAATCTTTGTGATTTGATCGAGGAGCTAATAAAATTTCCAGTGTTTCCGTCTTCAAGACCCCGCTAAGAGGTACAAGTTATTTTAGGCAGTTTTTTTTCTCTCAGGCTGATTTTTGATCGCCCTCGCCTACGGACGTGCTTTTTTTTGGTGCTGTTTTTCTCAAAAAAGTAGGCTCTGCTTCGATCACGATTTTGAAATTATTGAACAGCCAATTTGAGGCTGAATGAAGAGCCAATTGTGTGGCTCATTGAACAGCCAATTGGGTGGCTGACTGATATGATTAGTTTTTTTTTGAATAGCCAAGTTGTGGCTGAAGGAAGAGCCGATTGTGTGGCTCCTTGAACAGCCAATTGCGTGGCTGTCTGAAATGCTTAAGATGTTTATTGAACAGCCAAGTCGTGGTTGAAGGAAGAGCCGATTTTGTGGCTCCTTGAACAGCCAATTGGATTATCGTTCTAGGTTGTCTGAGATAGAAGTACTTAGCACGTTGTCAGATTTCGCGCTCAAAATACTATCTAGAGTTTGGTCTACTTTTTTTTCCACAATATGCGTTCTTTTTTTTATCTCTTTGAGTTAGTTTTGTTTGGACTTCTGACAATCAGGATTAATTAGTTAGCACTGGTAGATGTCTCCAATAGTAAAAAGAACCAGAGTTTTGGTGTATCTACATTGTGAATCGCTTGTTGCGCTTAATCCGTACCATCGGTAAAGATGGGACCACCCATCCCCGGGTATCAGGGGACGCCACCAAGTGTGAACTGGGACCACCACCACGGGTCAATGTGGGACCACTCAGCCCCGGGTATCAGGGGTACTAAGTTATAGGGGTTAATTTATGCTGTAAATTTTTTAGGGCCGGTCGGTGAGGTTTCTATGTACCATACCTGTTTTAGTGCATATAAAGTCAAAATTTCTGGTACATTAGATCTGTGTTGATACACTCTGTTAATCATGTTTGACTTCCATTAAACTGCGCCTGGTCGTGTTTTCTCACTACATGTAGTACTAGTAGTATCTTGTGTCATGTTCACTATTTTACCAAATTCACTTTGTTCTTTTTTTGTTTCAAGTTGGATATGAATTTGAGTCATTTATCTATCGCTGTTTTTGGTGAATCTCATGTTACGAAACTCATCATACCTCCAAACATAGTGATTATTGGCAGAGGAGGTGAGAAATTGGCGAATTGGAAGTCTTATGAAAGTGAACTCGTCGGATACGACGTTCTTGTTATTATGATGGGGGGAAATGATATCTCGTCAAAAGACCCTCTTGTGACCGCCCCGTCTGACTTAAAAGGGCTTATGAAAACCATGGGTGAAGTGGTCAGCTTTGTGGAGGCTAACAATGGACTTTGTCTCATTGCTGACATTATTCCGAGACTGTCAAATGGACAAGGTATTCATTATGCCAATTCGAGACTGGCCAAAAAGTACAAACAGCGCCATATTCAGCTGGCAGGTAGCATCAAGCAGGACGATTTGTGCGATGGAGTTCACCTGAAGTGTTACATGAATTTAAGCAAGTTGTTGCTTATGAAAATTTCAACGCTGTCATCGAAAAAATTTTAGACCTTTAACTTGATAGAACTCTTCCTGTTCAGTTTATTTCATAACTTGACTTCGTCATTTAGTATCCCGACCATTGCCATTGTTTTTGTTGCTTTTCGGATCAAACTAATACCCCTTGAATCGCAAAAAACTGAAAACTTTTTGTTAAGTTTTTGATTTTGAAAGCACTTTTCAGTTTATAAATGGTGCGAAACCTATAATATTAATATTTGTTATTTTGAAGCTTTGTTAATCTTTGTGATTTGATCGAGGAGCTAATAAAATTTCCAGTGTTTCCGTCTTTAAGACCCCGCTAAGAGGTACAAGTTATTTTAGGCAGGTTTTTTTTCTCTCAGGCTGATTTTTGATCGCCCTCGCCTACGGACGTGCTTTTTTTTGGTGCTGTTTTTCTCAAAAAAGTAGGCTCTGCTTCGATCACGATTTTGAAATTATTGAACAACCAATTTGAGCCTGAATGAAGAGCCAATTGTGTGGCTCATTGAACAGCCAATTGGGTGGCTGACTGATATGATTAGTTTTTTTTTTGAATAGCCAAGTTGTGGCTGAAGGAAGAGCCGATTGTGTGGCTCCTTGAACAGCCAATTGCGTGGCTGTCTGAAATGCTTAAGATGTTTATTGAACAGCCAAGTCGTGGTTGAAGGAAGAGCCGATTTTGTGGCTCCTTGAACAGCCAATTGTGTGACTGAATGAAATGCTTAATGTGTAATTATTGACCAGCCAATTTGTGGCTGAAGGAAGAGCCAATTGTGTGGCTCATTAAGCAGCCAATTGCGTGGCTGACTGAAATGCTTAAGATATTTATTGAATAGCCAGGTTGTGGCTGAAGGAAGAGCCGATTGTGTGGCTCATTGAACAGCCAATTGCGTGGCTGACTGAAATGCTTAATGTATAATTACTGAACAGCCAATTTGAGGCTGACTGAAGAGCCAAGTGTGTGGCTCATTGATCAGCCAATTGCGTGGCTGACTGAAATGCTTAATGTATAATTATTGACCAGCCAATTTGTGGCTGAAGGAAGAGCCAATTGTGTGGCTCATTGATCAGCCAATTGCGTGGCTGACTGAAATGCTTAATGTATAATTATTGACCAGCCAATTTGTGGCTGAAGTAAGAGCCGATTGTGTGGCTCATTGAGCAGCCAATTGCGTGGCTGACTCAAATGCTTAATGTATAATAATTGAACAGCAAATTTGTGGCTGAAGGAAGAGCCGATTGTGTGGCTCATTGAACAGCCAATTGCGTGGCTGACTGAAATGCCTTCTGTGTAATCATTGACCAGCCAATTTGTGGCTGAAGGAAGAGCCGATTGTGTGACTCATTGAGCAGCCAATTGCGTGGCTGACTAAAATGCATAATATGTTTATTGAACAGCCAAGTTGTGGCTGAAGGAAGAGCCGATTTTGTGGCTCCTTGAACAGCCAATTGCGTGGCTGACTGAAATGCTTAATGTGTAATTATTGAACAGCCAATTTGAGGCTGACTGACGAGCCAATTGTGTGGCTCATTGATCAGCCAATTGCGTGGCTGACTGGAATGCTTAATATATTTTTTGAACAGCCAAGTTGTGGCTGAAGGAAGAGCCGATTGTGCGGCTCATTGAACAGCCAATTGCGTGGCTGACTGAAATGCTTAATGTATAATTACTGAACAGCCAATTTGATGCTGACTGAAGAGCCAATTGTGTGGCTCATTGATCAGCCAATTGCGTGGCTGACTGAAATGCTTAATGTATAATTATTCACCAGCCAATTTGTGGCTGAAGGAAGAGCCAATTGTGTGGCTCATTGAACAGCCAATTGCGTGGCTGACTGAAATGCTTAATATTTTATTGAACAGCCAATTTGTGGCTGAAGGAAGAGCCGATTGTGTGGCTCCTTGAACAGCCAACTATGTGCTGACTGAAATGCTTAATGTATAATTATTGACCAGCCAATTTGTGGCTGAAGGAAGAGCCAATTGTGTGGCTCATTGAGCAGCCAGTTGCGTGGCTGACTGAAATGCTTAATATATTTATTGAACAGCCAGGTTGTGGCTGAAGGAAGAGCCGATTGTGTGGCTCATTGATCAGCCAATTGCGTGGCTGACTGAAATGCTGAATGTATAAATATTGACCAGCCAATTTGTGGCTGAAGGATGAGCCAATTATTTGTGTGGCTCATTGAGCAGCCAATTGCTTGGCTGACCGAAATGCTTAATGTATAATTACTGAACAGCCAATTTGAGGCTGACTGAAGAGCCAATTGTGTGGCTCATTGATCAGCCAATTGCGTGGCTGACTGAAATGCTTAATGTATAAATATTGACCAGCCAATTTGTGGCTGAAGGATGAGCCAATTAATTGTGTGGCTCATTGAGCATCCAATTGCTTGGCTGACCGAAATGCTTAATATATTTATTGAACAGCCAAGTTGTCTAGGATTTTTCAAGGGTATTCTATTTTTTTGAAAAAGTTCTGACAAAACTTCTCTGCATATTGATGTTTTTATGCTATTATACTCTTTTGCATGTTGCTCCATTTATCTTCTTTTGTACCGTTTTAGTTGTAAAATGTCAAAACTATTCTCAAAAGTCGTTTCTAAACTCCCAGCTGAGGCGAATGTGAAATCGAGAAGAAAAACTGATGAAAAAATTCTAGAGAACAATAGAGCGAAGACCTTTCATTTCTACTTCCCTTCCACTGGGAAACATCATTCCATAGGACTGAAGGACAGGTGCTGGCCAGAAGACTTAAGCTTGGCAGATCGGTTGAAGTTAGCGGCTTCAGGGGAGTCAAACAAGAAAATGCCTTTGCGGTTTAGTGAGGGGACATTTGAAGCTAAATTTATTGGAGTTACGGAAACTGAAGATGCAGAAACTAGGGTTCTGACGCAAGTTGAGAACAAAATTGATGCCGCGTCAGGTTCTCAAATTGTGGATTTAACATTCTCGGAGATTCAAGTGAGCACTCCTGATAAGTTTGATGGACAAAAATCAATTTCCCAATCAGCGTCAAGTAGACATAAGGATATTGAATCTTTTTTCACATCAAAGAGAAAGCGAACGGCTTCAAGTCAACCGGCGCCAAAAGTGGTGCGGTTGGAAAGTGATGAATCTTTTAATCTATCAGACAACGATGAACCGGGTCTGTCTGAGAAAGAAAAAGAAGATGAACCGCAGGAAGATGAACCGCAGAACGATGAACGGCAGGAAGATGAACCGAAGGAAGATGAATTGAATGATAAGGAAAATGAGCCAACTGTTGAATGCCATCCGGGCCAGTCTAGCGCTACGGATAATGACGGTAGTTTAGTGGTGACGCTTCGAAATGTCTGCGAGACTCTAAAGTTAGTTACCGAAGCTTTAAGCATTCAAAGGCGGGACTCGAGAAACATTAGAAAGCTCCTCAGTTCGGGAGCTCCAATAGAGTCGGCCTCTGAAACTCCGGGTGCGACTGAAGCCGAAAGGATTGTGGTTGATGGTGTGATTCTCAACCAGCTACCTGGTAGTACACCCGGAAAGTACGGCATTAATTTGTTCAAACATCTGTTCACGCTAGATGAGCGAATCAAGGGTATTGCACAACCCGAAAAAGCCACGAAAGCTGCCCTAGATCCTCAAAAAATGGCACAAATTCAGAAAATGGTGGAAAACAGGTTTCCTGGTCAGTGGTCTCTGGCAAGAAAATCTACAAACGATTGCGCCCGCGACTCCAAAAAAGTGAAAAAACGAATATTAGCTAATGAGAAACGAGATTCGCAAACTGGTAATGCTGATCTGATTGCAAATGAGATGGATGAAACTCTCCCTAACCTGGAAGTGTCGGAAGCGACATCTGAGAACAATACGAATGATGATTGAGTATCGATCCTTGTTTCGGAAAGTTGTACTAATAACGTTTTTCTAGCTGAATTGTACTTTTTTCCAACGATACTCAGCGTCATTCCCGGAATAATTGTGAGACAAAAACTTTTGCTCTATTTCGTCATTTGTTCACGTGTTGCTTTCTGCTTTAACTCTCAACCCTATCTTTAGTTTCCTGATCGTCTGTATTGCGCAATCAATAATATGAAGTAACCTTTCAACAAGACGTTTCAACTGACATTATCATTAATCTGTTTTGTAACTTCTCGCCAACTGTTAAAAATCTTCAAATCTATCCCCCAGTTGAAATGTGTTCTTACGTAATTGCTTTCCATATTTTATGCTGGTATCAATTTGGATAGGTGCCGTATAATTAATGTAAAACTGTTTGTTTTGTTGCCAATGAAACTCAACCTTTAGCTAAAACTTTTCTGCTTTCTTGTTCATTAATATATTTGCGTAATGGTGACTTATGTTTCTCGTTTCTTTCTTTATCGCAAAACCCTATCTTTAGTTTGCTAATGGTCTTTTTTCTGCAACCATTATTATTGAATAATCATTCGACGAGGTATCAATTAACAGTAACTTTTGTCTGTTGCATTTTTTTTAGCGGAACCTTGAATTTATTATTACTTTTTGGAATTCAGTTACTGATCAAGATATGGTTAAGGCACATAACTTTTTGCGCTATATTCTAGAGTTGAAAATGAGTCAAAGTCTTGAAAAAGTTTGTAAAGATCTGGAAATTGCATCCAAAGAGCTAAAGCTTTCCCTGCAGAAAACCAGAGCTGAAAGTAAGAGACTCCAAGAAAGTGTCAGGAGGTACAACGATAAAGTCGCCCGTGGCAACAAATTAAACCTTGAGAAGCAGGACACCTCAACTCCAGGGAAAGATTTGAAATTGACTGCTAGAGGAGACAATGGGCTAAAATTTAAAACTGGTTCAACTCCTGGGGCGTACGGAGTCAGGTTGGCGTGCGAATTCTTCACCGAAGAAGAGTTACGAGACGGTATTATCAGTCCGCAAAAAGTTTCAAACCGAGCGCCGTTGAGCAGCGACAAAGTAATAGTGATCAAAAACTTAGTGGAAGAAAGGTTCAGCGGAAAATGGGAGGAGGCGAGAAGGGCTATTAATCAAAAGGGAAGAGATCTGAAAAAATTCTCAAACGTCGAAGGACTACAATGTGTGGAAAACGCAATATAATGGATAAAATATGCAGTGCGTATTGATGACATGTAAATGCTTCGACATTCTCGGTCACTGCTTTGTTCTATGATACAGTTAAGAATTTTTGATTCTGTAATAATTTACTCTCTGAGTTTCGTCAATTGAATCATTTTCAAAAGCGTTTTCAGTTCAGGAGTCTGCTGCAATTTTTTTTATCTGCTGCGATAAACTAATTCTTTATTTAACTCTTGATATATATATATATATATATTTATATATATATATATAATCATATATATATATAATCATATATATATATATATATATAATTAAAATTTGATTGTTTCATTCCAAGGGTTCTCCATTATAGTATTTTGCTTTTTCAGACCTATATCTGCAAAATATTTTTTTTTGTATTCAACATTTATCAGAATCTGATGTTTTATCGTTTTCGATTTTCAGTTGTCATCAAAAAAATTGTTTTTTGCTGGCTTTTCCTATTTTAACTTTTGCAACGTACCTCAAATTTTTCTCTGAGTTTCATTTTGAGCAACTGTTTACTTCATGAACTCATTTTCCCCGTTTTAAGATTGAACATGCCGAGATCCTATGTACGAAAGACCACCCGTTCATACAATGACAGCGATATTGAGATGGCCTTATTCTTAGTCAATGAGGGTGGCTATGGCGCAAGGTGTGTCGCTCGATCTACTGGTGTTCCGCTGAGTACTTTGAAACGGAAATTGAGGAACGATGGTTGTCTGAAGAAGGTGTTCTCCGATGCCCAAGAAAAATCCATGGCTGAAGAAATAAGGGGTTGGTGTTCTCAACGCAAGAGGGCTCTCAAGCAGATTCTGGGATATGAATTTTGTAAAGCCACAATTTCTGAACTGAAGTTTCCAATGTCTTGGGCGAAAAGTCGTGAAGCTGGAGTTGAATGGTGGAGAGGCTTCAAAGAGAGAAACTTAAAATCAGAACTTCAATCTTTTGAGCCGTTGAGGTGCTCTGTTTGTAATGTTAGCATCAAGTTATCAAGAGCTGATTTTTTAGAGTGCGTGAAGTGCAGTCAATTTGTTTGTGCTAGTTGCCTTTTGCTTCCAGACAAAACTATATGCAAAAAATGTTAGCGACTTTAAATACTTAGAATGTTATTCTGGTGTTAATTGTTCATGATACAATTTTCTGGTGAAAAAAATTTTGCCTCAAAGATTTTAAAGGCCCTTCAGACCATAGCAGGAGCTCTAAAAAATTAGTAGTTTTTATGGAAATGGTTATCCGATTATCTTCTCTCATCTATACTCATTTTGAGTTTTAATTATGATTTTTAGTTCCAAACATGATTCGTTCAATTTTTTGGCATGACCTAGCGCTTGCCGACGCCGAACTAACGTCCAAATATATCGACTTAGAAGATCAAATTTCGCATAAAATTACGTGTGGCATGCCTCTAAGGAATACAACTATATACGAGGCGTTGAAAAGAGTTCCGACCGCTCATTTCTAATTATACAAGGGATACCGGTTTCTGCAGCTTTGGTGTTTACGCTAGGAAAAGTTTCAGGAAGAGCGATTTCATTCCTGGCTTGGTTGGCTTTCTAGCGCCTATCAAGGAAAATGAAATTATTGATGGCAAGAATGATGTTTCTGTCATTCGCCATCACACGGGTTCAAAAGTTATGTTAGGTGGAGTTTCTTTTGTCAATTCGAGCTGCCGCGAAAATGCTGCCTATGTTGCAAACACAAAGCAAGCACAAGTGAGACTTCGGGTAACTTCAAGCGCTGGCATTTCTCCAGGTGATGAAATAACGGTACTTTATAGTGGTGATTATTTTGGCCCTGAAAGGCAGTTCTGTGAGTGCCCGCACACTGAAATGCACGGAAAAAGTCACAGTATTCAAAGTTGGACCCGATCAGGAAGAATTAGAGCCTTACGGTTTTCGAAATCACGGTTAGCAAAAGAAGAATTTGAAAAAAAAGCCCTTCAAAAACTTCGCAAACGTCATCGTGATATTGGTCTGACTTACCAATCGCGAGTAACCAAAAGATCACGATACCGAGTAAGATTGCTTTCGTGCTCGGATTCTTCTGCCTCCAGAGCATCATCATCTGATACTTCTGACAACGATATTCCGCACGAATCAACTTTAAATTTTGAAAATTTCATTGAAGAAGTAGCTGTCAATCCGTGCTCTACACCTGTAAAAATTGATTGCCTATCAGATAATGACCGAGAGGAGCCGCACGTTTCTACGCATAGTCCCAACGCGAATAACGATGAAAGTCAACAGTCAGAGTTTTATGACGGAAGTAGTTCGGCTGCTGAAATGATCTGCACCGGCTCAAAACTTTCCACTCAATCTTTTTGCGGTGAAATTATGGATCTTGCTGATACTCACGCTCTCTCTGAGCGTGCCGTTGCCGGAATTCTCTGCCTCTTTAGTAAAGCCATGCCTTCTGCTAACAAATTACCAACAATGTACTCTCTGAGACAGCAAGAAAATAGTTTGTTGTCAGGTATTGTTGAAAGAAAGATTCCTGAGGGCATTATATTTGATCTAAATTTTGAAAGACAACTGAGTCACGTGCTCAGCGAAAATTACGACCTTATTACAGCCGAAAATTTCCAACTGCAAACTGATCTGAGTTTACCAAAGCCAGATAAAAATTGTTTGTTCTTCGCTTTGAGCACGGATGGTGTGTCTCCATTCAATTCTGCAAAATTTAATTTGTATCCCGTCTGGCTCATGCTTCTTAATTTACCATCGAAGAGACGTGTAAGCTACAAAAATTTGCTGCTTTTATCGTTATTCGGCGGAGATAGAAAACCAAAGGTTGATGATCTGATGAACCACACTGTCAAAAATTTCGTGAATTCCAATGCAGTACGAAGGTTGAACGTAAAAGGCTCAACAATCGAATTTACTGCAAAGATTCAGTATGTTATAGTGGACATGGTAATGAAAGCTTCTCTAATGAACCAGACACAGTTTAAGGGGCGTTATGGTTGCAGTAACTGTTTAGCTATCGGACGTAGAGCTCTCACGAAAGATGTTTGGATTTATCCTTTCAACGAAGAAAATGTTTCTGAGAGGACCTCAAAGGATCGCATGGTAGTGCTTCGCTGCCTAAAGCCCGGACAAAAATCCCTATTTGGTCTGCGAGGTAAACAAAAAGTCAAAATTTTTAAAGTAAATATTTGGTATTTTTCTCTAACTTAGAAAATGTTTCCTTAGGTCCATCAGCTATAGAGGACATTGTAACGCTCCCCGATGACATGCTTATTGATTATATGCATCAAGTATTCCTAGGCGTTGTAAAGACAATTCTGACCAGAATAACCAACTCAAAGAAGTTCTTGGGTTGCAGAAATGCCGATGTATCTGCCTATTTGATTAAATGCAGAGTACCTGGAAGCGAGAACAAAAGACAGCTGAGACGTCTGGAAACGTTAAAATATTGGAAAGCTGCCGAATTTAAGTTGTTTCTTTTTTACGGCTTCACATCCTTATATGGAACTCTCTCGTTGTTTATGTTTATACATTTTTTTCTACTGAGTTCTGCAGTCAGGTATTTAGTTGAGCCGCTTGATAAATCGTTTATAGATGTAGCAGAACGTCTTATAAAGATATTCCAAAAGTTGGTTCCAAGATTCTACGGTGAGGCAGCGCAAACTTTTAATATGCATTCTCTTGGTCACTTGGCTGATCAGGTGAAGATGTCAGGACCCTTGGCTTCCTTGTCCTGCATGCCTTTCGAAGCTGCACACTATCATCTGAAACGTGCTATTGGGCCAATTACAAGTGCATCCTTAGCAACAAAATTGGCAGTCAAGAGGAATCAACGACGGTTCTTCAGGCGAAAATTTAGTTGGAATTGTGCTGCAACAGTAATTGGATCTCTAAAGTTGTTCCGTCCCACTGAATGTTTAATCGAAATTGAAGCTGCACAAGAGATTTTTGTCACGAGCAGTACATTTGAAATTGACTCAAAAACATTTTTTTGTCATGGTAGTAAGTGTTCCTGGCATTCAGACAAAACTTGCGTGCATTTTGTTGAGTTTGAGAAAAATGGCACCACATGTTTGGGCCAATTAATGGCTATCTTTGCCGATAGCGAGGCGAAAGCTGCTGCCGTTCATATTAAGGAATTTCGGGCTCTGAAATCACTTTCGAGCTTTCTGAGCGAACTTTTTGAGGAGGCAGCTACCCCAGTCGACGATTATCGCACGGCTATAGATTTAGAGGAAGGCTTAGAGTTGATCGACGGCTGTTACGACCACAATTTTTTAATCCAGCGGATGAATTCTGATGTTACTTTAGTGGACGTGAAAAACCTGACCTGGCCTTGTATTGTTCGAGATGTAGCTGGAAACCTGATTTTGTCCAAAGTTTGTGGAGCCTTCAAGCGTGATTAAACTACAACTTGAATTCTTTTATAACCGCTCTTGTTTCGAATGTCAGACAAAAACTCTGAAGAGTAAACAAGTAATTTCCATTAGTTTGTCATTCGTTCATGTTCAGAAATAATTTGTTCTACAATGTTCTCTTCCCTCAAACTCTTCATTGCGGAATATATAGCAATAAATCATTGGGATTTTACTTTTGACATCAAGATATAACAATCTTTTGACCTAATCAAACAATAGGTTTTGGGGTGAAATGGACCCAAAAATCTTCCTTTTCTCTTTTTCATTGTAGTTTTGAAAAGAAACCTTTGTTCTCATCGCTTGAGAATGGGCGAAATCATAGCACCTAGACAGATTAGGCAATTTTGTTAGCAAGTGAGTTCAATCAGCGCCAATTTCACACTTTGATCTTGAGATTTGACTTTCGGAGATCAACATTTAACAATCTTTATTTTTCGAAAAGCTACGTCATACACCCCTCCTTGCATTTTGCTGCCCCTGGGTAGCTTTCGTTATAAAGTTATTAAAACCAGGAGAACACTTGCGTGTTCAGGCTTGTATTTGAACCACTTTTGATAGCTATGACTTGTTCAAACAATAGGTTTTGGGGTGAAATGGACCCACAAATCTTCTTTTTCTCTTTTTCATTGTAGTTTCGAAAAAAGAAACCTCTGTTCTCATCGCTTGAGAATATGCGAAATCAAAGCACCTAGACAAGTTAGGCAATTTTGCTAGCAAGTGAGTTCAATCAGCACCAATTTCCCACTTTGATCTTGAGATTTGACTTTCTGAGAACAAGATTTAACAATCTTTTTTTTTTCGAAAAGCGACGTCATACACCCCTCCTTTCATTTTGCTACCCTTGGGTAGCTTTCGTTATAAAGTTATTGAAACCAGGACAACACTTGCGTGTTCAGGCTTGTATTTGAACCGCTTTTGATAGCTATGACTTGTTTAAACAATAGGTTTTGGGGTGAAATGGACCCACTAATCTTCTTTTTCTCTTTTTCATTGTAGTTTTGAAAAGAAACCTTTGTTCTCATCGCTTGAGAATATGCGAAATCATAGCACCTAGACAAGTTAGGCAATTTTGCTAGCAAGTGAGTTCAATCAGCGCCAATTTCACACTTTGATCTTGAGATTTGACTTTCGGAGGTCAACATTTAACAATCTTTATTTTTCGAAAAGCTACGTCATACACCGCTCCTTTCATTTTGCTGCCCCTGGGTAGCTTTCGTTATAAAGTTATTAAAACCAGGACAACACTTGCGTGTTCAGGCTTGTGTTTGAACCACTTTTGATAGCTATGACTTGTTCAAACAATATGTTTTGGGGTGAAATGGACCCAAAAATCTTCTTTTTCTCTTTTTCATTGTAGTTTTGAAAAGAAACCTCTGTTCTCATCGCTTGAGAATATGCGAAATCATAGCACCTAGACAAGTTAGGCAATTTTGCTAGCAAGTGAGTTCAATCAGCGCCAATTTCACACTTTGATCTTGAGATTTGACTTTCTGAGATCAAGACTTAACAATCTTTATTTTTCGAAAAGCTACGTCATACACACCTCCTTTCATTTTGCTGCCCTTGGGTAGCTTTCGTTTTAAAGTTATTGAATTCAGGACAACACTTGCGTGTTCAGGCTTGTATTTGAACTACTTTTGATAGCATTGACTTGTTCAAACAATAGGTTTTGGGGTGAAATGGACCCAAAAATCTTCTTTTTCTCTTTTTCATTGTAGTTTTGAAAAGAAACCTCTGTTCTCATCGCTTGAGAATATGCGAGATCAAAGCAGATAGACAAGTTAGGCAATTTTGCTAGCAATTGAGTTCAATCAGCGCCAATTTCACCCTTCGATCTTGAGATTTGACTTTCTGAGATCAAGATTTAACAATCTTTATTTTTCGAAAAGCTACGTCATACACCCCTCCTTTCATTTTGCTGCCCTTGGGTAGCTTTCGTTATAAAGTTATTGAAACCAGGACAACACTTGCGTGTTCAGGCTTGTATTTGAACCACTTTTGATAGCTATGACTTGATCAAACAATAGGTTTTGGGGTGAAATGGACCCACAAATCTTCTTTTTCTCTTTTTCATTGTAGTTTTGAAAAGAAACCTCTGTTCTCATCGCTTTAGAATATGCGAAATCATAGCACCTAGACAAGTTAGGCAATTTTGCTAGCAAGTGAGTTCAATCAGCGCCAATTTCACACTTTGATCTTGAGATTTGACTTTCTCAGATCAAGATTTAACAATCTTTATTTTTCGAAAAGCTACGTCATACACCCCTCCTTTAATTTTGCTGCCCTTGGGTAGCTTTCGTTTTGAAGTTATTGAAACCAGGACAACACTTGCGTGTTCAGGCTTGTATTTGAACCACTTTTGATAGCTATGACTTGTTCAAACAATAGGTTTTGGGGTGAAATGGACCCAAAAATCTTCTTTTTCTCTTTTTCATTGTAGTTTTCAAAAGAAACCTCTGTTCTCATCGCTTGAGAATATGCGAAATCATAGCACCTAGACAATTTAGGCAATTTTGCTAGCAATTGAGTTCAAACAGAGCCAATTTCACACTTTCATCTTCAGATTTGACTTTCTGAGATCAAGATTTAACAATCTTTATTTTTCGAAAAGCTACGTCATACACCCCTCCTTTCATTTTGCTGCCCTTGGGTAGCTTTCGTTTTAAAGTTATTGAAACCAGGACAACACTTGCGTGTTTAGGCTTGTATTTGAACCACTTTTGATAGCTATGACTTGTTCAAACAATAGGTTTTGGGGTGAATTGGACCCACAAATCTTCTTTTTCTCTTTTTCATTGTAGTTTTGAAAAAAAAACCTCTGTTCTCATCGCTTGAGAATGGGCGAAATCATAGCACCTAGACAAGTTAGGCAATTTTGCTAGCTAGTGAGTTCAATCAGCGCCAATTTCACACTTTGATCTTGAGATTTGACTTTCTGAGATCAAGATTTAACAATCTTTATTTTTCGAAAAGCTACGTCATACACCACTCCTTTCATTTTGCTGCCCTTGGGTAGCTTTCGTTATAAAGTTATTAAAACCAGGACAACACTTGCGTGTTTAGGCTGGTACTTCAACCGCTTTTGATAGCTATGACCTGTTCAAACAATAGGTTTTGGGGTGAAATGGACCCAAAAATCTTCTTTTTCTCTTTTTCATTGTAGTTTTGAAAAGAAACCTCTGTTCTCATCGCTTGAGAATATGCGAAATCAAAGCACCTAGACAAGTTAGGCAATTTTGCTAGGAAGTGAGTTCAATCAGCGCCAGTTTCACACTTTGATCTTGAGATTTGACTTTCTGAGATCAAGATTTAACAATCTTTATTTTTCGAAAAGCTACGTCATACACCACTCCTTTCATTTTGCTGCCCTTGGGTAGCTTTCGTTATAAAGTTATTAAAACCAGGACAACACTTGCGTGTTTAGGCTGGTACTTGAACCGCTTTTGATAGCTATGACCTGTTCAAACAATAGGTTTTGGGGTGAAATGGACCCAAAAATCTTCTTTTTCTCTTTTTCATTGTAGTTTTGAAAAGAAACCTCTGTTCTCATCGCTTGAGAATATGCGAAATCAAAGCACCTAGACAAGTTAGGCAATTTTGCTAGGAAGTGAGTTCAATCAGCGCCAGTTTCACACTTTGATCTTGAGATTTGACTTTCTGAGATCAAGATTTAACAATCTTTATTTTTTGAAAAGCTACGTCATACACCCCTCCTTTCATTTTGCTGCCCTTGGGTAGCTTTCATTTTAAAGTTATTGACACCAGGACAACACTTGCGTGTTTAGGCTTGTATTTGAACCACTTTTGATAGCTATGACTTGTTCAAACAATAGGTTTTGGGGTGAAATGGACCCAAAAATCTTCTTTTTCTCTTTTTCATTGTAGTTTTGAAAAGAAACCTCTGTTCTCATCGCTTGAGAATATGCGAAATCAAAGCACCTAGACAAGTTAGGCAATTTTGCTAGGAAGTGAGTTCAATCAGCGCCAGTTTCACACTTTGATCTTGAGATTTGACTTTCTGAGATCAAGATTTAACAATCTTTATTTTTTGAAAAGCTACGTCATACACCCCTCCTTTCATTTTGCTGCCCTTGGGTAGCTTTCATTTTAAAGTTATTGACACCAGGACAACACTTGCGTGTTTAAGCTTGTATTTGAACCACTTTTGATAGCTATGACTTGTTCAAACAATAGGTTTTGGGGTGAAATGGACCCAAAAATCTTCTTTTTCTCTTTTTCATTGTAGTTTTGAAAAGAAACCTCTGTTCTCATCGCTTGAGAATATGCGAAATCAAAGCACCTAGACAAGTTAGGCAATTTTGCTAGCTAGTGAGTTCAATCAGCGCCAATTTCACACTTTGATCTTGAGATTTGACTTTCTGAGATCAAGATTTAACAATCTTTATTTTTCGAAAAGCTACGTCATACACCACTCCTTTCATTTTGCTGCCCTTGGGTAGCTTTCGTTATAAAGTTATTAAAACCAGGACAACACTTGCGTGTTTAGGCTGGTACTTGAACCGCTTTTGATAGCTATGACCTGTTCAAACAATAGGTTTTGGGGTGAAATGGACCCAAAAATCTTCTTTTTCTCTTTTTCATTGTAGTTTTGAAAAGAAACCTCTGTTCTCATCGCTTGAGAATATGCGAAATCAAAGCACCTAGACAAGTTAGGCAATTTTGCTAGGAAGTGAGTTCAATCAGCGCCAGTTTCACACTTTGATCTTGAGATTTGACTTTCTGAGATCAAGATTTAACAATCTTTATTTTTTGAAAAGCTACGTCATACACCCCTCCTTTCATTTTTCTGCCCTTGGGTAGCTTTCGTTATAAAGTTATTGAAACCAGGACAACACTTGCTTGTTTAGGCTTGTATTTGAACCACTTTTGATAGCTATGACTTGTTCAAACAATAGGTTTTGGGGTGAAATGGACCCACAAATCTTCTTTTTCTCTTTTTCATTGTAGTTTTGAAAAGAAACCTCTGTTCTCATCGCTTGAGAATATGCGAAATCATAGCACCTAGACAAGTTAGGCAATTTTGCTAGCAAGTGAGTGCAGTCAGCGCCAATTTCACACTTTGATCTTGAGATTTGACTTTCTGAGATCAAGATTTAACAATCTTTATTTTTCGAAAAGCTACGTCATACACCCCTCCTTTCATTTTGCTGCCCTTGGGTAGCTTTCGTTATAAAGTTATTGAAACCAGGACAACACTTGCGTGTTCAGGCTTGTATTTGAACCACTTTTGATAGCTATGACTTGTTCAAACAATAGGTTTTGGGGTGAAATGGACCCACAAATCTTTTTTTTTTTTTTCATTGTAGTTTTGAAAAGAAACCTCTGTTCTCATCGCTTGAGAATGGGCGAAATCATAGCACCTAGACAAGTTAGGCATTTTTGCTAGCAAGAGAGTTCAATCAGCGCCAATTTCACACTTTGATCTTGAGATTTGACTTTCTGAGATCAAGATTTAACAATCTTTATTTTTCGAAAAGCTACGTCATACACCCCTCCTTTCATTTTGCTGCCCTTGGGTAGCTTTCGTTTTAAAGTTATTGAAACCAGGACAACACTTGCGTGTTCAGGCTTGTATTTGAACCACTTTTGATAGCTATGACTTGTTCAAACAATAGGTTTTGGGGTGAAATGGACCCACAAATCTTTTTTTTTTTTCATTGTAGTTTTGAAAAGAAACCTCTGTTCTCATCGCTTGAGAATATGCGAAATCATAGCACCTAGACAAGTTAGGCAATCTTGCTAGCAAGTGAGTTCAATCAGCGCCAATTTCAATTTTTGATCTTGAGATTTGACTTTCTGAGATCAAGATTTAACAATCTTTATTTTTCGAAAAGCTACGTCATACACCCCTCCTTTCATTTTGCTGCCCTTGGGTAGCTTTCGTTTTAAAGTTATTGAAACCAGGACAACGCTTGCGTGTTCAGGCTTGTATTTGAACCACTTTTGATAGCTATGACTTGTTCAAACAATAGGTTTTGGGGTGAAATGGACCCACAAATCTTTTTTTTTTTTTTCATTGTAGTTTTGAAAGGAAACCTCTGTTCTCATCGCTTGAGAATGGGCGAAATCATAGCACCTAGACAAGTTAGGCATTTTTGCTAGCAAGAGAGTTCAATCAGCGCCAATTTCACACTTTGATCTTGAGATTTGACTTTCTGAGATCAAGATTTAACAATCTTTATTTTTCGAAAAGCTACGTCATACACCCCTCCTTTCATTTTGCTGCCCTTGGGTAGCTTTCGTTTTAAAGTTATTGAAACCAGGACAACACTTGCGTGTTCAGGCTTGTATTTGAACCACTTTTGATAGCTATGACTTGTTCAAACAATAGGTTTTGGGGTGAAATGGACCCACAAATCTTTTTTTTTTTTTCATTGTAGTTTTGAAAAGAAACCTCTGTTCTCATCGCTTGAGAATATGCGAAATCATAGCACCTAGACAAGTTAGGCAATCTTGCTAGCAAGTGAGTTCAATCAGCGCCAATTTCAATTTTTGATCTTGAGATTTGACTTTCTGAGATCAAGATTTAACAATCTTTATTTTTCGAAAAGCTACGTCATACACCCCTCCTTTCATTTTGCTGCCCTTGGGTAGCTTTCGTTTTAAAGTTATTGAAACCAGGACAACACTTGCGTGTTCAGGCTTGTATTTGAACCACTTTTGATAGCTATGACTTGTTCAAACAATAGGTTTTGGGGTGAAATGGACCCACAAATCTTTTTTTTTTTTTCATTGTAGTTTTGAAAAGAAACCTCTGTTCTCATCGCTTGAGAATATGCGAAATCATAGCCCCTAGACAAGTTAGGCAATTTTGCTAGCAAGTGAGTTCAATCAGCGCCAATTTCACACTTTGATCTTGAGATTTGACTTTCTGAGAGCAAGATTTAACAATCTTTATTTTTCGAAAAGCTACGTCATACACCCCTCCTTTCATTTTGCTGCCCTTGGGTAGCTTTCGTTTTAAAGTTATTGAAACCAGGACAACACTTGCGTGTTCAGGCTTGTATTTGAACCACCTTTTATAGCTATGACTTGTTCGAACAATAGGTTTTGGGGTGAAATGGACCCACAAATCTTCCTTTTCTCTTTTTCATTGTAGTTTTGAAAAGAAACCTCTGTTCTCATCGCTTGAGAATATGCGAAATCATAGCCCCTAGACAAGTTAGGCAATTTTGCTAGCAAGTGAGTTCAATCAGCGCCAATTTCACACTATGATCTTGAGATTTGACTTTCTGAGAGCAAGATTTAACAATCTTTATTTTTCGAAAAGCTACGTCATACACCCCTCCTTTCATTTTGCTGCCCTTGCGTAAATTTCGTTTTACAGTTATTGAAACCAGGACAAGACTTGCGTGTTCAGGTTTGTATTTGAACCACTTTTGATAGCTATGACTTGTTCAAACAATAGGTTTTGGGGTGACATGGACCCAAAAATCTTCTTTTTCTCTTTTTCATTGTAGTTTTGAAAAGAAACCTCTGTTCTCATCGCTTGAGAATGGGCGAAATCATAGCACCTAGACAAGTTAGGCAGTTTTGTTAGCTAGTGAATTCAATCAGCGCCAATTTCACACTTTGATCTTGAGATTTGACTTTCTGAGATCAAGATTTAACAATCTTTATTTTTCGAAAAGCTACGTCATACACCCCTCCTTTCATTTTGCTGCCCTTGGGTAGCTTTCGTTATAAAGTTATTGAAACCAGGACAACACTTGCGTGTTAAATCTTGTATTTGAACCACTTTTGATAGCTATGACTTGTTCAAACAATAGGTTTTGGGGTGGAATGGACCCAAAAATCTTCTTTTTCTCTTTTTCATTGTAGTTTTGAAAAGAAACCTCTGTTCTCATCGCTTGAGAATGGGCGAAATCATAGCACCTAGACAAGTTAGGCATTTTTGCTAGCAAGTGAGTTCAATCAGCGCCAATTTCACACTTTGATCTTGAGATTTGACTTTCTGAGATCAAGATTTAACAATCTTTATTTTTCGGAAAGCTACGTCATACACCCCTCCTTTCATTTTGCTGCCCTTGGGTAGCTTTCGTTATAAAGTTATTGAAACCAGGACAACACTTGCGTGTTCAGGCTTGTATTTGAACCACTTTTGATAGCTATGACTTGTTCAAACAATAGGTTTTGGGGTGACATGGACCCAAAAATCTTCTTTTTCTCTTTTTCATTGTAGTTTTTAAAAGAAACCTCTGTTCTCATCGCTTGAGAATGGGCGAAATCATAGCACCTAGACAAGTTAGGCAGTTTTGTTAGCTAGTGAATTCAATCAGCTCCAATTTCACACTTTGATCTTGAGATTTGACTTTCTGAGATCAAGATTTAACAATCTTTATTTTTCGAAAAGCTACGTCATACACACCTCCTTTCATTTTGCTGCCCTTGGGTAGCTTTCGTTATAAAGTTATTGAAACCAGGACAACACTTGCGTGTTCAGGCTTGTATTTGAACCACTTTTGATAGCTATGACTTGTTCAAACAATAGGTTTTGGGGTGACATGGACCCAAAAATCTTCTTTTTCTCTTTTTCATTGTAGTTTTGAAAAGAAACCTCTGTTCTCATCGCTTGAGAATGGGCGAAATCATAGCACCTAGACAAGTTAGGCAGTTTTGTTAGCTAGTGAATTCAATCAGCGCCAATTTCACACTTTGATCTTGAGATTTGACTTTCTGGGATCAAGATTTAACAATCTTTATTTTTCGAAAAGCTACGTCATACACCCCTCCTTTCATTTTGCTGCCCTTGGGTAGCTTTCGTTATAAAGTTATTGAAACCAGGACAACACTTGCGTGTTCAGGCTTGTATTTGAACCACTTTTGATAGCTATGACTTGTTCAAACAATAGGTTTTGGGGTGAAGTGGACCTAAAAATCTTCTTTCTCTTTTTCATTGTAGTTTTGAAAAGAAACCTCTGTTCTCGTCGCTTGAGAAAGGGCGACATCATAGCACCTAGACAAGTTAGGCAATTTTGCTAGCTAGTGAGTTCAATCAGCGCCAATTTCACACTTTGATCTTCAGATTTGACTTTCTGAGATCAAGATTTAACAATCTTTATATTTCGAAAAGCTACGTCATACACACCTCCTTTCATTTTGCTGCCCTTGGGTAGCTTTCGTTATAAAGTTATTGAAAACAGGACAACACTTGCGTGTTCAGGCTTGTGTTTCAACCACCTTTGATAGCTATGACTTGTTCAAACAATAGGTTTTGGGTTGAAATGGAGCTAAAAATCTTCTTTTTCTCTTTTTCAGTGTAGTTTTGAAAAGAAACCTCTGTTCTCATTGCTTGAGAATGGGCGAAATCATAGCACCTAGACAAGTTAGGCAATTTTGCTAGCAATTGAGTTCAATCAACGCCAATTTTACACTTTGATCTTGAGATTTGACTTTCTGAGATCAAGATTTAACAATCTTTATTTTTCGAAAAGCTACGTCATACACCCCTCCTTTCATTTTGCTGCCCTTGGATAGCTTTCGTTATAAAGTTTCTAAAACCAGGACAACACTTATTGCATCTCATGTGTTCCTTGTTTGTAATGTTTGAGTCCCGGCTTAACTGGGACTCACCCACCCCCTTCTTTCTCTGCTCTCATGTGCTCTCTTTCTTTTTGTTTTGGTCCCGGCTTAACTGGGACCCACAACACCCTCTTCTTTCTCTGCTCGCATGTGCTCTTTCTTTTTGTTTTGGTCCCGGCTTAACTGGGAGCCACCCCTTTTTTTCTGGGATGCATGTTCTTGGGTGATTTCGGTGTCCCGATAGCCAGCAGCTGCTATCGTTGCATCAAATTCACCCATTTATTGCATCTCATGTGTTCCTTGTTTGTAATGTTTGAGTCCCGGCTCAACTGGGACTCACCCATCCCCTTCTTTCTCTGCTCTCATGTGCTCTCTTTCTTTTTGTTTTGGTCCCGGCTTAACTGGGACTCACCCACCCCCTTCTTTCTCTGCTCACATGTGCTCTTTCTTTTTGTTTTGGTCCCGGCTTAACTGGGACCCATCCCACCCTATTCTTTCTCTGCTCTCATGTGTTCTCTCTCTCTTTTTTTGGTCCCGGCTTAACTGGGACCCACCCCTGTTTTTCTGGGATGCATGTTCTTGGCTGATTTTGGTGTCACGATAGCCAGCAGCTGCTATCGTTGCATCGAATTCACCCATTTATTGCATCTCATGTGTTCCTTGTTTGTAATGTTTGAGTCCCGGCTTAACTGGGACTCACCCACCCCCTTCTTTCTCTGCTCTCATGTGCTCTCTTTCTTTTTGTTTTGGTCCCGGCTTAACTGGGACCCACAACACCCTCTTCTTTCTCTGCTCACATGTGCTCTTTCTTTTTGTTTTGGTCCCGGCTTAACTGGGACCCACCCCACTCTATTCTTTCTCTGCTCTCATGTGTTCTCTCTCTCTTGTTTTGGTCCCGGCTTAACTGGGACCCACCCCTGTTTTTCTGGGTTGCATGTTCTTGGCTGATTTTGGTGTCCCGATAGCCAGCAGCTGCTATCGTTTCATCGAATTCACCCATTTATTGCATCTCATGTGTTCCTTGTTTGTAATGTTTGAGTCCCGGCTTAACTGGGACTCACCCACCCCCTTCTTTCTCTGCTCTCAGGTGCTCTCTTTTTTTTGTTTTGGTCCCCGCTTAACTGGGACCCACAACACCCTCTTCTTTCTCTGCTCACATGTGCTCTTTCTTTTTGTTTTGGTCCCGGCTTAACTGGGACCCACCCCACCCTATTCTTTCTCTGCTCTCATGTGTTCTCTCTCTTGTTGTTTTGGTCCCGGCTTAACTGGGACCCACCCCTGTTCTTCTGGGATGCATGTTCTTGGGTGATTTCGGTGTCCCGATAGCCAGCAGCTGCTATCGTTGCATCGAAATCACCAATCTATTGCATCTCATGTGTCCCTTGTTTGTAATGTTTGGGTCCCGGCTTAACTGGGACTCACCCACCCCCTTCTTTCTCTGCTCTCATGTGCTCTCTTTATTTTTGTTTTGGTCCCGGCTTAACTGGGACCCACCCCACCCTCTTCTTTCTCTGCTCACATGTGCTCTTTCTTTTTGTTTTGGTCCCGGCTTAACTGGGACCCACCCCACCCTATTCTTTCTCTGCTCTCATGTGCTCTCTTTCTCTCTTGTTTTTTTGGTCCCCGCTTAGCTGGGACTCACCCCTCTTTTTCTGAAATGCATGCTCTTGAGTGATTTCGGTGTCCCGATAGCCAGCAGCTGCTATTGTTGCATCGAAATCACCAATCTATTGCATCTCATGTGTCCCTTGTTTGTAATGTTTGGGTCCCGGCTTAACTGGGACTCACCCACCCCTTATTTCTCTGCTCTCATGTGCTCTCTTTATTTTTGTTTTTTTCCCGGCTTAACTGGGACCCACAACACCCTCTTCTTTCTCTGCTCACATGTGCTCTTTCTTTTTAATTTGGTCCCGGCTTAACTGGGACCCACCCCTGTTTTTCTGGGATGCATGTTCTTGGCTGATTTTGGTGTCTCGATAGCCAGCAGCTGCTATCAGTCCATCTGGGTCCCTGCCCAACCGCTTTTTCGATGCTACAACGGCTGCTAATTTCCTATTTTTCCTACAGAGAATCCCGTTTGTCTTGCTACGAAACCTATAAACTTCCTGTTTTTCTTACAGAGATTCCTGTTTTTCCCATTAGGAATCTGCTCATTCCTGCTAAGAACCCAGTTAATTTTTGAACTTTCCTACTGAGATCTTGTTTTCGCCCATATTTCTTATTAGGAATCTGACATTTCTCAATTTTCCTAGTGGGAAAAGTGAGAACTTGCACATACTTACCACCACCTACATTTCCTGATAAATTTCCTAATAGGATCCTGGTAAGATTTCTTCTAGTCTTGCCGGGAACAAAACAGGAACTTGTCAAGAATTTTGGGATTCGTTTCACCGGGTAGCGTTTGAAATGAAAGCAGTAGCTTTCAAATAATCACAACTTTTAAAATTAGTTTACTCTGTTGTATGTTCCTTTGAGCTAATTGTTTTTCAAGAAACTTTGTTTTGTGTTAAACCTCCCGCTAACAACCCGAGTTGAGGTGGTCGAAATATGATACAGTTTTTTTGTCTGGGGGTACCCCCTCCCAAACGATAAATACACGATCTGGACCAAACTTTTTGGTCGCACTATTTCAACTCATGGTCTGGCATCAACGAATCATAGTCTCAAAAAGTCTGATATGCACGCCTCAATTCGAATCATAATCGGACACAAGCGAACCAAAATCCCACAAAATCTTCCTAAATTGCCCTATTTCGGGTCATAAAATGGAGAAAAATTGGATCATAGTATGATTAATTCCCTCTCATAATCGCATAATTTCAAAAAATGGGCTTTAAAGTTCGCAACATCGCAAATTATAGTTTGAATACATCCCTATCATAGTCGCATTATTTCGAAAAATGAGCCCAAATGATCGAAACGAGGCGAATCATAGTATGATTAATTCCGTCTCATAGCCGCATTATTTCGAAAAATGGGCTTTAAAATTCGCAACATTGCGAATCATAGTCTGATTACTTCACTCCCATCGTCGCATTATTTCGAAAAATGGGCCGAAATGATCGAAACAGTGCGAATCATAGAGTGATTTATTCCCTCTCATAGCCGCATTTTTTCGGAAAATGGGCTTTAAAGCTCGCAACAATGCGAATCATAGTCTGGTTAATTGGTCTCATAGTCGCATAAACGTTTGGAAACAGTTGCCAAACCATAGTCTGGTTAAATCTTTCTCATAGTCCTTTTTTAGGAACGCCTAACAAATTTGCCGAAGCAGTACTCAATAGTTAAAAGAAAATCTTAATTGACTGGAGAGGAAAACAATTTTTGGTGTATTGAGCACGCTTGTCTGAAAACAGAATTCTCTACACCTATCCAGCTACCATTTTAAGAATGAGCATGATTATTTAGAGGAAAAAAATAAATTAGCAAGCTGAGCATGTTGGAACTTCTGAGCGTGTTTTTTGAAAACAGATACTTCTAAATCTATCCAGTTGTTATTTTAGGAATGACCAAGATTAATTACAAGAAAAAAGTATAGAGATAATTTGTTTTGAGGTAAATGATAAACTGGGCTAATTAAAAGAACGGAAAATTGTATAATTCCAAAAATTGGTAGAAAAATATGATAAGCATGAGCAGCTAAATTTTTTACCTATATAAATTAGAATGATTACAATTCAGCAAGAAATTGGATCCAAAAATTTCCTAATAGTCTTTGAGTAGAGTACTTTCCACTGGAACTGAAAAGTGCAAATTGTGCAAAGTTAGGTAGTCACTTGGAGTTCAGCAAGAACTTGGATCAGACAAAAATCATAATGGTCTACCAGAAAAGTACTTTCCCCTGGAGCTGTAAAAACGCTAAATAATCAAATTTAGTCAGACACTTGAACAACTCAAAAAATAGAACATAACCTATGTAACTGCGGGCGTTGCTAGAGACGCTTTTGATAAAGTATAGGTATTACTTACATATTGGTTATAAAACTAATAGATAATCAATTAATAATCGCTTCTTCAATATATGGCTTCAATAAATTCAACTACTGAGCACGGGATGTAAGTTCCAGAGCACCTGAAGCCACAAAAAATCAAAAGAGTTCATTAAAGTTTTTTCCTGGTTCAATTTTTTCTGCGTTTAGTAACCCTGAGTTTAACTTTTGGATAAGTTATTGGTTTGTCGACGTTTTCAAATATCATTACCGTAACAATCTTTGAGAAAGAATCGGAAGCGGGCACGTCCACAATTAATAAACCATATAATTGGGCTAAGGAGTCTGGTGAGTATGCTGGAATTGAACACAACACTACTGCTACTACCTACTTTTACTACAACCTACAACTACTGCCTGCTAGTAGTATCTATAAATACTACTAGTTACTACTACTACTAACTACTACAACAACTTACTGTTTCTAACTTGTACTAATAACTACTACTACAACATACCTTTACTACCATCAAACAATACCTCCCATTTACTAACTATCTACCTACAGCAATGTGCTTTTGGGGTTTTCTAATAAAAAGCAATAGTTATCTATAGAGACTCGTTGAACATAAAAAACAGAAACTGTTATCTTTCAAAAAATTATTGTTTCTAACTTATAATAATAACTACTACAAACTATCTACCTACAAAAATGTTTCTTTAGTTTTTTCTAAAAAACGAAAAACAATTCTTATCTCAAGAGACTTGTTGAACATAAACAACAGAAGTTTTTATCTTTTTCAGGTACATGTCCTGAAAAACGCACACCAAAAGTTTTTACCCGCTGATCATTTCAACAAATCATAAAATAATTGGAGGTTTTTCAAAGATATAAAAAGTTTTTCATTAACTCAGAATTGTCAACTCAATATTAGTTTTCTGAATAAAAATTAACCCATAGTATGAAATATCGGGTGGTTTTTATTTAAATAATTCAACAATCTAGGCGATGCGCTGTTTAGCGCACAAGGCTATTTTTCATAAAGATCTTTTATTAAGAGTTTTTGCACGCTACTTCTGAATTGCAACTTTTTTTGTACTTTTACATTCAAAATCTCAGTTTTTTGTTAAACCACTGTAAGACGTTTAATTCGAATAGCGATTTTTTAAAAGATCTAAAAACGAATCTGTTGCTTATTTTCCTAATAGAGGCAATGTATAGCTTAAATTTTCAGTGCGTCTATGTGGCGCTGCGTTTTGTCTATTTATCGTACTAGACCTACAGAAGTATGTTCACTTCAAAAGGATTATAATTTACACCATCCAGGAAACAAATACAGTACAACTTTCCGAGGTTATTCAAACAATTTAAGTTTTACTGTACATAGTTGTTTTCATATGTTTATTTGAAGTCACTTGATAATTAATTTGGCACAATTTTTTCTGACTCTTTTGCGTAAGCTGAAAACTGCTGGGACATCTTGACAAAAAAATCAAAGTATTAGCTTCGGCTAACTATGTGTTCCCAGATAAAACTTCAATTATGAACTTGCTATTAAAAATATGGCTTAGCGAGAGATGATTTCGCAATTTTTGTTGTCACAAATTTTTCTAACTTTATTGAATCTAATTTCAATCCTTGATTATCTGAAGAAAAGTTTATTTTGTTCATGAGAAAATTCAACCTCGCAAAAAGTTTCTCAGCAAAAATTGCGTGAAACGGTTTTTTTGGATTTGAAAACTGAAGCAAAAAACTTAAATTTCAAGGTTTAAGTTAACAAAATTTTGTTTGTATCCAACGTCTGCCTTCACTCAATTGACTCTAAATTGTTGCAGAAGAGTACATTTCCGCTGACTTTAAAACATACTACTTTTTTAGTATTCAAAACTTAACAACCCGAGAGGGTGTTGGTTTGGAAAATCAAGTGTAATAGCATGAAGAAACATGGCTGATTACTCCATGTAAAAGTTAAATTTTTGAAATTTAGTTCAAGTTTGTGATCTAAAAATAGTTTTTAAAGATAACAAATAACTGAGTTGTGTTATTTACTTGCAGATGCCTACAATTAAAACAAAAAAGAAACATTTCTCTCAATATAATGAAACTAAACAAAATATAACTATAAAACTAAGGATATAATGGTATCAAAAAAACAAAGATTTCTTTTGTTTTCACTATGCCTTGTATTGTAGAATTTGCGCTGCATTTTATTTAATTTGTTTGTTAAAGCTCAGAAATTTGGGAATTTTGCTCAGAGAGAACCGCGAAATCGTCAAAGATAAAAATAAAACATTTTTCACGTCAGCTCTATTTTCTTTGTTTGAATGGCTTAATATAAAAAATTGACTTTTGACTTGCTGACATAAAAAAATTTAGATTACTCAAAACATAAAGTTAAATTGTTAAAAATTTCGTGGTCAAACAGAATCTCCTTTTTGTACAAGATTGATTTTCAGAAAAGACTGGTTTTGGAAATTACTTCAATAAACCTATACATTTAAGACCTCAATAGCTCGCCTTGATGAAACACATAAGAGAAAGGACGAGTACTCGTTCATGCAAGGATTGAATTTTTCGTTCTGATAAGTCAAATGCTATCTGCTGTTGATACCACAGCTTTTTGGTTTAACAGAACTTTGCGGCTGCGCTGAAGAATACTTAGGTTTTAAAGTTTTATGAGTTACTCGAGTAAAATCTTGAAATACTTCAAATTGATTTCTGAGTAAATTCTGGAAAAACCAAATAGACCAAAACAAAAACAAGTCGTCCCTGTTTCAAAACTACATTAATTTTTTCATTCTTGTCTTGTCCGTTCAGTTAATGTATGCCAAAAACCCACACTCAACTGCCGGTTTATCACTCATAATGTAACATATCCTAACACAATTTGAAGACTAATGTCACCGAACATTTTTCTATCAAACTCGATATCAAATTAATTTCGCCTTTATACGAAGGACAGTGCAATTTCAAACCGTATTGCCTTCAATTATTGCGTCAGAATAAAAAAAATTGATTTTGCTACCACATTACCGGGCAAAACCGAAAAAGAAGACTTTATCAACAACTCAACTCCTTCGGAAACTGAAATAACTTCTCAGCATATACCCATTCCGTTTACGTCTGACATAAGATCACTTACCATGGACAAAAAGATGGTTTAGTGCAATTACGATTTTTAAAGTATTCCGCTCTTCAGGAGCCATGAAGAGTTTTTTGCTGCCTTAAAAGGTTTAGAAAATCTGTGGGAAACGCTCGAATCCTGTCAAACTAACCATTGTTCACAATAGAAGTGATCATATTACACCTTGCACATCCGATGATCACAGAAAGGTTGATATCTTCCATTTTAGAACGATTCCCTAGACTTCTTGAAGTGTAGTAAAATGGCAAAACGTGACTGGTTTCTCCATACAAAAGTCAAGATTTTGAGTTTTTGTTTAAGTTTGTGATCTAAAAAAAGTTTTTAAAGATATTCATGTCATAATAGCTGAGTTGCGTTATCTAGTTGCGAATGCCTACTTTTGAAAAAAAAATTAAAAAACGTTTCTCATATTCTAATAAATCTACAATTATAATGGTTACAAAACAACAAAAAAGAACTGTTGATTTCAATAAGCGTTTTGATACTTTGAAATTTGTCCTACAGTTTTTCTAAATTTGTTTGACAAATGTCGGAAACTTGGGGGATATAGTTTTCATCAAGATACTTCTTCCATGTTCATTAGAAAAAAGAAACTAAGCACAAATTTTCATTTTTATATAAGAGACTAAGAGAATCAAAACAGATGGGAGCAAATAATAATTCACGCTGACACCCCACAGAATAGAGTTTTATCAACGTACAAATACTTCCGTTAAACCTAAAAAGACTTCAAGTTGTTTGTACTTACGTTCCGAGATCTTACATTAGGAAAACAACTCTAGTTTGTCACTAAAGGCTCTTTAGGAAAGCCTTGATTTCTCTAAAATATACTTTTGTTTCAGTCTGAGACTTGATTTTTATAGTTTATTCCTCTTTGGTCATTGGAACCAATGCTTTGCGTGTTGTTGCTACAGCGTGTTGTTCTCATTGTCAATTTGTCAACGAAGATCATTGTAATTAAACACTGTTTTGACCATCATGAAATTTGGTATCCTCTATAACACTAAATTGTAAAATAATCTTCTTTATGAACAGTGCATACGGTTCAGATTCACTCTTTGTGCAAACCTTCTCTGTTATCTACTAAAAAAAAGCAGAGAATTTTTTTGTTCCCCTAAATGAACTACTCCAAAACCTGGCAGAATCAAAAGTACTGTACAAAGAACCTGATACTAAAGTTACGATTTCCAACCAATTACCATATAAACTAGAAGAGATTGTGACCAAAAAAAATCAAACAAGAACACCAAAAAAGAAATTTAAATGAATTTGGAATTTCCTGCTTGATTCCGTTCTTCGTTTCAATTAACCTTATCTTGCTCAACTGGAACAAACTGGGGATTAAAATGCATTCCCTGATAAACAATTGAAAGCCTGCGTACTCACTCTCTACTGTTCTCAACCTTTACTACACACCTCAAAACATTAGTGTACATGTACATGCGGCTTCTTGATTATCGACAACAGAATACCTAAGCAAACTAATGAGTGTTTTTACCCGAAAATATTTATTCAAGAAGTTTTGCAGAGCAGACTTAACTTCTCATACTCACAAAGCAAGTCTTCTTCTTTATGCATTGCAAGCAAATGGAAACCTAAAAAAGTCAACGCCTGAGGTACTTAAGAATAAACTTCAATTCATTTTACAACTGAAAACAAATGAGAATTAGTCTAACCGATTTGACAATTGGCGCCCCTTGAATTGCTTAAGGAGTTTCTGTAGTAAATATTTTGGCAGATAAAGCGAACGCTTATATCCCAGCCAACGCATTAAAATAAATTTGAATTGATTATTTGCGTCCCAAGATAACACTTCAACGTCTTCATTCTCGTCTTTTAAACCGTTCATTTATTTTATGCCAAAAACCCAAGCTCATCTGCCGGTTTATCCCCTTGAAGACTCATGTCAATGAACAACTGCCTATCAAATTCGACATCACGGCGATATCAACTTTATACAACAAAAGAAAGACAATGCCATTTCAATTTGGACAATATTCTACCTTTGCCTCATATTTTAAAAATTTTTGGATTTTGTTTCGACAATATCTGACATAACCAAAAAAGAAGACTTTATCTATTATCTTTATCTTTTAACTAGTCAACCCATTCGAAAACTGATGTAACTCCTCAGCGTATACCTAATCATTTGACTTCTGACATAAGATCACTTCCCATGGACATTAAGTGGGTTTTGCGCAACTACGATTTTGAAAGTATGCCGCTCTTCAGGAGCCATGAAGTGTGTTTCGTTGTTTTAGAAGATTTGGAAATTTTCTGGAAAAAGCTAGAATCGTGCAGAATTGAAGCAAAATTAACCACTATTCACAATAAAAGTGATCACACTTTACCCTGCACACCAGATGATGACGGAAAGACTGTTGTATTTTCCGTTTTGCAATGATTCCATAGTCATCCTGAGAACTCAAAAAGAAATCTTTGGAAAGCTTAGCTCTGAGCCATCATCCAACAATGCACTACAAAAAAAGCCGTTTTCGTTTTTAAAATTTCTCAAAAAGGATAAGATTCGCCGAAAATGAGAAGTGTTCTTGCGTCAATAACAACTAGTGTTCAACAATTCTTGTTGGTTAAAAATTATTGATTTTACTTTGGTTTCCAGCTTTGAACTTTGTCCATTTTCAAGCACTTGTTTTGAAAATTTGTGCATTATTAAACTTCATTGTCTATGCCTTTTATCCAATTTTTCGTAATTGCAAAATCACTTCCTTAAACTACAGTTTAGTTGATTCAACATTATCAACGTTAGAGAAGCAAGAAACAATCTTCCGCGTACTTGTAGGACCAAAGAATAAGAAAATTGTTTTAGTTGATGTAAAGTAGGTTCATCAAACGTTAGATTAGCGTTTTGAAAAGGTGTGGAGTAATTTCTTTCCATCCTTTTTTGACATCTTCAACTTTCTATACTACTAAAAAATTTCATTAAAATTACATTGTGCGTATGAGAAGTTAAATCTGCTCACCAAAACTTCTTGCACAAAAATTTTTCGGCGAAGAACACTTATTAGTTTGCCTAGGTATTCTGTTGTCTGTAACCAAGAAGTCGTTTATACACTTACTCTAGTGTTTTCAGGAGTGCAGAAAATGTGAGAAAGGTAGAAAGTGAGTACACAGGCTTTCAATTGTTTATCAGAGAAAAACATTTTGAACCCCTTTTTGCTCCAGCTGAGCAAAATAACATTAACTTAAGCATAGCACAGGATTAAGCAGGAAATTTCAAACTCATTTAAATTTCCTTTTTGGCGTTGTTGTTTGATTTTGACGGACACAATTTCTCCTAGTTTATATGGTAACTGTTTCCAATTCGTACTTTTAGTATCAGGCTCTTTGTACAGTACTTTTGTTTCTGCAAGGTTTTGACGTGGTAATTTAGAGGAACAATAAAAAATCCTCGGCTCACGTTTTATGTTAGTAGATAACAAAAAAGTTTTGCACAAAGACTCAACCTGAACCAACGTCAGTTTACTTTAGTCTTTTCTGTATACAGGGGCAACAACTTGTGTTTGTGTTGAACTATCTGATTTTCACAGAATTTACTCAAAAATCAATTTGAAGTATTTCATGATTTTATTCGATTAACTCATGAAACTTTAAAACCTAAGTATTCTTCAGCGCAGACGCAAAACCACGTTGAACCATAAAGCTGTAGTATCAACAACAATTAGCATTTGACATATCAGAACGAAAATTCCAATAGTTGCAAGAAGTGATTACTCGTCCCTTTTCTTATGTATTTCATTAATGCGAGCTATTGCGGTCTTAACTTGGCTTGTAACTTGTTTCTAAAACTAGCAATTTCTAAAAATTAAAATTGCATATAACAATAACAATTTGTTTGAAAAGGAAGTTCTTAAAAATTTTGTTTTGAATAATCTAAAACTTTTTTGTTTCAGCAAGTCAATGTTTTACATTAGGTCGTTCATAAAAAAGAACAGCGCTGATAAGAACAGAGGAGGTAAAAGAACAGAAAAATTTTCATTTTTTATCTTTTTCGATTTCGCAGTTCTGTTTGAGCAATCTTTATTAAGCACCATGCAAGGGCAATATTGCCGTACAACCTGTGAGAACGCTGGAGCATTAGAGCCTTATTGAAGATTATGTTTTTGTTATTTGAGTAACCATGAAAAGAGAATTTTCATGAAGAAGATGATTTTACAATTTATTGTTATAGAGGATACCAATCCTCATGATGATCAAAACGGTGTTGAGATACAATGATCTTCATTGACAAATTGACAATTAGAACAACACGCAGTAGGAACATCACGCAGTAGGAACAACACGCAGTAGGAACAACACGCAAAACATTGGTTTCTTTGGCCAAAAAAGAACTAACTACAAAAATCAAGTCTCAAACTGAAACAAAAGTATATGTTAGAGACCTCAAGGCATGAAATTCAAACCGGTGTTTAATTAAAATGATTTTCATTGAAAAATTGGCAATTAGAACATCACGCTGTAGTAAAATTCCACTTTGAACTTTCTTCTAAGAAGCAGTTTTACTAGCTTTTCGCCTTGTTGAGCTCAGGGAAAATTAAAATACAACACTTAAAAACCTAGAAATCTTAACAGTCTAATTTTCCCTATATTCAAGATATGTCTTTTAACAGTTTTTTTACTTTGGCTCATTTGCAATAACTCAAATAAACTTTTCAAATGATCCATAACAAACCAACGTTCGAACACATAGAAACTATTTTAGAATGATGCCGTCGAAACAAGGTACATACACTAAGCGAAGAATACTTATTAACACATAGAAAAGTGAAACGCTGATTGCAGAAAAAATCGAATATTTCAAACCTTGAATTTGATGCACCATTGATTGCAAGCTTGGAACTATGGAAGCTTTTCCAAACCAACCAAATGATTGTAGAAATATACGGTGGTGACAAAACGCATAATCTGAGTATCTTCACTTTTTTCTGTCGGCGTTGACGGTTTTGGATGATATCAAAAAGTCAATTTTTGTCGTGTTAACTGCCAATAAGTTTGGCCATGACCTAAAATATATCCATAAAAATAATTTTGCAATATTTAAAACTATTTAGCCGACTATTCTCTAGAGAATTCTAAAAATTTTAAAAATTGCACTGACCTCTTTTTCAAGGATTACTGGGAAAAAATGTCAACAATGTTCTAACTTCGGAAGGTCATGTAATTTTTCTGTACTTTACTGAAAAACTATGCAAAATTATACTGTTTAGGGATGCTTAATACTCCAAATGTATGTAGAACTAGTGTTTTAAAGACTGAATAGTAAGCAATGTGGATTTCTTCTCAATGATGAAGTCGTAAGTCTAATTAAAAAACAAATTTTTGAACTTTGATGAAAACAAATTTAAAACCTAATTACTCATTCAGCTTTTTCGTTGTATTTTTAGAATCCTTGACAGCTTTTATGGTTAAAAAAAAACAAAACAAAAATTTGTGACCACAATTTGTTCCAACAGTAACAGAATACAACTTTTTGTTTTCTCAAAACTATTGGTTTGAATGACCGAAAAGAAACTAAACACAAAAATGAAGTCTCACATTAAAAATACTAAATGTTTGTTGGAGAAGTGAAGGCATTTTTAAAGAGCTTTCGGTGATAAACTACAGTTGTATTTCTAATGTAAATTCTTGGAACGTATGTACGAACAACTTGAAGTCTTTTTGAGTTTCAAAGATGTATCTGTACGTTGAAAAACTACAAAAAACCCAGAAGTTTACATAAAATTCTATTCTGTGTGGTGTCAGCGTCAAATCCTATTTCTTCCTATCTGCTATGAAACACTTATTCTTTGACATATACAATGAAACTTTGCTCATATTTTTTGTTCAGATGAACTTGAAACAAGTATCATGAAGAAAACTATATAGTCCCAACTTCTAAGCTTTGTCAAACAAACTTAGATAAATTGTTGGACAAATTCTGAACTAAAACGCTTAGTGAAAACTAACCTCTTTTGTCAAACAAATTTAGTTGAATTTTTGGACAAATTCTAAACAAAACGCTCAGTCCAAACAAGTCTTTTTCATTGTTTTGACACCATTATAGCTGTAGTTTTATTAGGTTTTAAGAAACTTTTTTATTTGTTTTAATTGTAGGCGTTCGCAACTATATAACACAATTAATCTATTATGATGTAGTTATCCTGAAATACTATTTTCAGATCACAAACTGTAACTTTTATATGGAGAAATCAGCTATGTTATCTCCATTTTACTCCACTTGTTTTTCCAAAGCGATACTGTCTCCGGTTGTTGAGTTTTGAAAACGAAAAAAGTAGTTTTTTTAAGTCAGAGGAAAAGTAATTTTCTGGAACATTTTGGTGTAAATTGACTGTAAGCAGATGTCCTAAACAAACAAAGTTTTGTTCTTTTAATCCCTAAAAATTAGGGTTTTTGTTTCAGTTCTCAAACCCAACAAAAACAATTCACTCAATTTTGCTAAGTATCTATTTGCGAGGTTGACTCTTTTTTTCATGAACAAGATAAACTTTTTTAGTTAAACAAGAAATGAATAAAATTCTATAACAAAAGAAAAATTTGTTAAAACAGAAATTGCGAAATGATTTCTTGCTAAGCCGTTTTTTTTGAATAGCAAGTTCTTTATTACAGTCTCATCTGGGAACACATCATAAACTCAAGCTAAAAAATTGATTTTTTTGTCAAGCTGTCCCAGCAGTTTTCACCTTATACAAAAATTTAAAACGTAAGGAGTAAGGAAAAAATTTGACAACTGAATTATCAAGTTATTTTGAATGTACATATGAGAAAAACTATATAAAGTGAAACCTAAGTTGTATGAAATAAGTACCATGAACAGTATTCTTTTCATTGAAGTTGTACAATGCAGACTTTTTGAAATAATCATACTTCTGTAGGTCTGATATGATAAATAACCATAGCCCAGCGCCAAATAGAAGCACTCAATGTTTATGCTAAACATTGCGTCAATTAAGAAAATACACAACAGTTTCGTCACGCACATCAGGAATTACACGTCTTACACTGGTTTAAAAAAAATCTCAGCTTTTGAATGAAAAATTTTCTAACTCATGTTACCCAAAAATTATGACTGATCCCTCTTAAATGACAAAAGTACACAAAATAAGTTGCGCTTCCAAAATAGCTTGCAAAGATAATATTTATAGTTCTTTATGAAAAATAGTGTTCAGTAGTAAAATTTTCTGGAACCATTTAATGAACAAGGCATTCGCTTTAGTTCCACTCCCAGCATGCATTATCTATTAGTATTTCTCCCAATATGTAAACACTACCTATACTCTCCCGAAACTGTTTCTAACAACGCCAGCATATACATATGTTGTGTTCCATTTTTCCTCACTGTTCAAGTGGCTGAATAACTTTGAATATTTGGCGCTTTTTATAGTTACAGTGAAAAGTACTCTTCTTGTAGATCAATAGGATTTTTTTCTGACCCAAGTGCTGCCTAAGTTTGAAAAATTTCTATTTTTTAAAGTTCCCCGGGAAAGATCCCTTCTTACAGATTTTTAGGACTTTTTCTGATCCAAGCTGTTGCTGAATTCAAATCATTCTTTTTATTAGTAAAAAAGTCAGCTAATCCTGCATATATTAGTTTATCTACCAATTTTCAAGTACTATATATAATTTTTTGTTCATTTTGTAAGTAGCTCATTTTATTATTTATCACAAAGCAATCTATCTCAGATACATTTTTCCTGAAAAATATCGTGGTCATTTCTAAAATTATAGCTGGGTATATGTAGAGAAATTTTTTCTCAAAAAGATGCTCAGAGGTTCCAACATGCTCAACTTGCAAAAGATTACATATTAAAAATCTGAATTTAATATTTTTCATGTAATTAATCCTGCTTATTCTTAAGTGATTTTTCCTGAATCACTTATTCTCTGACATATACAATGAAACTTTGCTCATAATTTTTTGTTCAGAAGAACTTGAAACACGTATTATAAAGAAAACTATATAGTCCCAACTTCTAAGCTTTGTCAAACAAATTTAGATAAATTGCTGGACAAATTCTGAACTAAAACGCTTAGTGAAAACAAAGCTCTTTTGTCAAACAAAATTAGATGAATGTTTGGACAAATTCTAAACAAAACGCTCAGTCCAAACAAGTCTTTTTTATTGTTTTGACACCATTATAGCTGTAGTTTTATTAGGTTTTAAGAAACTTTTTTATTTGTTTTAATTGTAGGCGTTCGCAACTATATAACACAATTAATCTATTATGATGTAGTTATCCTGAAATACTATTTTCAGATCACAAACTGTAACTTTTATATGGAGAAATCAGCTATGTTATCTCCATTTTACTCCACTTGTTTTTCCAAAGCGATACTGTCTCCGGTTGTTGAGTTTTGAAAACAAAAAAAGTAGTCTTTTTGAAGTCAGAGGAAAAGTACTTTTCTGGAACATTTTGGTGTATATTGAGTGTAAGAAGATGTTGAAAACAAACAGAGTTCTGTTCACTTAATCCCTAAAAATTTAGGTTTTTGTTTGAGTTCTCAAACCCAACAAAAACAATTCACTCAGTTTTGCTGAGTATCATTTTGCGAGGATGACTCTTTTTTTCATGAACAAGATAAACTTTTTTTCAGTTAAACAAGAAATGAATTGAGTTCCATAAAAGTAGAAGAAAGACTCAACCTGAACCAACGTCAGTTTACTTTAGTCTTTTCTGTATACAGGGGCAACAACTTGTGTTTGTGTTGAACTATTTGATTTTCACAGAATTTACTCAAAAATCAATTTGAAGTATTTCATGATTTTATTCGATTAACTCATGAAACTTTAAAACCTAAGTATTCTTCAGCGCAGACGCAAAACCACGTTGAACCATAAAGCTGTAGTATCAACAACAATTAGCATTTGACATATCAGAACGAAAATTCCAATAGTTGCAAGAAGTGATTACTCGTCCCTTTTCTTATGTATTTCATTAATGCGAGCTATTGCGGTCTTAACTTGGCTTGTAACTTGTTTCTAAAACTAGCAATTTCTAAAAATTAAAATTGCATATAACAATAACAATTTGTTTGAAAAGGAAGTTCTTAAAAATTTTGTTTTGAATAATCTAAAACTTTTTTGTTTCAGCAAGTCAATGTTTTACATTAGGTCGTTCATAAAAAAGAACAGCGCTGATAAGAACAGAGGAGGTAAAAGAACAGAAAAATTTTCATTTTTTATATTTTCGATTTCGCAGTTCTGTTTGAGCAATCTTTATTAAGCACCATGCAAGGGCAATATTGCCGTACAACCTGTGAGAACGCTGGAGCATTAGAGCCTTATTGAAGATTATGTTTTTGTTATTTGAGTAACCATGAAAAGAGAATTTTCATGAAGAAGATGATTTTACAATTTATTGTTATAGAGGATACCAATCCTCATGATGATCAAAACGGTGTTGAGATACAATGATCTTCATTGACAAATTGACAATTAGAACAACACGCAGTAGGAACATCACGCAGTAGGAACAACACGCAGTAGGAACAACACGCAAAACATTGGTTTCTTTGGCCAAAAAAGAACTAACTACAAAAATCAAGTCTCAAACTGAAACAAAAGTATATGTTAGAGACCTCAAGGCATGAAATTCAAACCGGTGTTTAATTAAAATGATTTTCATTGAAAAATTGGCAATTAGAACATCACGCTGTAGTAAAATTCCACTTTGAACTTTCTTCTAAGAAGCAGTTTTACTAGCTTTTCGCCTTGTTGAGCTCAGGGAAAATTAAAATACAACACTTAAAAACCTAGAAATCTTAACAGTCTAATTTTCCCTATATTCAAGATATGTCTTTTAACAGTTTTTTTACTTTGGCTCATTTGCAATAACTCAAATAAACTTTTCAAATGATCCATAACAAACCAACGTTCGAACACATAGAAACTATTTTAGAATGATGCCGTCGAAACAAGGTACATACACTAAGCGAAGAATACTTATTAACACATAGAAAAGTGAAACGCTGATTGCAGAAAAAATCGAATATTTCAAACCTTGAATTTGATGCACCATTGATTGCAAGCTTGGAACTATGGAAGCTTTTCCAAACCAACCAAATGATTGTAGAAATATACGGTGGTGACAAAACGCATAATCTGAGTATCTTCAATTTTTTCTGTCGGCGTTGACGGTTTTGGATGATATCAAAAAGTCAATTTTTGTCGTGTTAACTGCCAATAAGTTTGGCCATGACCTAAAATATATCCATAAAAATAATTTTGCAATATTTAAAACTATTTAGCCGACTATTCTCTAGAGAATTCTAAAAATTTTAAAAATTGCACTGACCTCTTTTTCAAGGATTACTGGGAAAAAATGTCAACAATGTTCTGACTTCGGAAGGTCATGTAATTTTTCTGTACTTTACTGAAAAACTATGCAAAATTATACTGTTTAGGGATGCTTAATACTCCAAATGTATGTAGAACTAGTGTTTTAAAGACTGAATAGTAAGCAATGTGGATTTCTTCTCAATGATGAAGTCGTAAGTCTAATTAAAAAACAAATTTTTGAACTTTGATGAAAACAAATTTAAAACCTAATTACTCATTCAGCTTTTTCGTTGTATTTTTAGAATCCTTGACAGCTTTTATGGTTAAAAAAAAACAAAACAAAAATTTGTGACCACAATTTGTTCCAACAGTAACAGAATACAACTTTTTGTTTTCTCAAAACTATTGGTTTGAATGACCGAAAAGAAACTAAACACAAAAATGAAGTCTCACATTAAAAATACTAAATGTTTGTTGGAGAAGTGAAGGCATTTTTAAAGAGCTTTCGGTGATAAACTACAGTTGTATTTCTAATGTAAATTCTTGGAACGTATGTACGAACAACTTGAAGTCTTTTTGAGTTTCAAAGATGTATCTGTACGTTGAAAAACTACAAAAAACCCAGAAGTTTACATAAAATTCTATTCTGTGTGGTGTCAGCGTCAAATCCTATTTCTTCCTATCTGCTATGAAACACTTATTCTTTGACATATACAATGAAACTTTGCTCATATTTTCTGTTCAGATGAACTTGAAACAAGTATCATGAAGAAAACTATATAGTCCCAACTTCTAAGCTTTGTCAAACAAACTTAGATAAATTGTTGGACAAATTCTGAACTAAAACGCTTAGTGAAAACTAACCTCTTTTGTCAAACAAATTTAGTTGAATTTTTGGACAAATTCTAAACAAAACGCTCAGTCCAAACAAGTCTTTTTCATTGTTTTGACACCATTATAGCTGTAGTTTTATTAGGTTTTAAGAAACTTTTTTATTTGTTTTAATTGTAGGCGTTCGCAACTATATAACACAATTAATCTATTATGATGTAGTTATCCTGAAATACTATTTTCAGATCACAAACTGTAACTTTTATATGGAGAAATCAGCTATGTTATCTCCATTTTACTCCACTTGTTTTTCCAAAGCGATACTGTCTCCGGTTGTTGAGTTTTGAAAACAAAAAAAGTAGTCTTTTTGAAGTCAGAGGAAAAGTACTTTTCTGGAACATTTTGGTGTATATTGAGTGTAAGAAGATGTTGAAAACAAACAGAGTTCTGTTCACTTAATCCCTAAAAATTTAGGTTTTTGTTTGAGTTCTCAAACCCAACAAAAACAATTCACTCAGTTTTGCTGAGTATCATTTTGCGAGGATGACTCTTTTTTTCATGAACAAGATAAACTTTTTTTCAGTTAAACAAGAAATGAATTGAGTTCCATAAAAGTAGAAGAAAGACTCAACCTGAACCAACGTCAGTTTACTTTAGTCTTTTCTGTATACAGGGGCAACAACTTGTGTTTGTGTTGAACTATTTGATTTTCACAGAATTTACTCAAAAATCAATTTGAAGTATTTCATGATTTTATTCGATTAACTCATGAAACTTTAAAACCTAAGTATTCTTCAGCGCAGACGCAAAACCACGTTGAACCATAAAGCTGTAGTATCAACAACAATTAGCATTTGACATATCAGAACGAAAATTCCAATAGTTGCAAGAAGTGATTACTCGTCCCTTTTCTTATGTATTTCATTAATGCGAGCTATTGCGGTCTTAACTTGGCTTGTAACTTGTTTCTAAAACTAGCAATTTCTAAAAATTAAAATTGCATATAACAATAACAATTTGTTTGAAAAGGAAGTTCTTAAAAATTTTGTTTTGAATAATCTAAAACTTTTTTGTTTCAGCAAGTCAATGTTTTACATTAGGTCGTTCATAAAAAAGAACAGCGCTGATAAGAACAGAGGAGGTAAAAGAACAGAAAAATTTTCATTTTTTATCTTTTTCGATTTCGCAGTTCTGTTTGAGCAATCTTTATTAAGCACCATGCAAGGGCAATATTGCCGTACAACCTGTGAGAACGCTGGAGCATTAGAGCCTTATTGAAGATTATGTTTTTGTTATTTGAGTAACCATGAAAAGAGAATTTTCATGAAGAAGATGATTTTACAATTTATTGTTATAGAGGATACCAATCCTCATGATGATCAAAACGGTGTTGAGATACAATGATCTTCATTGACAAATTGACAATTAGAACAACACGCAGTAGGAACATCACGCAGTAGGAACAACACGCAGTAGGAACAACACGCAAAACATTGGTTTCTTTGGCCAAAAAAGAACTAACTACAAAAATCAAGTCTCAAACTGAAACAAAAGTATATGTTAGAGACCTCAAGGCATGAAATTCAAACCGGTGTTTAATTAAAATGATTTTCATTGAAAAATTGGCAATTAGAACATCACGCTGTAGTAAAATTCCACTTTGAACTTTCTTCTAAGAAGCAGTTTTACTAGCTTTTCGCCTTGTTGAGCTCAGGGAAAATTAAAATACAACACTTAAAAACCTAGAAATCTTAACAGTCTAATTTTCCCTATATTCAAGATATGTCTTTTAACAGTTTTTTTACTTTGGCTCATTTGCAATAACTCAAATAAACTTTTCAAATGATCCATAACAAACCAACGTTCGAACACATAGAAACTATTTTAGAATGATGCCGTCGAAACAAGGTACATACACTAAGCGAAGAATACTTATTAACACATAGAAAAGTGAAACGCTGATTGCAGAAAAAATCGAATATTTCAAACCTTGAATTTGATGCACCATTGATTGCAAGCTTGGAACTATGGAAGCTTTTCCAAACCAACCAAATGATTGTAGAAATATACGGTGGTGACAAAACGCATAATCTGAGTATCTTCAATTTTTTCTGTCGGCGTTGACGGTTTTGGATGATATCAAAAAGTCAATTTTTGTCGTGTTAACTGCCAATAAGTTTGGCCATGACCTAAAATATATCCATAAAAATAATTTTGCAATATTTAAAACTATTTAGCCGACTATTCTCTAGAGAATTCTAAAAATTTTAAAAATTGCACTGACCTCTTTTTCAAGGATTACTGGGAAAAAATGTCAACAATGTTCTGACTTCGGAAGGTCATGTAATTTTTCTGTACTTTACTGAAAAACTATGCAAAATTATACTGTTTAGGGATGCTTAATACTCCAAATGTATGTAGAACTAGTGTTTTAAAGACTGAATAGTAAGCAATGTGGATTTCTTCTCAATGATGAAGTCGTAAGTCTAATTAAAAAACAAATTTTTGAACTTTGATGAAAACAAATTTAAAACCTAATTACTCATTCAGCTTTTTCGTTGTATTTTTAGAATCCTTGACAGCTTTTATGGTTAAAAAAAAACAAAACAAAAATTTGTGACCACAATTTGTTCCAACAGTAACAGAATACAACTTTTTGTTTTCTCAAAACTATTGGTTTGAATGACCGAAAAGAAACTAAACACAAAAATGAAGTCTCACATTAAAAATACTAAATGTTTGTTGGAGAAGTGAAGGCATTTTTAAAGAGCTTTCGGTGATAAACTACAGTTGTATTTCTAATGTAAATTCTTGGAACGTATGTACGAACAACTTGAAGTCTTTTTGAGTTTCAAAGATGTATCTGTACGTTGAAAAACTACAAAAAACCCAGAAGTTTACATAAAATTCTATTCTGTGTGGTGTCAGCGTCAAATCCTATTTCTTCCTATCTGCTATGAAACACTTATTCTTTGACATATACAATGAAACTTTGCTCATATTTTTTGTTCAGATGAACTTGAAACAAGTATCATGAAGAAAACTATATAGTCCCAACTTCTAAGCTTTGTCAAACAAACTTAGATAAATTGTTGGACAAATTCTGAACTAAAACGCTTAGTGAAAACTAACCTCTTTTGTCCAACAAATTTAGTTGAATTTTTGGACAAATTCTAAACAAAACGCTCAGTCCAAACAAGTCTTTTTCATTGTTTTGACACCATTATAGCTGTAGTTTTATTAGGTTTTAAGAAACTTTTTTATTTGTTTTAATTGTAGGCGTTCGCAACTATATAACACAATTAATCTATTATGATGTAGTTATCCTGAAATACTATTTTCAGATCACAAACTGTAACTTTTATATGGAGAAATCAGCTATGTTATCTCCATTTTACTCCACTTGTTTTTCCAAAGCGATACTGTCTCCGGTTGTTGAGTTTTGAAAACGAAAAAAGTAGTTTTTTTAAGTCAGAGGAAAAGTAATTTTCTGGAACATTTTGGTGTAAATTGACTGTAAGCAGATGTCCTAAACAAACAAAGTTTTGTTCTTTTAATCCCTAAAAATTAGGGTTTTTGTTTCAGTTCTCAAACCCAACAAAAACAATTCACTCAATTTTGCTAAGTATCTATTTGCGAGGTTGACTCTTTTTTTCATGAACAAGATAAACTTTTTTAGTTAAACAAGAAATGAATAAAATTCTATAACAAAAGAAAAATTTGTTAAAACAGAAATTGCGAAATGATTTCTTGCTAAGCCGTTTTTTTTGAATAGCAAGTTCTTTATTACAGTCTCATCTGGGAACACATCATAAACTCAAGCTAAAAAATTGATTTTTTTGTCAAGCTGTCCCAGCAGTTTTCACCTTATACAAAAATTTAAAACGTAAGGAGTAAGGAAAAAATTTGACAACTGAATTATCAAGTTATTTTGAATGTACATATGAGAAAAACTATATAAAGTGAAACCTAAGTTGTATGAAATAAGTACCATGAACAGTATTCTTTTCATTGAAGTTGTACAATGCAGACTTTTTGAAATAATCATACTTCTGTAGGTCTGATATGATAAATAACCATAGCCCAGCGCCAAATAGAAGCACTCAATGTTTATGCTAAACATTGCGTCAATTAAGAAAATACACAACAGTTTCGTCACGCACATCAGGAATTACACGTCTTACACTGGTTTAAAAAAAATCTCAGCTTTTGAATGAAAAATTTTCTAACTCATGTTACCCAAAAATTATGACTGATCCCTCTTAAATGACAAAAGTACACAAAATAAGTTGCGCTTCCAAAATAGCTTGCAAAGATAATATTTATAGTTCTTTATGAAAAATAGTGTTCAGTAGTAAAATTTTCTGGAACCATTTAATGAACAAGGCATTCGCTTTAGTTCCACTCCCAGCATGCATTATCTATTAGTATTTCTCCCAATATGTAAACACTACCTATACTCTCCCGAAACTGTTTCTAACAACGCCAGCATATACATATGTTGTGTTCCATTTTTCCTCACTGTTCAAGTGGCTGAATAACTTTGAATATTTGGCGCTTTTTATAGTTACAGTGAAAAGTACTCTTCTTGTAGATCAATAGGATTTTTTTCTGACCCAAGTGCTGCCTAAGTTTGAAAAATTTCTATTTTTTAAAGTTCCCCGGGAAAGATCCCTTCTTACAGATTTTTAGGACTTTTTCTGATCCAAGCTGTTGCTGAATTCAAATCATTCTTTTTATTAGTAAAAAAGTCAGCTAATCCTGCATATATTAGTTTATCTACCAATTTTCAAGTACTATATATAATTTTTTGTTCATTTTGTAAGTAGCTCATTTTATTATTTATCACAAAGCAATCTATCTCAGATACATTTTTCCTGAAAAATATCGTGGTCATTTCTAAAATTATAGCTGGGTATATGTAGAGAAATTTTTTCTCAAAAAGATGCTCAGAGGTTCCAACATGCTCAACTTGCAAAAGATTACATATTAAAAATCTGAATTTAATATTTTTCATGTAATTAATCCTGCTTATTCTTAAGTGATTTTTCCTGAATCACTTATTCTCTGACATATACAATGAAACTTTGCTCATAATTTTTTGTTCAGAAGAACTTGAAACACGTATTATAAAGAAAACTATATAGTCCCAACTTCTAAGCTTTGTCAAACAAATTTAGATAAATTGCTGGACAAATTCTGAACTAAAACGCTTATTGAAAACAAAGCTCTTTTGTCAAACAAAATTAGATGAATGTTTGGACAAATTCTAAACAAAACGCTCAGTCCAAACAAGTCTTTTTTATTGTTTTGACACCATTATAGCTGTAGTTTTATTAGGTTTTAAGAAACTTTTTTATTTGTTTTAATTGTAGGCGTTCGCAACTATATAACACAATTAATCTATTATGATGTAGTTATCCTGAAATACTATTTTCAGATCACAAACTGTAACTTTTATATGGAGAAATCAGCTATGTTATCTCCATTTTACTCCACTTGTTTTTCCAAAGCGATACTGTCTCCGGTTGTTGAGTTTTGAAAACAAAAAAAGTAGTCTTTTTGAAGTCAGAGGAAAAGTACTTTTCTGGAACATTTTGGTGTATATTGAGTGTAAGAAGATGTTGAAAACAAACAGAGTTCTGTTCACTTAATCCCTAAAAATTTAGGTTTTTGTTTGAGTTCTCAAACCCAACAAAAACAATTCACTCAGTTTTGCTGAGTATCATTTTGCGAGGATGACTCTTTTTTTCATGAACAAGATAAACTTTTTTTCAGTTAAACAAGAAATGAATTGAGTTCCATAAAAGTAGAAAAATCTGTTACAACAGAAATTGCGAAATGATTTCTTGCTAAGCCATTTTTTGAAGAGCAAGTTCTTTATTACAGTCTCATCTGGGAACACATCATAAACTCAAGCTAAAAAATTGATTTTTTTGTCAAGCTGTCCCAGCAGTTTTCACCTTATACAAAAATTTAAAACGTAAGGAGTAAGGAAAAAATTTGACAACTGAATCATCAAGTTATTTCGAATGTACATATGAGAAAAACTATATAAAGTGAAACCTAAGTTGTATGAAATAAGTGACTTGAACAGTATTCTTTTCATTGAAGGTGCACAATGCAGACTTTCTGAAATAATCATACTTCTGTAGGTCTGATATGATAAACAAACATAGCGCAGCGCCAAATAGAAGCACTCAATGTTTATGCTAAACATTGCGTCAATTAAGAAAATACACAACAGTTTCATCACGCACATCAGGAATTACACGTCTTACACTGGTTTAAAAAAAAACTCAGCTTTTGAATGAAAAATTTTCTAGCTCATGTTACCCAAAAATTATGACTGATCCCTCTTAAATGACAAAAGTACACAAAATAAGTTGCGCTTCCAAAATAGCTTGCAAAGAAATTATTTAAAGTTCTTCATGAAAATTAACCTTGTGCGCTAAACAGCGCATCCCTTAGTTTGTTGAATTATTTAATTAAAAACCACCTGACAATTCCTACTATGGATAATATTTGAATTGTTTATTCAGAAAACTAACATTGAGTTAAAAATATTGAGTTAGTGGATGCAACAAAGCTTTAGCGGTTTTCATATCCTTTAAAAACCTTCAACCACTTGATGATTTAGAAAAGACAATATGAAAAAGATAAAGAGTCTGTTGTTTACGTTGAACGAGTCTCTAGAGACAAGAATTGTTTTTCGTTTATTAGAAAAAGCTAAAAACATATTGCTGTACGTAGAGATCTAGTAAATAGGAGGTATTATTTGAAGGTAGTAGAAGTAGCTTGTAGTAGTTATTGGTATAAGTTAGAAACAATAATTGTTGTAGTAGTTAGTAGTAGTAACTAGTAATTTTTTTAGGTAAAACTAGCAGGCAGTCGTAGTAGGCAGTAGCTGAAGATAGTAGTTTTAGATTGTAGTAGTAGTTGGTAGTAGCAGCAGTAGTTAGCAGTAGTGCTGTGTTCAAATCCAGAATATTTACCAGACTTCTCAGCCCAATTATATGGTTTACAAATTTTGCACTTTTTAAATTCAGATCCTTGTGAATGTAACCGCTTCCAACGCTTTATCAGAGATGGTTACGGTTATGTTACTTTAAAACGTCGATAGAATAAAATGTTATCCAAAATATTAACTCAGGGTTACTGAAATCAGAAAAAAAATGATTCAAGAAAAAGTTTTACAAACACTTTTGATTTTTGGTGGCTTCAAGTGCTCTGGTAATTTACAGTGTTCAGTAGTTGAATTTATTGGAACCATTTAATGAAGAAGGCATTCGGTTTGGTTCCACTCCCAGCATGCATTATCAATTAGTATTTCTCCCAAAATGTAAACACTACCTATACTCTCCCGAAACTGTTTCTAACAACGCCAGCATATACATAAGTTTTGATCCATTTTTCTTAATTGTTCAAGAGACTGACTAACTTTGAATTTTTGGCGCTTTTTATAGTTACAGTGAAAAGTAAAATTCTTGTAGATCAATAGGATTTTTTTCTGACCCAAGTTGCTACCTAAGTTTGAAAATTTTTTATTTTTTAAAGTTTCCGTGGAAAGAACCCTTCTTATAGAGTTTTGGGACTTTTGCTGATCCAAGCTGTTGCTGAATTCCAATCATTCTTTTTATTAGTAAAAAAGTCAGCTAATCCTGCATATATTAGTTTATCTACCAATTTTCAAGTATTATATATAATTTTTTTGTTCATTTTGTAAGTAGCTCAATTTATTATTTATCTCAAAGCAATCTATCTCAGATACATTTTTCCTGAAAATTTTTGTGGTCATTCCTAAATTTATAGCTTTGTAGATGTAGAGAAATCTTTTCTCAAAAAGATGCTCAGAGGTTCCAACATGCTCAGCTTGCCAAAAATTACATAACAAAAACATGAATTTAATATTTTTCATGTAACTAATCATGCTTATTCTTAAAATGGTAGCTGGATAGGTGTAGAGAATTCTGTTTTCAAACAAGCATAATCAAAACACCAAAATTTGCTTCCTCTGGCCAATGACTAAAAGACAAATACATGAGTTCAACGACGCTGCAGACCAAAATCTGTGTGTAGGATATAAAATTATTGAAGCGTATAGAGACCAATAACGAAGTTCAATTGAACAAATGAAGTGCCCTACAAGGACTGCGCTCTCTCTCTCCCTCTCTCTCTGGCCATTTATGCATATATATAAATATATATATATATATATATATATATATATATATATAAATATATATATATATATATATATATATAAATATATATATATATATAAAAAAATTATCAATATATATATATATATATATATATATATATATATGTATATATATATATATATATATATATATATATATAATATATAATATATATATATATATAT